>NC_138291.1:109717500-109752500 GCF_965601325.2 Salmo salar | reverse complement strand
TACTGGTATTATCCCATGGTAGTGTGTGTGTGTGTTGTACTGGTATTATCCCATGGTAGTGTGTGTGTGTGTGTGTGTTGTACTGGTATTATCCCATGGTAGTGTGTGTGTGTGTGTGTGTGTGTGTGTGTGTGGTGTTGTACTGGTATTATCCCATGGTAGTGTGTGTGTGTGTGTGTGTGTGTTGTACTGGTATTATCCCATGGTAGTGTGTGTGTGTTGTGTGTGTGTGTTGTACTGGTATTATCCCATGGTAGTGTGTGTGTGTGTGTGTGTGTTGTACTGGTATTATCCCATGGTAGTGTGTGTGTGTGTGTGTGTTGTACTGGTATTATCCCATGGTAGTGTGTGTGTGTGTGTGTGTGTTGTACTGGTATTATCCCATGGTAGTGTGTGTGTGTGTGTGTTGTACTGGTATTATCCCATGGTAGTGTGTGTGTGTGTGTGTGTTGTACTGGTATTATCCCATGGTAGTGTGTGTGTGTGTGTGTGTGTTGTACTGGTATTATCCCATGGTAGTGTGTGTGTGTGTGTGTGTGTGTGTGTGTGTGTGTGTGTGTGTTGTACTGGTATTATCCCATGGTAGTGTGTGTGTGTGTGTTGTACTGGTATTATCCCATGGTAGTGTGTGTGTGGTGTGTGTGTGTTGTACTGGTATTATCCCATGGTAGTGTGTGTGTGTGTGTGTGTGTGTGTGTGTGTGTGTACTGGTATTATCCCATGGTAGTGTGTGTGTGTGTGTGTGTGTGTGTGTGTGTGTGTGTGTGTGTGTGTGTGTACTGGTATTATCCCATGGTAGTGTGTGTGTGTGTGTGTTGTACTGGTATTATCCCATGGTAGTGGGTGTGTGTGTGTGTTGTGTGTGTGTGTGTTGTACTGGTATTATCCCATGGTGGTGTGTGTGTTGTGTGTGTGTGTGTGTGTGTTGTACTGGTATTATCAAATGGTAGTGTGTGTGTGTGTGTGTGTGTGTGTGTGTGTGTGTGTGTGTGTTGTACTGGTATTATCAAATGGTAGTGTGTGTGTGTTGTACTGGTATTATCAAATGGTAGTGTGTGTGTGTGTGTGTGTGTTGTACTGGTATTATCCCATGGTAGTGTGTGTGTGTGTGTGTGTGTTGTACTGGTATTATCCCATGGTAGTGTGTGTGTTGTACTGGTATTATCCCATGGTAGTGTGTGTGTGTTGTACTGGTATTATCCCATGGTAGTGTGTGTGTGTGTGTGTGTGTTGTACTGGTATTATCCCATGGTAGTGTGTGTGTGTGTGCTGGTATTATCCATGGTAGTGTGTGTGTGTGTTGTACTGGTATTATCCCATGGTAGTGTGTGTGTTTGTGTGTGTGTGTGTGCTGGTATTATCCATGGTAGTGTGTGTGTGTGTGTGTGTGTTGTACTGGTATTATCCCATGGTAGTGTGTGTGTGTGTGTGTGTGTGTGTGTGTGTGTGGTTGTGTTGTGTTGTACTGGTATTATCCCATGGTAGTGTGTGTGTGTTGTACTGGTATTATCCCATGGTTGTGTGTGTGTTGTGTGTGTGTGTGTGTGGTGTGTGTTGTACTGGTATTATCAAATGGTAGTGGTGTGTGTGTGTGTGTGTGTGTGTGTGTGTTGTACTGGTATTATCCCATGGTAGTGTGTGTGTGTGTTGTACTGGTATTATCCCATGGTAGTGTGTGTGTGTGTGTGTGTGTGTGTGTGTGACTGGTATTATCCCATGGTTAGTGTGTGTGTGTGTGTGTGTGTGTGGTGTGTGTGTGTTGTTCTGGTATTATCCCATGGTAGTGTGTGTGTGTGTGTGTGTGTGTGTGTGTGTGTGTTGTTCTGGTATTATCCCATGGTAGTGTGTGTGTGTGTGTGTGTGTGTTGTACTGGTATTATCCCATGGTAGTGTGTGTGTGTGTGTGTGTGTGTGTGTGTTGTACTGGTATTATCCCATGGTAGTGTGTGTGTGTGTGTGTTTGTGTGTGTGTTGTACTGGTATTATCCCATGGTAGTGTGTGTGTGTGTGTTTGTGTGTGTGTTGTACTGGTATTATCCCATGGTAGTGTGTGTGTGTGTGTTTGTGTGTGTGTTGTACTGGTATTATCCCATGGTAGTGTGTGTGTGTGTGTTTGTGTGTGTGTTGTACTGGTATTATCCCATGGTAGTGTGTGTGTGTGTGTGTGTGTGTTGTACTGGTATTATCCCATGGTAGTGTGTGTGTGTGTTGTACTGGTATTATCCCATGGTAGTGTGTGTGTGTGTGTGTGTGTTGTACTGGTATTATCCCATGGTAGTGTGTGTGTGTGTGTGTGTGTGTTGTTCTGGTATTATCCCATGGTAGTGTGTGTGTGTGTTGTACTGGTATTATCCCATGGTAGTGTGTGTGTGTGTGTGTTGTTCTGGTATTGTGTGTGTGTGTGTGTTGTACTGGTATTATCCCATGGTAGTGTGTGTGTGTGTGTTTGTGTGTGTGTTGTACTGGTATTATCCCATGGTAGTGTGTGTGTGTGTGTTTGTGTGTGTGTTGTACTGGTATTATCCCATGGTAGTGTGTGTGTGTGTGTGTGTTGTTCTGGTATTATCCCATGGTTGTGTGTGTGTGTGTGTGTGTGTGTGTGTTGTACTGGTATTATCCCATGGTAGTGTGTGTGTGTGTTGTACTGGTATTATCCCATGGTAGTGTGTGTGTGTTGTACTGGTATTATCCCATGGTAGTGTGTGTGTGTTGTGCTGGTATTGTCCCATGGTAGTGTGTGTGTGTTGTACTGGTATTATCCCATGGTAGTGTGTGTGTGTTGTACTGGTATTATCCCATGGTAGTGTGTGTGTGTGTGTGTGTGTGTGTGTGTGTGTGTGTGGTGTACTGGTATTATCCCATGGTAGGGTGTGTGTGTGTGTGTGTTGTACTGGTATTATCCCATGGTAGTGTGTGTGTGTGTGTGTGTGTGTGTAGCTGGTATTATCCCATGGTAGTGTGTGTGTGTGTGTGTGTGTGTGTGTGTACTGGTATTATCCCATGGTAGTGTGTGTGTGTGTGTACTGGTATTATCCCATGGTAGTGTGTGTGTGTGTGTGTGTGGTGTACTGGTATTATCCCATGGTAGAGTGTGTGTGTGTGTGTGTACTGGTATTATCCCATGGTAGTGTGTGTGTGTGTGTGTGTGTGTACTGGTATTAGCCCATGGTAGTGTGTGTGTGTGTGTGTGTGTTGTTCTGGTATTATCCCATGGAGTGAGTGTGTGTGTGTGTGTGGTGGTGTGTGTGTGTGTTGTACTGGTATTATCCCATGGTAGTGTGTGTGTGTGTTGTACTGGTATTATCCCATGGTAGTGTGTGTGTGTGTGTGGTGGTGTGTGTGTGTGTGACTGGTATTATCCCATGGTAGTGTGTGTGTGTGTACTGGTATTATCCCATGGTAGTGTGTGTGTGTGTTGTACTGGTATTATCCCATGGTAGTGTGTGTGTGTGTGTTGTACTGGTATTATCCCATGGTAGTGTGTGTGTGTGTGTGGACTGGTATTATCCCATGGTAGTGTGTGTGTGTTGTACTGGTATTATCCCATGGTAGTGTGTGTGTGTTGTACTGGTATTATCCCATGGTAGTGTGTGTGTGTGTGTGTGTTGTACTGGTATTATCCCATGGTAGTGTGTGTGTGTGTGTGTGTGTGTGTGTGGTGTGTGTGTGTGTTGTACTGGTATTATCCCATGGTAGTGTGTGTGTGTGTGTGTGTGTGTGTGTTGTACTGGTATTATCCCATGGTAGTGTGTGTGTGTGTGTGTGTGTGTTGTACTGGTATTATCCCATGGTAGTGTGTGTGTGTGTGTGTGTGTGTGTGTGTGTGTGTGTGTGTGTGTACTGGTATTATCCCATGGTAGTGTGTGTGTGTTGTACTGGTATTATCCCATGGTAGTGTGTGTGTGTTGTACTGGTATTATCCCATGGTTGTGTGTGTGTTTGTGTGTGTGTGTGTGTGTGTGTGTGTGTGTTGTACTGGTATTATCAACTGGTAGTGTGTGTGTGTGTGTGTGTGTGTGTGTGTGTGTGTGTGTGTGTGTTGTACTGGTATTATCAAATGGTAGTGTGTGTGTGTTGTACTGGTATTATCAAATGGTAGTGTGTGTGTGTGTGTGTTGTACTGGTATTATCCCATGGTAGTGTGTGTGTGTGTGTGTGTGTACTGGTATTATCCCATGGTAGTGTGTGTGTTGTACTGGTATTATCCCATGGTAGTGTGTGTGTTGTACTGGTATTATCCCATGGTAGTGTGTGTGTGTGTGTGGGGGACTGGTATTATCCCATGGTAGTGTGTGTGTGTGTGTGTGTGTGTGTGGGACTGGTATTATCCCATGGTAGTGTGTGTGTGTGTGTGTGTGTGTGTGTGTGACTGGTATTATCCCATGGTAGTGTGTGTGTGTGTTGTCCCATGGTAGTGTGTGTGTTGTACTGGTGTTGTCCCATGGTAGTGTGTGTTGTACTGGTATTATCCCATGAAGTTACAGTGGTTTACCAATTCAACTGGTATCAGGTACATGTGTCATTGTTATTACTGCAGCTATTTCTGTGTAGTTCTATGGGTTTCACCACAACTCAAAGGAAAGTGTTACTTTATCTGTGTCCCAAATGGCACCCTATTCTCTACAGAGTGCACTCACTCAGAGCCCTAATGTGTCCTGGTTGAGTATAGTGCCTTATGTTGGGAACAGGGTGCCTATTGTGCAGGTATATCAACACGTGTTGTCCTCTGTAAATGTTTATTTTCCCTGTGTCTCTGGCCCCAGTATCTGGCCCCAGTACGTGAAGGACAGGATCCACTCCACCTACATGTACTTTGCAGGCAGTGTGGGGATGACCGCTCTGTCGGCTGTAGCCGTCAGCAGGACCCCAGCCCTCATGGGTGTCATGATGAGAGGATCCTGGCTGGTAATTCACATTTGAATGTTTCACCTGGATTTAACCAGTCAAGGCGGCTTGTTTTAAAAGGTAGATTCAGCTAAATGACGTTGTCACGAGCAGCACCGCAGATATTGAGATGAGTGAGATGCAAGACTTCACTCTCACACAGTTACACAAAGATCTGCCATTTGCATAGATTTAGCTTTATGCTGTTACAGCGAGGTAGACAAGGGACCAAAACAGCAGAGAAGCTGTTACAGCGAGGTAGACAAGGGACCAAAACAGCAGAGAAGCTGTTACAGCGAGGTAGACAAGGGACCAAAACAGTGGGGAAGTTGAGGCTCACACTTCAACGCTTTTAGTTGTTGTGGAAATTGACTCACTATGCTGTTCACTTTCTGCATCTACGTCATATCGCTGAGTTTACCTTCAAAGAAATATTAGTATTTACGATGACTGTTGCCACTGGGCCAGTGACTAATGACTAAAAGTATATCTGCATCCACTGAATGTTATTAACCCTTAAAGGAGAGTAGTGGTTTGAGGGCCCACCTAACCTCATTGTTTTGTGTTGATACATCTGGTGCTGATTTTCAAACCATTGTGTATGATTTCCAGACACTTTTCAATAGCCACTGTGGGTATTTTTTTGTTGTTAAAATAATAGACATTTGTCATTTTTTTTCACCAGGCTATTGGAGCTACCTTTGCAGCCATGATTGGAGCAGGCATGCTGGTCAGATCTATCTCTTATGACCAGAGCCCAGGAGCCAAACATCTAGCCTGGATGCTACATGCAGGTGTTGGACTGCTTTACCTTCTCACTTTACCAAGCATTTGTCAATTAAACGTCCTACTTGCTTGTTTTCACCACTAGAGGGCAGTACTATAAAGGTTCAGAATACCCTCACTATGCAGCAGCAGTCGACTTGAATGGAACAGGGTTTTCTAGTACTTACCACACTGGTGCTGTGACTGTTAAATACCAGATCTGTTTCCTTTAAATAGAACATCTTGTGAGATTATTTATATATATATATATATATATATATATATATATATATATATATATATATATATAACCTCTTTATTTGGACCTCAGATGATTAAATAGCCGTGTAGCTAAAATCTGGTGCTTTTTCATGTTTGATGTATGTACATGGTCCCTTTTTAAACTAACCTAGTAAATAAATCAATCCATTTGTCCCTGTGTTTCCAGGTGTGATGGGAGCGGTCATAGCCCCCATGACTCTGCTAGGTGGGCCCCTGATGATGAGGGCAGCCTGGTACACAGCGGGCATTGTGGGGGGTCTGTCCACCGTGGCCATGTGTGCCCCCAGTGAGAAGTTCCTCAACATGGGAGGACCCCTGGCGGTGGGATTCGGAGTCGTCTTCGCCTCCTCCATCGGTCAGTATCTTTAGATCAATATCCCTGGCTGTGGGTTTCAGTGGTCTCCACCACCTCCATCTGTTAGTATCTTTAGATCAATATCCCTGGCTGTGGGTTTCAGTGGTCTCCACCACCTCCATCGGTTAGTATCTTTAGATCAATATCCCTGGCTGTGGTCTCCACCACCTCCATCGGTTAGTATCTTTAGATCAATATCCCTGGCTGTGGGTTTCAGTGGTCTCCACCACCTCCATCGGTTAGTATCTTTAGATAAATATCCCTGGCTGTGGTCTCCACCACCTCCATCGGTTAGTATCTTTAGATCAATATCCCTGGCTGTGGGTTTCAGTGGTCTCCACCACCTCCATCTGTTAGTATCTTTAGATAAATATCCCTGGCTGTGGTCTCCACCACCTCCATCGGTTAGTATCTTTAGATCAATATCCCTGGCTGTGGGTTTCAGTGGTCTCCACCACCTCCATCTGTTAGTATCTTTAGATAAATATCCCTGGCTGTGGTCTCCACCACCTCCATCGGTTAGTATCTTTAGATCAATATCCCTGGCTGTGGGTTTCAGGGGTCTCCACCACCTCCATCTGTTAGTAGGCATTTCTTCACAATCTGTTTTATTATGGTCCAATTCACAAAGGAACATAAAATGCAGGGATGTAAACATCATACTTTTAGGGGACAACTAAATGGTTATTGCCTTTTTTAAGTGTTTATCAATGAAAAACAACATGGTAGACAGACATCAATGAAGTCTATTGAACCATAACCTTTTGTTCCATCAAACCCAGTAAATTGTTAGTGGAGTATTCAAGATACCAGTGTGCTGGAGTTTCTTCTTTTTCAAATAGTATTATTTAGGATTTGGCTCTCTGGTGACAAACACCCTTGACACATATCTCCTCAGTTATTAATTGAACTTGAGGACATGGTATTAATACAATGTCCTCTCCACTCTCTCTGTCCCCAGGCTCAATGTTCCTGCCCCCTACCTCAGCGATGGGAGCAGGCCTGTACTCCATCGCTATCTACGGAGGTCTGGTCCTCTTCAGCATGTTCCTGCTCTACGACACCCAGAAGGTCATCAAGAGGGCGGAGACGTACCCCATGTACGGGATGCAGAAATACGACCCCATCAACTCGTAAGTGACGTCTGCAGAGTAATCATTACTGCTATGTCTGATTTCTGTACCTTACTGTTTAAACAGATATAAAGAGAACTAGTCCAGTTCTGTACCTTACTGTTTAAACAGATATAAAGAGAACTAGTCCAGTTCTGTACCTTACTGTTTAAACAGATATAAAGAGAACTAGTCCAGTTCTGTACCTTACTGTTTAAACAGATATAAAGAGAACTAGTCCAGTTCTGTACCTTACTGTTTAAACAGATATAAAGAGAACTAGTCCAGTTCTGTACCTTACTGTTTAAACAGATATAAAGAGAACTAGTCCAGTTCTGTACCTTACTGTTTAAACAGATATAAAGAGAACTAGTCCAGTTCTGTACCTTACTGTTTAAACAGATATAAAGAGAACTAGTCCAGTTCTGTATCCTACTGTTTAAACAGATGGTCATCTAGTCCATTTATCCTGTTTATTTTGTATTTCTTTGTCCTGCTTTGATATATATTGAACAAAAATATAAACGCAACATGTAAAGTGTTGGTCCCATGTTTCATGAGCTGAAATAGAAGAGCCCCAACATTTTCTATATGTACAAAAAGCTTATTACTCTAAAATGTTGTGCACAAATTTGTTTACGTCCCTTTTCGTGAGCGTTTCTCCTTTGCCAAGATAATCCATCCACCTGACACGTGTGGCAATATCAAGAACCTTGTGCTGGGGACAATAAAAACCACTCTAAAATGTGCAGTTTTGTCACACAACACAATGCCACAGATGTCTCAAGTTTTGAGGGAGTGTGCATTTGGCATAGTGACTGCAGTAATGTACATTCAAGCTGTTGCCAGATAATTGAATGTTAATTTCTCTACCATAAGCCCCCTCAAATGTTGTTGGCAGTACGTCCAACCGGAGACCACATGTACCACGTCAGCCCAGGACCTCCACATCCGGCTTCTTCACCTGCGGGATCGTCTGAGACCAGCCACCCGGGAAGCTGGGTTTGCACAACCGAAGAATTTCTGCACAAACTGTCAGAAACCGTCCCAGGGAAGCTCATCTGTGTGCTCGTCGTCTTCACCAGGGTCTTGACCTGACTGCAGTTCGGCGTCATAACTGACTTCAGAGTGCAAAATGCTCACTTCGATGGCCACTGGTACGCTGGAGAAATGTGCTCTTCACCGATGAATCCCGGTTTCAACTACCGGGCAGATGGCGGGCAGCATGTATGGCGTCGTGTGGGTGAGCGGTTTGCAAATGCCAACATTGTGAACAGAGTGCCCCATGGTGGCAGTGGGGTTGTGGTATGTGTAGGCATACGCTACGGACAACAAACACAATTGCGTTTTATCGATGGCAATTTGAATGCGCAGAGATGCCATTACGAGATCCTGAGGCCCATTGTCGTTCCATTCATCCGTCGCCATCGCCTCATGTTTCAGCATGATAATGCATGGACCCATGTCACAAGGATCTGTACGCAATTCCTGGAAGCTGAAAATGTCCCATGGCCTGCATACTCACCAGACATGTCACCCATTGAGCATGTTTGGAATGCTCTGGATCAACATGTACGACAGCGTGTTTGTTCCCGCCAATATCCAGGAACTTCGCACATCCATTGAAGAGGAGTGGGACACCATTCCACAGGCCACAATCAACAGCCTGACCAACTCTATGTGAAGGAGATGTCGCGCTGGATGAGGCAAATGGTGGTCACACCAGATACTGACAGGTTTTCTGATCCACGCCACTACCTTTTTTATTAAGGTATCTGTGACCAACAGATGCATATCTGTATTCCCAGTCATGTGAAATCCATAGATTTGGGCCTAATGAATTTATTTCTATTGACTGATTTCCTCATATGAACTGTAACTCATATGAACTGTAACTCATATGAACTTGTTTATATTTTTGTTCAGTGTAGAATACCGTCATGATGCAGTATAATACTGTCAATACTGTCACGATGCAGTATAATACTGTCACGATGCAGTATAATACTGTCAATACCGTCACGATGCAGTATAATGTCCTACTATGCTAATTACCATTGTTTCAGTATGATATTGTACTAAATACCATTGATACAGTACAATACTGTCAATACCGTCATGATGCAGTATAATATACTAAATACCATTGATACAGTATGTCCTACTATGCTAATTACCATTATGTTTCAGTATGATATTATACTAAATTCCATTGATACAGTATAATTCTGGCCTACTAGACAGAATGCTGGCCTACTGGTGTTTATCCTCTCTTATATGGTGATATGAAACTGGCAGTTGGTGTTATCATGTCTTGTATGGTGATTATCCTGTCTTGTACGGTGATAAGAAACTGACTGTTGGTGCTTTGTGGTGATTATCCTGTCTTGTACGGTGATAAGAAACTGACTGTTGGTGCTTTGTGGTGATTATCCTGTCTTGTACGGTGATGATAAACTGACGGTTGGTGCTTTGTGGTGTTATCCTGTCTTGTAGGTGCATGGGGATCTACATGGACACTCTGAACATCTTCATGAGGATGGTGATGATTCTGTCCGGCGGCGGAAACAGAAAGAAATAGAGACCTTCCAGTCTGACTTTACATCCACGTTAAACCTTCAAACTTCCAGAGTTGAACAACAACTATATGTTCTACAATTAGCACCATACACCAGCTGTTACATACTATTAGTTTGAAAACTTATTTTCAACTGACACAATAATAAATGTGTTGCTTTTGTGTGAAGAAGAGGATTGCAATTTCCTAGAGCATATTTCCACTCATCCAAGTAAAGAAGACAACTTGCTCTGTTCTATATTCAGAATGTTTAAAAATATGCTTTTGTCTTGATTCTGCGGGAGGCATGTTTTGGTTTCGAGTCAGGATTGTTCATGGGGATATCTGTCAACATCACAGATCGCCCCTCAGTCTCCTTCTCTAATTGTTCCTTTATATTTATTTCCACTTTGAGGTGGGTGTTCCCATTCCTGACAAGCAAGACAAAGATGGGCAAACATCAGATATTTATATCATCCCTCAGCCTTGTACTTCTTCTAGCCTCCACACATACAATACGTGTGACTGTGTGCTTAACTCCTTGACAGAGACTGAACTTGGATGTGTTGTATAGGGCCGAGCCTTGGAGCAGTGGTGCTTTGACATGTGGTTTCTGTTAGAATTAAAGTGATCTACGCTGTTCTGGTATCATTCAATAAAGTGAAAGAACACAGTTGGTGTATTTATGTTGAGCTATTTCATGAAAACAATTGGACATTTTGGGAGCATATTGATCAGTGTTATTCACTGAATAATTTGTGTGATACTGTCGAGGCTCGTCTTGACTGTTTTCAGTAACATCTTGGTCAGGAGAATCTCCACTATGTAACAGTACGAGGAAAATAATATCACCTTTTATTCACCATTTACATATACCAGGAGGAAAGCCCTTCTGGATAAAGATCACTGACAGGAGGAAAGCCCTTCTGGATAAAGATCACTGACAGGAGGAAAGCCCTTCTGGATAAAGATCACTGACAGGGGGAAAGCCCTTCTGGATAAAGATCACTGACAGGAGGAAAGCCTAACCTGTCTGGATAAAGATCACTGACAGGTGGAAAGCCCTTCTGGATAAAGATCACTGACAGGAGGAAAGCCTAACCTGTCTGGATAAAGATCACTGACAGGTGGAAAGCCCTTCTGGATAAAGATCACTGACAGGTGGAAAGCCCTTCTGGATAAAGATCACTGACAGGAAGAAAGCCTAACCTTTCTGGATAAAGATCACTGACAGGAGGAAAGCCTAACCTTTCTGGATAAAGATCACTGACAGGAGGAAAGCCCTTCTGGATAAAAATCACTGACAGTAGGAAAGCCTAACCGGTCTGGATTAAGATCACTGAGAAGGAAAGCCCTTCTGGACAAAAGAGATCACCGAGGAGGAAAGCCTAAACTGGATGGTCTTCAGAGATAGATGGGAGGGGTTGAGTGGAGCTGAAGGATGGGACTAAAAACAAACAAAAGATAACTATTGTAAAATATACTGTCCATAAAATGTATATAGAATGTACAAGCTGGAAGTAGAAGCCTACTTGTTGCCCGTTAGTTCCCTCCAGTTAGGTGAGGGGTAGTAGGGTTAGGGGAAAATAAAATGGGAAATGTATTAAAAAAACATTTATATATATTATTTACAAAACAAATATGGGGAGTTGGAAATGCTGCAGACAATTACATTGAGGAAACCACAATCTATCTGCAATATTAAAGCTCATCTGCCCCTTAAGAAAAGGCCTTTGTTGTTGTAATGAATTCTACAGTCATGTTTTTTCCATCACATTTTAAGTAACTTGTAGAAAAAACACTTTATGAAACTGTCGTGAAGCATTCGCCATCCTTTACTTGGACTTAGAAAATAAACCTCATGACTCTGTCAAGAAGCATTATGACCATTCTGTGTCACTTTACTTTGACTAAGAAAATACACTTTATGACACTTTCATGAAGCATTTTGACAATCATAATCATATAAGCCAGATAGGCCTATCCCGTACATGACCTTATGTCAGTCATCAGTCTAAAAGAGGGTGTCTTGTCCTGCTCCTGAAATCTGCTCCTGCAGTCATCCCAGTCTTCAGCAACAGAGCATTGGGTTCGGTGCAGGAGTCTGACGTCAATGTGTGTGCAATTACAACGCTAATTGAATATGATCAGTTTCAGAAAATGTTATAAACATACTGTTGACAAGTAGACTATGCTGTCATGGAATGTTTTGCCTTGTGAGGTCGGTTTTGTGGATGTCAACGAGCCATAAAATATCTAAATATATGTCACAACTGGTCTAATATGTGTTGTGTTATGGCCATGTTATGACAGGATATGACAAGTTACTTCAGCTGTTATGACATGATGACATGGTTATGACCATGTCATAACGTGTTATGATGCTGGGTGTAAAGTGTCTGGATAAAGGAGATCACTGACAGGAGGAAAGCCTAACCTGTATGGATAAAGGAGATCACTGACAGGAGGAAAGCCTAACCTGTATGGATAAAGGAGATCACTGATAGAAGGAAAGCCTAACCTGTATGGATAAAGGAGATCACTGACAGGAGGAAAGCCTAATCTGTATGGATAAAGGAGATCACTGACAGGAGGAAAGCCTAACCTGTATGGATAAAGGAGATCACTGACAGGCGGAAAGCCTAGCCTGTATGGATAAAGGAGATCACTGACAGGAGGAAAGCCTAGCCTGTATGGATAAAGGAGATCACTGACAGGAGGAAAGCCTAGCCTGTATGGATAAAGGAGATCACTGACAGGAGGAAAGCCTAACCTGTATGGATAAAGAAGATCACTGACAGGAGGAAAGCCTAATCTGTATGGATAAAGGAAATCACTGACAGGAGGAAAGCCTAACCTGTATGGATAAAGGAGATCACTGACAGGAGGAAAGCCTAACCTGTATGGATAAAGGAGATCACTGACAGGAGGAAAGCCTAACCTGTATGGATAAAGGAGATCACTGACAGGAGGAAAGCCTAACCTGTATGGATAAAGGAGATCACTGACAGGAGGAAAGCCTAACCTGTATGGATAAAGGAGATCACTGACAGGAGGAAAGCCTAACCTGTATGGATATAGGAGATCACTGACAGGAGGAAAGCCTAACCTGTCATAGATAAAGGAGATCACTGACAGGAGGAAAGCCTAACCTGTCTGGATAAAGGAAGATCACTGACAGGAGGAAAGCCTAACCTGTATGGATAAAGAAGATCACTGACAGGAGGAAAGCCTAACCTGTATGGATAAAGGAGATCACTGACAGGAGGAAAGCCTAACCTGTATGGATAAAGGAGATCACTGACAGGAGGAAAGCCTAACCTGTATGGATAAAGGAGATCACTGACAGGAGGAAAGCCTAACCTGTATGGATAAAGGAGATCACTGACAGGAGGAAAGCCTAACCTGTATGGATAAAGGAGATCACTGACAGGAGGAAAGCCTAACCTGTATGGATAAAGGAGATCACTGACAAGAGGAAAGCCTAGCCTGTATGGATAAAGGAGATCACTGACGGGAGGAAAGCCTAACCTGTATGGATAAAGGAGATCACTGACAGGAGGAAAGCCTAGCCTGTATGGATAAAGGAGATCACTGACAGGAGGAAAGCCTAACCTGTATGGATAAAGGAGATCACTGACAGGAGGAAAGCCTAACCTGTCTGGATAAAGGAGATCACTGACAGGAGGAAAGCCTAACCTGTCATAGGATAAAGGAGATCACTGACAGGAGGAAAGCCTAACCTGTCTGGATAAAGGAGATCACTGACAGGAGGAAAGCCTAACCTGTATGGATAAAGGAGATCACTGACAGGAGGAAAGCCTAACCTGTCATAGATAAAGGAGATCACTGACAGGAGGAAAGCCTAACCTGTATGGATAAAGAAGATCACTGACAGGAGGAAAGCCTAACCTGTATGGATAAAGGAGATCACTGACAGGAGGAAAGCCTAACCTGTATGGATAAAGGAGATCACTGACAGGAGGAAAGCCTAACCTGTATGGATAAAGGAGGTCACTGACAGGAGGAAAGCCTAGCCTGTATGGATAAAGGAGATCACTGACAGGAGGAAAGCCTAACCCGTCTGGATAAAGGAGTGGCATCTCACTTCCTCAGGAATGCTCTGTGGGAGCCTGAGGATGAGGGTCAAAGGGCACGTTGTGCCGCCCAGCACCCACCTGGCCGTGGCCACCACACACCAGGCCGTGGACACCAGACCGTGGACACCACACACCAGACTGTGGTCACCACACACACCAGACTGGTCACCACACACCAGACCGTTGACACCACACACACCAGACTGTGGTCACCACACACACCAGACCGTTGACACCACACACACCAGACTGTCATCGCCACACACCAGACAGTGGTCACCACACACCAGACCGTGGTCACCACACACAAGACCGTGGACACCACGGACACCAGACCGTGGACACCACGGACACCAGACCGTGGACACCACGGACACCAGACCGTGGACACCACGGACACCAGGCCGTGGACACCACGCACACTAGGCCGTGGACACCACACACCAGACCCGTGGACCCCACACACACCAGACCGTGGACCCCACACACACCAGACCGTGGACACCACACACACCAGGCCGTGGACACCACACACACCAGGCCATGGACACCACACACCAGACCGTGGACCCCAGACTGTGGACACCAAAGCCAGTGTGTCTATGTATGCGGATGACTCAACACTATACACATCCAATACTACAGCCACTGAAATGAATGCAACACTTAACAAAGAGCTGCAGTTAGTTTTGGAATGGGTAGAAAGGTATAAGTTTGTCCTAAATATTTCCAAAACTAAAAGTGTTGTATTTGGGACAAATCATTCACTAAACCCTAAACCTCAACTACATCTCGTAATGAATAATGTGTAAATTGAGCAAGTTGAGGTGACTAAACTGCTTGGAGTAACCCAGGATTGTAAACTGTCATGGTCAAAACATATTGATTCAACAGTAGCTAAGATGGGAAGAAGTCTGTCCATAATAAAGCACTACTCTGCCTTCTTAACAACACTATCAACAAGGCAGGTCCTACAGGCCCTGGTTTTGTCTCACCTGGACTACTGTCCAGGCGTGTGGTCAGGTACCACAAAGAGGGACCTCGGAAAAATTACAATTGGCTCAGAACAGGGCAGCACAGTTGGCCCTTAAAAGTACACAGAGAGCTAACATTAATAATATGCATGTAAATCTCTCATGGCTCAAAGTGGAAGAGAGATTGACTTCATCACTACTTGTTGAGTGTTGAAGTGTTGACAAGCTGAAGGTACCGAGCTGTCTGTTTAAAATACTAGCACACAGCTCGGACACCCATGCATACCCCACAAGACATGCCACCAGAGGTCTCTTCACAGTCCCCAAGTCCAGAACAGACTATGGGAGGCTCACAGTAACACATAGAGCCATGACTACATGACTACTCTATTCCACATCAGGTAACTGATGAAAGCAGTAGAATCAGATTTCAAAAGCAGGTAAAAATACACCCTATGGACCACGAGGACTGTGAAGTAACACAAACATAGGCACAGACACATGCACACACACACGATAACATACACACGTACACATGTATTTTTCGTTGTAGATATGTGGTAGTGGAGTAGGGGCCTGTTGTGAATTCTGTAATGAATGTATTGTAAAGTTTTTTTAAATATTGAATTTCTGCCTTAATTTTGCCTTGGCAGCAGCTAATGGGGATCCATAATAAATACAAATACCACAGGCCGTGGACACCATGGTCGGGGCAAGCATCAGTCAAAACCAGACTCAGCTTAGAGGAGGTGGTGCAACACCAGGGGCTGGTTCCTCGCTGGCCTCTACCACGTTTCCTTGGCCTCCTATCTGAAAGAACTGGATAGGTGGAAGAACAGCCTTATTACTATGGACTACTGGAGGGCAATTTACTAATTAGTCATTGTAGGTTTTGTAATGCACACACATTTTTGTGCACAAATGGGAGTTTATCAATTTTACTGTCTGGATTTCATTAATACAATCAGATGGAAGAAAAAGCAGGAAATGCACACATCAGAACATCAGAACATTACAACATTACAACATTACAACATCACAACATTACAACATCACAACATTACAACATCACAACATCACAACATTACAACATTACAACATTACAACATCACAACATTACAACATTACAACATTACAACATTACAACATCACAACATCAGAACATTAGAACATCAGAATATCATAATCACCTCACCCCCCGAACATCAGAACATCAGCAACACTCACTACACTCACCTCACCCCCCCCCCGAACATGCTCAGCAGACACCTCCCTCACCCGCACAGCATTCACCCGAACATCGTACGCACACATCAGAACTCAGCTCTACGAACATCAGCACAGCATGCAGAACATCGTACGAACATCACCCGAACTCAGCTCATAATATCAGAACATCACAACATCACAACATTAGAACATCAGAATAGCAGAATATCACAACATCAGAACATCATAATATCAGAACATCACAACATCACAACATCAGAACATCAGAACATTAGAACATCAGAATATCAGAACATCACAACATCAGAACATCAGAACATCATAATATCAGAACATCACAACATCACAACATTAGAACATCAGAATATCAGAATATCACAACATCAGAACATCATAATATCAGAACATCACAACATCACAACATCACAACATTACAACATTACAACATCAGAACATTAGAACATCAGAATATCATAATATCAGAACATCACAACATCACAACATTAGAACATCAGAATATCAGAATATCACAACATCAGAACATCATAATATCAGAACATCACAACATCAGAACATCAGAACATCATAATATCAGAACATTACAACATCAGAACATCACAACATCATAATATCACAACATTACAACATCAGAACATTACAACATCAGAACATCATAATATCAGAACATCAGAATATCAGAACATCAGAACATCATAATATCAGAACATTACATCAGAACATCACAACATCATAATATCACATCAGAACATCAACACATCACAACATCAGAACATCACAACATCAGAACATCAGAAAATTAGAACATCAGAACATCATAATATCAGAACATCACAACATCAGAACATCATAATATCAGAACATTACATCAGAACATCACAACATCACAACATCATAATATCACATCAGAACATCAACACATCACAACATCATAATATCACAACATCAGAACATCACAACATCATAACATCAGAACATTACAACATAACATCATAATATCACAACATCACAACATCAGAACATCAGAATATCAGAACATCAGAACATTACATCATAATATCAGAACATTACAACATCAGAACATCACAACATCAGAACATCACAATATCACAACATCACAACATCAGAACATCAGAACATCACATCAGAACATCATAACATCAGAACATTACAACATCAGAACATCACAACATCAGAACATCACAATATCACAACATCAGAACATCACATCAGAACATCACAACATCATAATATCACAACATCAGAACATTACATCAGAACATCATAATATCAGAACATCAGAACATTACATCATAATATCAGAACATCACAACATTATAATATCACAACATCAGAACATCACATCAGAACATCACAACATCAGAACATCGTAATATCAGAACATCACAACATCAGAACATCAGAACATTACAACATAACATCATAATATCACAACATCACAACATCAGAACATCAGAATATCAGAACATCACAACATCAGAACATCGTAATATCAGAACATCACAACATCAGAACATCAGAACATCAAAATATTCTGCCAGTGCCAACTATATAATATATAATGAACTGGATTGATAGTTTTGATATGTCTTTATACATCAACATGTAGTTTATGTGGCCTGCTGTAATTAACCACTCTGGAAACTGTCTCTAGGCAACGCTGGTGATGTCAATGCAGATCAGACATGTCACCATGTTTAAATAGTAGATGATTGTGTGGGTTTTGGTTGGTAATCACCATCTCTGTCTGTATTGGATACGTCTTGTTTCTGTCAACTTCAACTAACAACTTTTAAAGCCTCCATTGATGTACAGTACTCATTTCCTTGAAGTTAATTTGGTAACACACTACATAGCGCTCTCCTTCTGTAGTTCCCTCTGGGGCAGTTGAGATCTTTGTCTCTGACTGCATTCCAAATGGAACCCTATTCCCTACATATAGTGCACTACTTTAGACAGGGCTGGCACCCTATTCCCTACATATAGTGCACTACTTTTGACAGAGCCCTATGGGTAATAGGGCACCAATTTGGAACGTAGACTTGGTCTTAATTCATTACATTCAGCAACAAATCAGTTTGTCCCACTAATCAAGAGCAGGAAGTAGTGATGTACTGTACGCTGGTTCCCCAGGAATGACATCTTTTCCAGAACTTTCCTCTTCTCACCATCCGTCTGTCGCCCAGATTACTGGTGACATTTGTTGAGCTGAGTTTCCTTCTTCCACCTCTTACTTTTCCACCAAATTGTTGATTCTACTCAATTTAAAGAAGTGTGTCAGCCTTCAGCCCGCCTCACGAATGGTCTAGGTTACGTCCAAATGGCGCCCTATTCCCTGTGTAGTGTACTACATTTGACGAGGACCAATAAGAAATAGGGTTCCATTTGGGATACACACCAGTCTGCTCATACGGACATACCAGCATATTGGAAAAATATGGATGTAATTTTTCTGCCTCTGAAGTCCCTCTCCTTCCTCCATCCCTCCTACTCCTCTATGTGCTCAGTTTAGAAGGCATTAGCTCACTAACCAGGCATTCAGTAGAAGCACATTTGAACAAACAAACGGCATGTCAAACGGCATGAGGTAACAAGCTCCGTTCTGGTTCTGCTGTGTTTATTTAACCAGTCTGTTTGGTATAGGAGTGGAGCACTAGGCTAGCTATACGGCTAGCTACACTGTACTGAGAGAGGAGGGTTAGGTCATTGATTATTTAACCAGTCTGTTTGGTATAGGAGCAGAGCACTAGGCTAGCTATATGGCTAGCTACACTATACTGACAGAGAGAAGGGTTAGGTAATAGATGATTTAACCAGTCTGTTTGGTATAGGAGCAGAGCACTAGGCTAGCTATATAGCTAGCTATACTGTGCTGACAGAGAGGAGGGTTAAGTAATATATTGTTTAATCAGTCTGTTTGGTATAGGAGCAGAGCGCTAGGCTATCACAGCACAGAATCGTTTCACTCAAATTGAGTTTCTGTATTGAAAAAAATGTATAACTACCTTAGACAAACATCAACAAATGTGGGAGCCTGTTGACCTGGCTGAAAAATAAGTCATTGTTTTGGACGGTGTACTTAGGGGTCCTCAAGAGGGTCAGCAGGAAATGTGCTTTTACAGCTTGATTTCTGCTAATGCTGTTCTAGCAAGTCTGCTACTTCACAATCAGTCAGACCAAGGCTGCTACTTCACAATCAGTCAGACCAAGGCTGCTACTTCACAATCAGCCAGACCAAGGCTGCTACTTCACAATCAGTCAGACCAAGGCTGCTACTTCACAATCAGTCAGACCAAGGCTGCTACTTCACAATCAGTCAGACAGAGGCTGCTACTTCACAATCAGTCAGACCAAGGCTGCTACTTCACAATCAGCCAGACCAAGTCTGCTACTTCACAATCAGCCAGACCAAGTCTGCTACTTCACAATCAGTCAGACCAAGGCTGCTACTTCACAATCAGCCAGACCAAGTCTGCTACTTCACAATCAGTCAGACCAAGGCTGCTACTTCACAATCAGCCAGACCAAGTCTGCTACTTCACAATCAGTCAGACAGAGGCTGCTACTTCACAATCAGTCAGACCAAGGCTGCTACTTCACAATCAGCCAGACCAAGTCTGCTACTTCACAATCAGTCAGACCAAGTCTGCTACTTCACAATCAGTCAGACAGAGGCTGCTACTTCACAATCAGTCAGACAGAGGCTGCTACTTCACAATCAGTCAGACCAAGGCTGCTACTTCACAATCAGCCAGACCAAGTCTGCTACTTCACAATCAGTCAGACCAAGTCTGCTACTTCACAATCAGTCAGACCAAGGCTGCTACTTCACAATCAGCCAGACCAAGTCTGCTACTTCACAATCAGTCAGACCAAGTCTGCTACTTCACAATCAGTCAGACCAAGGCTGCTACTTCACAATCAGCCAGACCAAGGCTGCTACTTCACAATCAGCCAGACCAAGGCTGTTACTTCACAATCAGCCAGACCAAGGCTGCTACCTCACAATCAGCCAGACCAAGGCTGTTACTTCACAATCAGCCAGACCAAGGCTGCTACTTCACAATCAGCCAGACCAAGGCTGTTACTTCACAATCAGCCAGACCAAGGCTGCTACCTCACAATCAGCCAGACCAAGGCTGCTACTTCACAATCAGTCAGACCAAGGCTGCTATTTCACAATCAGCCAGACCAAGGCTGCTATTTCACAATCAGTCAGACCAAGGCTGCTATTTCACAATCAGCCAGACCAAGGCTGCTATTTCACAATCAGTCAGACCAAGGCTGCTACTTCACAATCAGCCAGACCAAGGCTGTTACTTCACAATCAGTCAGACCAAGGCTGCTATTTCACAATCAGCCAGACCAAGGCTGCTATTTCACAATCAGTCAGACCAAGGCTGCTACTTCACAATCAGCCAGACCAAGGCTGTTACTTCACAATCAGCCAGACCAAGGCTGCTATTTCACAATCAGCCAGACCAAGGCTGCTATTTCACAATCAGTCAGACCAAGGCTGCTACTTCACAATCAGCCAGACCAAGGCTGTTACTTCACAATCAGTCAGACCAAGGCTGCTATTTCACAATTGAAATGTACTCCTCACTTAATCCAAATAACTTAGACTTAACGTTTGTTATGATATCGAGTCTAATGTTACTATTGTACAGGATGCGAACAGGTGACTACAATGGATTAAAGTGAGCAAAAATAAATCATTCTCTGATTTTGTTGTTGTTGAGTGCTCCAATTAGTTTTTACCTCAAATTAGTTATTTTTAAAATGTTTCTTGGTAAGCCATTTTCATGATTTTTGTCATCGTTGTTGAGCACCCCTCCTCTCCTTAGTTTGCTGAAGCGTGAAGGACCACCTTAACTCTAATATCACTACTTAACACTGATATATGTGACCACATTGCTGGTGGATCTAATGGGTGCCCACAAGATCACAGTTGCAATGAGTGATGGGAGGAGAGAGAGAGTGAGATGGAGAAAGAAAGAAGGAGAGAGACATACAGAGGAGAGACACACACAGAGAAAGACACATAGAGGGAGAGAGAGAGCGAGTGAAATAGGGAGTGAGTGAGAGAGAGAGAAAGAAAGAATGAGTGAAAGAGAGTAAAAGAGAGAGTAAAAGAGAGAGAGCGAGTGAAAGAGACAGTAAAAGAGAGCGAGAGACTCTGAGAGAGTGAGTGAAAGAGAGAGAGTGAGTGTGTGAGAGAGAGCAAATGAAAGAGAGAGTGAGAGATAGTCAGAGAGAGTGAGTGAAATAGAGAGAGAGAGTGTGTGAGAGAGATAGCAAGTGAAAGAGAGAGAGTCAGAGAGTGAGTGAAAAAGAGAGTAAAAGAGAGAGAGAGAGAGCGAGACTCCGAGAGAGTGAGTGAAAGAGAGCGTAAAAGAGAGAGAGAGAGTGAAAGAGAGAGAGAGAGTAAAAGAGAAACAGAGCAGAGTCCCTGGGAGGTTTACACTTGCACACCAAACATTCCACCCATTAATTTTGTGCCACCTTCTACTCACCTTGCCCTGTGAGGACGCCCAGATTAATCATGTTAAGAGTTAGACTTCGCCTTCCCTCATCGAGCTGCAACAGACAAATTACAGGCTGGCTTCAGACCCTGACTGACTGACTGACAGGCCTAGACCAGAGGAGTCCTTCCATTCTTTCTTTTATTTTTCCTTTATTCTTCCTGTCTTTCTGTCTCATCCTCTCCCCCTTTCTTTACAGTTTACTTACACACTGTCCTCTCTCTTTCTCTCTCTCTCCCTCTCTCTCTCTTTCTCTCTCTCTTTATCTCCCTGTCTCCCTTTCTCCCTCTGTCTCTCTCTGTCTCTCTCCCTCTCTCAATTCAATTCAAGGGGATTTATTGGCATGGGAAACATATGTTAACATTGCCAAAGCAAGTGAGGTAGATAATATACAAAAGTGAATTAAACAATAAAATTAACAGTAAACATTACACTCACAGAAGTTTCAAAAGAATAAAGACATTACAAATGTCATATTATGTATATATACAGTGTTGTAATGATGTACAAACGGTTAGAGTACAAAAGGGAAAATAAATAAGCATAAATGTGGGTTGTATTTACAATGGTGTTTGTTCTTCACTGGTTAATCTTTTCTTGTGGCAACAGGTCACAAATCTTGCTGCAGTGATGGCTGTCACGTCCTGACCATAGTAAGTTGTTATTTTCTATGTTAGACTAGGTCAGGGCGTGACAGGGGGGTGTTTGTCCGTTTTTGTATTTCTATGTTTAGTTTCTAGTTTTGTATTTCTAGGTTGGGTTTTGTTTGGCATGACCTCCAATTAGAGGCAGCCGGTTGTCGTTGTCTCTAATTGGAGGCCATATTTAAGTTGATGTTTGTCCCACTGTGTTTTGTGGGTGATTATATTTTGTGAGTGTTTGTGCCTCCTGCGTCACGATTTGTTTTGTTCCTTCAGTTTATTTTTGTATTGCATTAAGTTTCACTGTCCAATAAATATGTGGAACGAAACCGACGCTGCATTTTGGTCCGATCATTCGAACAGCCGTGACAATGGCACACTGTGGTATTTCACCCAGTAGATATGGGAGTTTATCAAAATCGGGTTTGTTTTCAAATTCTTTGTGGATTTGTGCAATCTGAGGGAAATATGTGTCTCTAATATGGTCATACATTGGGCAGGAGGTTAGGAAGTGCAGCTCAGTTTCCACCTCATTTTGTGGGCAGTGTGCACATAGCCTGTCTTATCTTGAGAGCCAGCTCTGCCTACGGCGGCCTTTCTTAATAGCGAGGCTATGCTCACTGAGTCTGTACATAGTCAAAGCTTTCCTTTATTTTGGGTCAGTCACAGTGGTCAGGTATTCTGCCACTGTGTTCTCTCTGTTTAGGGCCAAATAGCATTCCAGTTTGCTCAGTTTTTTTGTTAATTCTTTCCAATGTGTCAAGTAATTATCTTTTTGTTTTCTCATGATTTGGTTGGGTCTAATTGTGTTGCTGTCCTGGGGCTCTGTGTGTTTGTATTTGTGAACAGAGCCCCAGGACCAGCTTGATTAGGGGACTCTTCTCCAGGTTAATCTCTCTGTAGGTGATGGCTCTGTGGGGTGTGTTTGTGTTTGTGAACAGAGCCCCAGGACCAGCTTGCTTAGGGGAGTCTTCTCCAGGTTCATCTCTCTGTAGGTGATGTCTTTGTTATGGAAGGTTTGGGAATCGCTTCCTTTTATGTGGTTGTAGAATTTAACAGCTCTTTTCTGGAGTTTGATAATTAGCGGTTATCGGCCTAATTCGGCTTTGCATGCATTATTTGGTGTTCTACGTTGTACACGGAGGATATTTTTGCAGAATTCTGCATGCAGTCTCAATTTGATGTTTGTCCCATTTTGTGAATTCTTGGTTGGTGAGCGGACCCCAGACCTCACTACCATAAAGGGCAATGGGTTCTATAACTGATTCAAGTATTTTTAGCCAGATCCTAATTGGTATGTTGAATTTTGTTCCTTTTGATGGCATTGAATGCCCTTCTTGCCTTGTCTCTCAGATCGTTCACAGCTTTGTGGAAGTTACCTGTGGTGCTGATGTTAAGGCCAAGGTATGTATAGTTTTTTATGTGCTCTAGGGCAACGGTGTCTAGATGGAATTTGTATTTGTGGTCCTGGCGACAGGACCTTTTTTGGCCACCATTATTTTGGTCTTACTGAGATTTACTGTCAAGGCCCAGGTCTGGCAGAATCTGTGCAGAATATCTAGGTGCTGCTGTAAGCACTCCTTGGTTGGTGACAGAAGCACCAGTTCATCAGCAAACAGTATACATTTGACTTCAGATTCTAGTAGGGTGAGGCCTGGTGCTGCAGACTTTTCTAGTGCCCGCGCCAATTCGTTGATATATATGTTGAAGAGGGTGGGGCTTAAGCTGCATCCCTATCTCACCCCATGGCCCTGTGGGAAGAAATTTGTGGTTTTTGCCTATTTTAACCACACACTTGTTGTTTGTGTACATGGATTTTATAATGTCGTATGTTTTTCCCCCAACACCACTTTCCAGCAATTTGTATAGCAAACCCTCATGCCAAATTGAGTCGAAGGCTTTTTTTTTAAATCAACAAAGCATGAGAAGACTTTGCCTTTGTTTTGGACTGTTTGTTTGTCAATTAGGGCAAGCAGGGTGAATACGTGGTCTTGTTGTACGGTAATTTGGTAAAAAGCCAATTTAACATTTGCTTTCAGTGAGGAAATGTACGAGTCTGCTGTTAATGATAATGCAGAGCATTTCCCCAAGGTTGCTGTTGATGCATATCCCAAGGTAGTTATTGGGGTCAAATTTGTCTCCACTTTTGTGGATTGGGGTGATCAGTCCTTGGTTCCAAATATTGGGGAAGATGCCAGAGCTAAGGATGATGTTAGAGTTTTAGTATAGCCAATTAGAATGTGTTGTCTGTATATTTTATCCTTTCATTGAGGATACCATCAACACCACGGGCCTTTTTGGGTTGGAGGGTTTTTATTTTGTCCTGTAGCTCATTCAAGGTAGTTGGAGAATCCAGTGGGTTCTGGTAGTCTTTAATATTTGATTCTAAGATGTGTATTTGATCATGTATATGTTTTTGCTGTTTGTTCTTTGTTATAGAGCCAAAAAGATTGGAGAAGTGGTTTACCCATACATCTCTCTCTCTGTCTCTCTCTGATGTGTAAAAAGCATGTACCCAGGGTTTCCCAACACTGTCCATGTGACCCACTCACATCAGTTTGGTTTCTATCCTTTACAACATACTGTAGAGGCATCACCAATCCATATACACACTCTGATCTAGGATCAGCTCACCCTTTCCTGATTCTAAACAATATGGAAAAATATGAACTGTCCTTAGATCAGCCGTTAGTAGAGTCAACTTTATCCAGTAATTTACCATAATGTGCACCAGCCGTATAATGATGTTATGCTGTCATTCTACAGAACAGCCAACTCTGAGGGTGTGTCACAAATAGCACGCTATCTGGTCAAACAAAGTGCACTACCAACTGTGAGGAAGTGTCCCAAATAGCATGCCATCTGGTCAAAAGAAGTGCACTTCATAGGGATTAGGGTGCCATTTGGGATGCATATGTAGACTGTTGATTGATGTTTACCTCTGACTTGGCCCTGACCTAGCCTAATCCCCAAGCCCATATGGATGCAACATGAAATCAGGGCTTTTCCAGCTTAAAGCGTGGACTTCCTCAACACATAAAGACTTGATCAGCTCGCTCCGTGGTTGGGGAACGCATTTACTCTCTGTTCAAAGAGAGGAGTGGAGAGACTACTCTTAAATCCTTCAATGATAGACGCATACACACTCTGATCTAGTTGAGGTGTATAATGGACTTGATCCTCATAATTCCTGGCACAGTTGTGTATTCTCTGTCTGTACAAACACACTCACTCACTCACACAGTGGTGCATTCTCTGTCTGTACAAGCAGATGAGGCCACAGCTGTTGGGACGTAAATTTCCAAATTAATTCTCCAACCTCTAAACTGAAAGCCGTGAGTGTGGAATTCTGCCCGAATGACAAATGATTGTTCTTAAGGAGTGTGTGTGTGTGTGTGTGTGTGTGTGTGTGTGTGTGTGTGTGTGTGTGTGTGTATGTGTGTGTGTGTGTGTGTGTGTGTGTGTGTGTGTGTGTGTGTGTGTGTGTATACACGGCTCTGAGTCAGGTTTGTA
This sequence comes from Salmo salar, assembly GCF_965601325.2. Lineage (NCBI taxonomy): Eukaryota > Metazoa > Chordata > Actinopteri > Salmoniformes > Salmonidae > Salmo > Salmo salar. The sequence goes on along the minus strand of NC_138291.1, from coordinate 109,726,523 downwards.
GGCCTCCTTGCTCACACACGCTTTTTCAGTTCTGCCCTCAAATTTTCAATAGGATTGAGTTCAGGGCTTTGTGATTGCCACTGCAATACCTTGACTTTGTTGTCCTTAAGCCATTTTGCCACAACTTTGGAAGTATGCTTGGGGTCATTGTCCATTTGGAAGACCCATTTGCGACCAAGCTTTAACTTCCTGACTGATGTCTTGAGATGTTGCTTCAATATATCCTCATAATTTTCCTGCCCCATGATGCCATCTATTTTGTGAATTGCGCCAGTCCCTCCTGCAGCAAAGCACCCACACAACATCATGCTGCCAAGCCGTGCTTCACGGTTGGGATGGTGTTCTTCGGCTTGCAAGCATCCCCCTTTTTCCTCTAAACATAACGATGGTCATTATGGCCAAACAGTTCTATTTTTGTTTCATCAGACCAGAGGACATTTCTCAAAAAAGTACGATCTTTGTCCCCATGTGCAGTTGCAAACCGTAGTCTGCTATTTTATGGCAGTTTTGGAGCGGTGGCTTCTTTCTTGCTGATCGGCCTTTCAGGTTATGTCGATATAGGACTTGTTTTACTGTGGATAAAGATACTTTTCTACCTGTTTCATCCAGCATCTTCACAAGGTCCTTTGCTGTTGTTCTGAAAGTACGTTCATCTCTAGGAGACAGAACACGTCTCCTTCCTGAGTGGTATGATGGCTGCGTGGTCCCATGGTGTTTATACTTGCATACTATTGTTTGTACAGATGAACGTGGTACCTTCAGGCGTTTGGAAATTGCTCCCAAGGATGAACCATACTTGTGGAGGTCTACAATTTCTTTTCTGAGGCCTTGGCTGATTGCTTGACGTCATGGGAAAATCAAAAGAAAAGAGGCACTGAGTTTGAAGGTAGGCCTTAAAAAACATCCACAGGTGCACCTCCAATTGACTCAAATGATCAGAAGCTTCTAAAGCCATGACATCATTGTCTGGAATTTTCCAAGCTGTTTAAAGTCACAGTCAACTTAGTGTATGTAAACTTCTGACCCACTAGAATTGTAATACAGTGAATTATAAGTGAAATAATCTGTCTGTAAACAATTGTTGGAAAAATTACTTGTGTCATGCACAAAGAAGATAGATGGCCTAACCGACTTGCCAAAACTATAGCTTGTTAACAAGAAATTTGTGGAGTGGTTGAAAAACTAGTTTAATGACTCCAACCTAAGTGTGTGTAAACTTCCAACTTCAACTGTACATGTACACCTCCTGGACAGGACGCTAGAGCCCACAGATGGGTTGGTTGTTTAGCAACAAAACCGACACGGGAGCAACTATGGGGAAAACAGATGTGGTTGCCTTAGATTGTAGACAACATGTAAACTTTATTTAATCTCCGATGTTTATTGAAAACCTAAATACATTTGTACAATGAGCACTTGTTGTCTCTCAAATACATTGTTATAGTTGTTGGTTATTTAACTAGCGAATTTTAGCCATATTAGCATTGACATGAAATCAGTCAATATACTTCGAAACTAGACATTGTATCAAGAACAAGAACAAACTAGCTAGAACGAGCCACAGCTCTAGAGGTCTGGTCAAAAGAAGTGCCCTTTAGAGCGGATAGGGTGCCATTTGGTACACAGCCCATTGGTAGTGTATCAGGAACACAGTGCAGGCAGTATTCTGTAATAGCATGATTATTAGCCGACACACACCTGTGACGTGATATGTTGTAAACAAAGCATTCTCTTGTAACACTAATAGAATACAATAGAATAAAATAGAATACAATAGAATAAAATAGAATACAATACAATAGAATATAATAAAATACAATATAATATAATATAATACAATACAAAATAATATAAAATAATACACTACAGTATAATACAATAAAATTGAATATAATATAATACAATATAATACACTACAGTATAATACAATAAAATTGAATATAATATAATACAGTATAATACACTACAGTATAATACAATAAAATTGAATCCAATACTATACAATACAATATATTCAAATGAAATAAAATACAACACAATACAATGCAATAGAATATAATACAATAGGATATAATACAATACAATAAAATAGAATACAATACAATAAAATTAAATTTAATATAATATAATATAATATAATACAATAAAATATAATAAAATACAATACAATAAAATACAGTACAATAGAATATAATACAATCTAATATAAAACAATACAATACAATAGAATACAATAGAATAGAATATAATACAATAGAATGCAATATAATAGAATAGAATAGAAACTATTCTGTAATACATGTGATAAACCAGTGCAGTGTATGAGTGTTCTGTAGTGTTCAACTCTGTATTGGATGACTTGAGGCATATGTAAGGCTTTTTCTTCCCTCTCAGTTTTGCGGAGCGGAACATTTACTGTAAAGACAGACCGATAAACAGAGAGGCCTCCTTCTCCTCCAGTAAATAATGGGTTTACAGCATGTCAATAACTCCACTCATCCTTCTTCCATCTCTCTGTCTTCCTTAACCCCCCCCCTTTTTCTCTCTCTCACGTTGTGGTTTACTGCTGATGCAGGGGTGCACTCAGCCCTTGATGGGAGCCCTTGATGGGGAGGCTAGCTAGTAGCTAGGCTAATGGTAGCATGGGGGACAGTAAAGTGAGGAGGCCCTTGATGGGGAGGCTAGCTAGTAGCTAAGCTAATGGTAGTATGGGGGACAGTAAAGTGAGGAGGCCATTGATGGGGAGGCTAGCTAGTAGCTAAGCTAACGGTAGCATGGGGGACAGTAAAATGAGGAGGCCCTTGCTTTTACGATGATGTGAATGATGTAGCCGGGAGAGTAAAATGGAGAGAGAACAGCTTGTGTGTGTCTGTGTACAGCACTACAGTACATTCAGGGCGGGTGCATATACATTGGAACAAAGAGTAAAACCACTCTGGTGTAATTAAATGATATTGTGAGATTGACTGTGATTAGCAGCTGTGGAAGATGTAGTTTCCTCAAGTGTTTCACTGAGAGAAGGATCAGACAGAGTGAGAAACATGAAGAGGATTCCTGCCAGTTGAAATCGCTGCAGTACCTCAGACACACCAGGAGATGACAGTCAGAGACAGCTGTACTGGCCAGACCGCTTCAATCCGAGTTGAGGGAGAAGGACAGAGCGATATGGGCAGGTTAGTCCCGTTTGGCTGATAATCCTCTTATTGCGCAGAGGAAACAACAACAACACTAATAGTTAATGATAGCGGTGGGAATTATTTAGGAAAGAATGTGCTACGCTTCAGAACTAATGTGATAACACAACTCTGTGTGATAAATGGGTAGGGCAATGTATTGCTCTGCAAGGAGATTGGGGGGGATCAAAGGTGTTATTTAAAAACACATTCATCAACTTACTTTCTCCTCTAGTTAGTATGACTTATAATTGACTTCAAAAAGGATAAAATAAAAGTGTTTTAGCTCATTTTACTTCAGCCAGTGAAGTCAATTTTTGGCTTGTAGGTGAGGTTGGCACAATGGAATGGGGGGTCACCATGCTAAAGATACTAGATTACTACTTGTTGTACCCCCCAGCAATGTTCCCTCTAAACTCTGCGCATGCATGGGCGTGCAGTTGCTCCAGACTGCCAAGCAGAAATATCATCCCACAGAGAGATGCACAAGATTGAATTTCACTCAACTTTCTAAAGCAGTGGTCACCAATCAGTCATCGCAATCTCCAAGGCATTCCTAGTAGATCACCAAACATTTCTGTAAAAAACCCAACTATAAAGCCTTGTGTTCCATTTTTTTATTTGATTTGTATCTGTTGGAGGTAGGTGAACACCATGCAGCTGCCCTGCGCGCCGGGTAGGCGAATTGTTGCCATTTTGAACCATTTCATGTCTGAAGGTACAAAATCTGCATTCTCAGCATGTCTGGAGAGCAAATGAAGTGCACTGTAGGTTTACCACTGGCTAACAGCATGGCTCAGATTACCGTGTCTGCAGTAATGTAGCAGGCGTAAAACAATGCTACGGCAAAACTGAGATTTCAAAATGTTTAAAACCATGACTAGAGAGAGACTAGTCAATGAATCCAGCAAAGAGCTGAGTTCATGTTTAAGTTCTTACTCAGCACTGTCAACACTTTGTATTCAACACTTTTATTTTTACATTTTAGTAGACGCTCTTATCCAGAGCGACTTACAGTAGTGAATGCATGCATTTCATTTTATATTTTTTCCCGTACTGGTCCCCCGTGGGAATCAAACCCACAACCCTGGCGTTGCAAACACCATGCTCTACCAACTGAGCCACACGGCACGTTCTTCTATTTCCACTCAGCGCTACAACAAGCACTACAGCAGTAATGAATGAGTAGGAACCTGTTTATATAGGCTTGCGTTGTTGTTATTATTAGCAGCTTGGGTCTTTTTTTAATGTAGAGGAATATTTCACTTTCTCTGTTCATAGGAGTAACAACATGAATGTGTGCATGAGGCAGAAATAATGTGGTGCGACTCGAGTTTCACCATCAGCTGGAAGACGGTGTCCCTTTTTGGTCAGTGTCAGTGGAGGAAAGGGAGAGTGGAGAGATGTTGAGAGGAGTACTCTGTCTGCTGCTCTCTCTGTCTGCTGAGACTGACCAGGAGATGCAGGCACCACCAGCCCAGTAAAATAAAAACCAAATTACTTAAAAGTATGCTCACTCAGCTGTGCCTGAGAAGTAATATAAAAACGGATCTATTACCGGTGTGATTATATAACCTACCTCAAATTTAGAAATATAATTTTTAATTATATGTCCCAAACAACAATGCATTGGCAGAGCAATTCAAGCAAAGCCAATATGCGGTGAAAATGTATTGGGCCTATAGCCTACTGCATAAACCTCATTGCTACAGTACTGTTTTAATTGGTTAATGTTGCATAGTTTTACGTTTTTTACGTCATGTTAAAAAGAAATCTGAGCCGTAGTTCTCGGCTTGCATTTTGACTCAGAAAGTGATCTTGACTCAGAAAAGGTTGGTGACCACTGTTCTAGAGTTTTCCCTGTTCCCTATCAATGTTTCCCTTTACTGTGGCCGTTTTAATCAAATCAACGCAATATTAGCCACTTTCAATGCAACATACCGAAACAAAACTAACGATGCGAGAGATTTTGTTGTAAGCAGGAGGCATCGGAGTAGGATTCTATTGGATTGACATGCAAGACCGTACCGTACACAGACCGGTGTGGCATAAACAATCAGAGCCTATTTAAGCAATAAGGCCCGAGGTTAGTGTGGTATATGACCAATATACCACAGCTAAGGGCTGTTCTTAAGCACGACACAACGCGGAGTGCCTGGATACAGCTGTTATCCTTGGTATATTGGCCACATACCATAAATCCCAGAGGTGCCTTATTGCTATTATAAACTGGTTACCAATGTAAAAATAAATGTTTTGTCATTCCTGTGGTATACGGGCTAATATACCATGGCTGTCAGCCAATCTGCATCCAGGGCTCAAACCACCCAGTATATAAATGCAAATAGACCATTGCCATGGATCTGTGCCATTCACTTTGAACTGGACTGTGTTTACAGCATGAGTGGTCTTCAGTAGATGATCTTGTTTTCAGATCAAAGCGAGAGCTGCATGTAGCCACGTTTGCACATTTGTTCATATCCTTTAATAGTTAGTGATTTATTAGTCCAGTTATAGATCATTTATAGTTAACAATAGGGGAGTGATTACTAGTTAGTTAGTTATTAGCCCAGTTATATATCATTAGTAGTCAACAATAGGAGAGTGATTGATTCCTATAAGAGCACAAAACATGTACATTTCTAGACATCTCTGGAAAGCAAGTCAAGTAACGAGCTTTTTTTTTGTCTTAAAGGGGCAGTGTTGTATTTTGAGACAGGATTGAATGAGCAGAGGGTAGCATAATTAATTTGTCTTATTCTTTGTATTAATGGTATGGGAATAATAATGCATTTCATTTTGTAAAGTGGTTTCTTGCATCAAACAACACAAGCAACATTTCCAGTCACCTCCATGTCTGAAGGACAACTGGATAAACAGGTTCATATCAAGCCTTCTATGTCTAATGGAATGTGGGCCTACATTGAACACCACACATTGGCTGCTATTGTAGTCTGAATTTTAGAACAGCTATTTCCATGTTAAAATGTTATGGGATGCATTTTCTCCATTGTTCTTGATGGTAGGCCACTCTGATAGGTCTACATTATGATCAAATAGCCACACAAACTTGGCCTCTATTGTAACTGTATCTTAAAGCAGGTACAGCCTCAGTATTCACAGTAAACACTCGCTGGAAGTTGTACAGAATTTTCATAATGTTTCTGCTTAGCAGGCCTGAAATTTGCTCAGTGGCGAAAAAAAATGAGAGGGAAGATTGCCACCCAGATGCCATATAACCAAACTAGGTACCAGGTACCCACCGGGCACAAATGTCAGTTCAATGTCTAGTTTTGACTTACATTTGGTTGAGTTGTCAACTAACATGGATTCAACATGAAATCAACAAAAACATTTCACCATGTCTTTGGATTTAGGTTAAAAGTAGGGTAAAAAAAAAGATGAAATGCCCTTTATGTTGATGACCTTTTTGCAAATCTAATCCAATTTCCAAGTTGATTCAGCGTTATCACATTGTTTTTGGGGGGTTGAAATGACGTGGAAACAACACTGATGCAACCAGTTTTTGCCCAGTGGGTACCCCCTTTTTCTGACAACCATTTAATGATAATTTTCTCCAGTGTATTATGTAAAGGGTTAACTCATTCCTTTCCCAGTCTTCTAACCACTATGTCTACGCAACAAATGTTGACTTTAACCCTCAATGAACTGTCCTTTGACTTTGTAAAATAAGTTGTCAGCAAATGTATCTGTCTTGCAGGCAGGTTTATCAGTTTTGAGTACTGACATCTATGTTTATGGCCCTGGAGCGAAAGTGGGATGCGAGAATGACAGTCTAGACTCTGCAGCTGTCTCAGGGTGAAGTCTTCTAAAAACTTCACTAAAACATGGCTGCCCTTCCTCTGGAGAAAACAAGCCATTGATGTCAATCCAAGTGTAAAGGCTGCTTATCAGATTATACTTAACTCTTAGCTAGTGGGCCTGTGGTGTATCGTTTGTATGCAAGTTATCAGATCCCAGATTGATGTCTTCTCATGCATATAAACCTTCTGAATCTGTTGTAAGGTGTAATATTAACCGCCAATCAAGACTTACATTGCAAATCTTGCTCAAAGAATGTTGACGGCATTGCATTCTCTATGCAGATTAAACATTTTGAATAGGAAACTTTAGACGTGATAAGTGATGCTGCAAAGACTGAGATACCGCAGAGAGATAAATATAGATGAACGCTACATTGTGTGGGTTGTGTGAATGTACATTCTCCAAGTAGTGTCTTGACAGGTCGGATTAATCAATGTTGATGAAGACATGCGATGCACATCCATAGAACTTTCTATGAGGCTGATATAGGGTAGATATTCATTCCTTATTCAACTCTTATATGTCTCTATTTGTCTCCATTTGTCTCATATTGGCTAAAGTGTGAGAAAGGTGGAGGGAGTCTTCCCGTTGCTAGTGTAGGGAGTCTTCCTATTGCTAGTGTAGGGAGTCTTCCCATTGCTAGTGTAGGGAGTCTTCCTATTGCTAGTGTAGGGAGTCTTCCTATTGCTAGTGTAGGGAGTCTTCCCATTGCTAGTGTAGGGAGTCTTCCCATTGCTAGTGTAGGGAGTCTTCCCATTGCTAGTGTAGGGAGTCTTCCTATTGCTAGTGTAGGGAGTCTTCCTATTGCTAGTGTAGGGAGTCTTCCTATTGCTAGTGTAGGGAGTCTTCCCATTACTAGTGGAGGGAGTCTTCCCATTGCTAGTGTAGGGAGTCTTCCCATTACTAGTGTAGGGAGTCTTCCCATTGCTAGTGTAGGGAGTCTTCCTATTGCTAGTGTAGGGAGTCTTCCTATTGCTAGTGTAGGGAGTCTTCCCATTGCTAGTGTAGGGGGTTTTCCCATTACTAGTGTAGGGAGTCTTCCCGTTGCTAGTGTAGGGAGTCTTCCTATTGCTAGTGTAGGGAGTCTTCCCATTGCTAGTGTAGGGAGTCTTCCCGTTGCTAGTGTAGGGAGTCTTCCTATTGCTAGTGTAGGGAGTCTTCCTATTGCTAGTGTAGGGAGTCTTCCTATTGCTAGTGTAGGGAGTCTTCCTATTGCTAGTGTAGGGAGTCTTCCCATTGCTAGTGTAGGGAGTCTTCCCATTGCTAGTGTAGGGAGTCTTCCTATTGCTAGTGTAGGGAGTCTTCCTATTGCTAGTGTAGGGAGTCTTCCCATTGCTAGTGTAGGGAGTCTTCCCGTTGCTAGTGTAGGGAGTCTTCCCATTGCTAGTGTAGGGAGTCTTCCCATTGCTAGTGTAGGGAGTCTTCCCGTTGCTAGTGTAGGGAGTCTTCCTATTGCTAGTGTAGGGAGTCTTCCCATTGCTAGTGTAGGGAGTCTTCCCATTGCTAGTGTAGGGAGTATTTCCATCACCTAGAAGCATATTATAGCAACTAAAAGAGTCAATAGCACCCCAACTTTCAGTGTTTATTTTTCCACATGCTTTCTTTGCATGACCAGCAAAAACAAAACAAAAAAATGAATCTCTCTCCATCTCTGTAGGAAATACCAGGCCTAATGTCTGTTCTGAAGCCTGGCCTGTTCCTCTCTCTGTAGGAAATACCAGGCCTAATGTCTGTTCTGAGGCCTGGCCTGTTCCTCTCTCTGTAGGAAATACCAGGCCTAATGTCTGTTCTGAGGCCTGGCCTGTTCCTCTCTCTGTAGGAAATACCAGGCCTAATGTCTGTTCTGAGGCCTGGCCTGTTCCTCTCTCTGTAGGAAATACCAGGCCTAATGTCTGTTCTGAAGCCTGGCCTGTTCCTCTCTCTGTAGGAAATACCAGGCCTAATGTCTGTTCTGAAGCCTGGCCTGTTCCTCTCTCTGTAGGAAATACCAGGCCTAATGTCTGTTCTGAGGCCTGGCCTGTTCCT
>NC_138291.1:109675000-109715000 GCF_965601325.2 Salmo salar | reverse complement strand
CGCTTCTAAACAGCTTCTACCCCCCAAGCCATAAGACTCCCGAACATCTAATCAAATGGCTACCCAGACTATTTGCACCCACAACCCCCGCCCCCCCACGCTGTTGCTACTCTCTGTTATTATCTATGCGTAGCCACTTTAATAACCCAAACTGCATGTACATATAACCTCAATTACCTCGACACCAGCGCCCCTGCACATTGACACATTGACTCTGTACCAGTACCCCCTGTATATTGCCTCCACATTGACTCTGTACCGGTTCTCCCTGTGTATAGCCTCCACATTGACTCTGTACCGGTTCTCCCTGTGTATAGCCTCCACATTGACTCTGTACTGGTACCCCCTGTATATTCCCTCCACATTGACTATGTACCGGTTCTCCCTGTATATAGCCTCCACATTGACTCTGTACCGGTTCTCCCTGTGTATAGCCTCCACATTGACTCTGTACCGGTTCTCCCTGTATATAGCTTCCACATTGACTCTGTACCTGTACCCCCTGTATATAGCCTCCACATTGACTCTGTACTGGTACCCCCTGTGTATAGCCTCTACATTGACTCTGTACCGGTTCTCCCTGTGTACAGCCTCCACATTGACTCTGTACCTGTACCCCCTGTATATAGTCTCCACATTGACTCTGTACCGGTACCCCCTGTATATAGCCTCCACATTGACTTTGTACCGGTACCCCCTGTATATAGCCTCCACATTGACTCTGTACCGGTACCCCCTGTATATAGCCTCCACATTGACTCTGTACTGGTACCCCCTGTATATAGCCTCCACAATGACTCTGTACCTGTACCCCCTGTATATAGTCTCCACATTGACTCTGTACTGGTACCCCCTGTATATAGCCTCCACATTGACTCTGTACCTGTACCCCCTGTATATAGTCTCCACATTGACTCTGTACCGGTACCCCCTGTATATAGCCTCCACATTGACTTTGTACCGGTACCCCCTGTATATAGCCTCCACATTGACTCTGTACCGGTACCCCCTGTATATAGCCTCCACATTGACTCTGTACTGGTACCCCCTGTATATAGCCTCCACATTGACTCTGTACCTGTACCCCCTGTATATAGCCTCCACATTGACTCTGTACTGGTACCCCCTGTATATAGCCTCCACATTGACTCTGTACTGGTACCCCCTGTATATAGCCTCCACATTGACTCTGTACCGGTACCCCCTGTATATAGCCTCCACATTGACTCTGTACCGGTAGGTACCCCCTGTATATAGCCTCCACATTGACTCTGTACCTGTACCCCCTGTATATAGCCTCCACATTGACTCTGTACCGGTACCCCCCTGTATATAGCCTCCACATTGACTCTGTACCTGTACCCCCTGTATATAGCCTCCACATTGACTCTGTACCGGTACCCCCTGTATATAGCCTCCACATTGACTCTGTACTGGTACCCCCTGTATATAGCCTCCACAATGACTCTGTACCTGTACCCCCTGTATATAGTCTCCACATTGACTCTGTACTGGTACCCCCTGTATATAGCCTCCACATTGACTCTGTACCTGTACCCCCTGTATATAGTCTCCACATTGACTCTGTACCGGTACCCCCTGTATATAGCCTCCACATTGACTTTGTACCGGTACCCCCTGTATATAGCCTCCACATTGACTCTGTACCGGTACCCCCTGTATATAGCCTCCACATTGACTCTGTACCGGTACCCCCTGTATATAGCCTCCACATTGACTCTGTACCTGTACCCCCTGTATATAGCCTCCACATTGACTCTGTACTGGTACCCCCTGTATATAGCCTCCACATTGACTCTGTACTGGTACCCCCTGTATATAGCCTCCACATTGACTCTGTACCGGTACCCCCTGTATATAGCCTCCACATTGACTCTGTACCGGTAGGTACCCCCTGTATATAGCCTCCACATTGACTCTGTACCTGTACCCCCTGTATATAGCCTCCACATTGACTCTGTACCGGTACCCCCCTGTATATAGCCTCCACATTGACTCTGTACCTGTACCCCCTTTATATAGCCTCCACATTGACTCTGTACTGGTACCCCCTGTATATAGCCTCCACATTGACTCTGTACCTGTACCCCCTGTATATAGTCTCCACATTGACTCTGTACTGGTACCCCCTGTATATAGCCTCCACATTGACTCTGTACCTGTACCCCCTGTATATAGTCTCCACATTGACTCTGTACCGGTACCCCCTGTATATAGCCTCCACATTGACTTTGTACTGGTACCCCCTGTATATAGCCTCCACATTGACTCTGTACTGGTACCCCCTGTATATAGCCTCCACATTGACTCTGTACCGGTACCCCCTGTATATAGCCTCCACATTGACTCTGTACCTGTACCCCCTGTATATAGCCTCCACATTGACTCTGTACTGGTACCCCCTGTATATAGCCTCCACATTGACTCTGTACCGGTACCCCCTGTATATAGCCTCCACATTGACTCTGTACCTGTACCCCCTGTATATAGCCTCCACATTGACTCTGTACTGGTACCCCCTGTATATAGCCTCCACATTGACTCTGTACTGGTACCCCCTGTATATAGCCTCCACATTGACTCTGTACCGGTACCCCCTGTATATAGCCTCCACATTGACTCTGTACCGGTAGGTACCCCCTGTATATAGCCTCCACATTGACTCTGTACCTGTACCCCCTGTATATAGCCTCCACATTGACTCTGTACCGGTACCCCCCTGTATATAGCCTCCACATTGACTCTGTACCTGTACCCCCTTTATATAGCCTCCACATTGACTCTGTACTGGTACCCCCTGTATATAGCCTCCACATTGACTCTGTACCTGTACCCCCTGTATATAGTCTCCACATTGACTCTGTACTGGTACCCCCTGTATATAGCCTCCACATTGACTCTGTACCTGTACCCCCTGTATATAGTCTCCACATTGACTCTGTACCGGTACCCCCTGTATATAGCCTCCACATTGACTTTGTACTGGTACCCCCTGTATATAGCCTCCACATTGACTCTGTACTGGTACCCCCTGTATATAGCCTCCACATTGACTCTGTACCGGTACCCCCTGTATATAGCCTCCACATTGACTCTGTACCTGTACCCCCTGTATATAGCCTCCACATTGACTCTGTACTGGTACCCCCTGTATATAGCCTCCACATTGACTCTGTACTGGTACCCCCTGTATATAGCCTCCACATTGACTCTGTACCGGTACCCCCTGTATATAGCCTCCACATTGACTCTGTACCGGTACCCCCTGTATATAGCCTCCACATTGACTCTGTACCGGTACCCCCTGTATATAACCTCCACATTGACTCTGTACCGGTACCCCCTGTATATAGCCTCCACATTGACTCTGTACCGGTACCCCCCTGTATATAGCACCGCTATTGTTACTTACTGCTGCTCTTTAATTATTTGTTGTTCTTATCGCTTAATTTTGTGTTGTTGGTATTTTCTTAATACTGTATTGTTGGTTAAGGGCTTGTAAGTAAGCATTTCACAGTAAGGTCTACACCTGTTTTATTCAGCATTTCACTGTAAGGTCTACTACACCTGTTGTATTCGGCGCATGTGACAAATACATTTGATTTGATTTGAATACAGTCAGACCATCTCAATACCTTGGTCTCTGTTTACATACCTTGTGAGTGGCTGTACACATTAACTACTCTGTTAAACACACTTTCCCGACAAACACTATGTCAATCAATAGTGTCAGTGTGTGTTTGTGTGTGTGTGTGTGGTCCATATATACTATATGAGACAGCAGCATTGTAATTTACCCTCGACCTGCTCTGCTGTTTCCATCCATCACCTTGGGTGGTGTTCACATGACCTCATTAATCACACACACACACACACACACACACACACACACACACACACACACACACACACACACACACACACACACACACACACACGTCTTTACCCAAGGATTGCCAGGCTGATGAAACAGCATAAATGGAACGTTAATGACTAACCCTCCCATCCTGTGATGCCTCCTCAACATTAACCCCCCCTTACTCCCCCATGAACTCCCTCTTACTCCCCCATTAACTCCCCCTTACTCCCCCATTAACTCCCCCTTACTCCCCCATTAACTCCCTCTTACTCCCCCATTAACTCCCCCTTACTCCCCCATTAACTCCCCCCTACTCCCCCATTAACTCCCTCTTACTCCCCCATTAACTCCCCCTTACTCCCCCATTAACTCCCTCTTACTCCCCCATTAACTCCCTCTTACTCCCCCATTAACTCCCCCTTACTCCCCCATGAACTCCCCTTACTCCCCCATTAACTCCCCCTTACTCCCCCATTAACTCCCTCTTACTCCCCCATTAACTCCCCCTTACTCCCCCATTAACTCCCTCTTACTACCCCATTAACTCCCCCTTACTCCCCCATTAACTCCCTCTTACTCCCCCATTAACTCCCTCTTACTCCCCCATTAACTCCCCCTTACTCCCCCATTAACTCCCCCTTACTCCCCCATTAACCCCCCCCCCTACACCCCCATTAACTCCCCCCTACTCCCCCATTAACTCCCCCTTACTCCCCCATTAACTCCCCCTACTCCCCCATGAACTCCAACTTACTTCCCCTACTCCCCCTTACTCCCTCATTAACAACTTCCTACTCCCCCTTACTCCCCCATTAACAACCCCCTACTCCCCCTTACTCCCCCAATAACAACTCCATACTACCCCTTACTCCCCCATTAACAACTCCCTACTCCAACTTACTCCCTCATTAACTCCCCCTTACTCCCCCATTAACTCCTCCCTACTCCCCCTTACTCCCCCATTAACTCCCCCTTACTCCACCATTAACTCCCCCCTAATCCCCCATGAACTCCAACTTACTTCCCCTACTCCCCCTTACTCCCCCATTAACAACTCCCCCTTACTCCCCCATTAACTCCCCCTTACTCCCCCATTAACTCCTCCCTACTCCCTCTTACTCCTCATTAACAACTCCATACTCCCCCTTACTCCCCCATTAACTCCTCCTTACTCCCTCTTACTCCCCCATTAACAACTCCCTACTCACCCTTACTCCCCCATTAACAACACCCTACTCCCCCTTACTCCCCCATTAACAACTCCCAACTCACCCTTACTTCCCCATTAACTCCCCCCTACTCTCCACGAACAGCTCCTCTCATAGGTAGAGGAGAGGCTGTGTTAGTCCTCTGGTCTCTGGCTCAGTGGACGGGGTCACTAGGTAGAGGAGAGGCTGTGTTAGTCCTCTGGTCTCTGGCTCAGTGGACGGGGTCACTAGGTAGAGGAGAGGCTGTATTAGTCCTCTGGTCTCTGGCTCAGTGGACGGGGTCACTAGGTAGAGGAGATGCTGTATTAGTCCTCTGGTCTCTGGCTCAGTGGACGGGGTCACTAGGTAGAGGAGAGGCTGAATTAGTCCTCTGGTCTCTGGCTCAGTGGACGGGGTCACTAGGTAGAGGAGAGGCTGTATTAGTCCCCTGGTCTCTGGCTCAGTGGACGGGGTCACTAGGTAGAGGAGAGGCTGTGTTAGTCCTCTGGTCTCTGGCTCAGTGGACGGGGTCACTAGGTAGAGGAGAGGCTGTGTTAGTCCTCTGGCCTCTGGCTCAGTGGACGGGGTCACTAGGTAGAGGAGAGGCTGTGTTAGTCCTCTGGTCTCTGGCTCAGTGGACGGGGTCACTAGGTAGAGGAGAGGCTGTGTTAGTCCTCTGGTCTCTGGCTCAGTGGACGGGGTCACTAGGTAGAGGAGAGGCTGTATTAGTCCCCTGGTCTCTGGCTCAGTGGACGGGGTCACTAGGTAGAGGAGAGGCTGTGTTAGTCCTCTGGTCTCTGGCTCAGTGGACGGGCTCACTAGGTAGAGGAGAGGCTGTGTTAGTCCTCTGGTCTCTGGCTCAGTGGACGGGGTCACTAGGTAGAGGAGAGGCTGTGTTAGTCCTCTGGCCTCTGGCTCAGTGGACGGGGTCACTAGGTAGAGGAGAGGCTGTGTTAGTCCTCTGGTCTCTGGCTCAGTGGACGGGGTCACTAGGTAGAGGAGAGGCTGTGTTAGTCCTCTGGTCTCTGGCTCAGTGGACGGGGTCACTAGGTAGAGGAGAGGCTGTATTCGTCCTCTGGTCTCTGGCTCAGTGGACGGGCTCACTAGGTAGAGGAGAGGCTGTGTTAGTCCTCTGGTCTCTGGCTCAGTGGACGGGGTCACTAGGTAGAGGAGAGGCTGTGTTAGTCCTCTGGTCTCTGGCTCAGTGGACGGGGTCACTAGGTAGAGGAGAGGCTGTGTTAGTCCTCTGGTCTCTGGCTCAGTGGACGGGCTCACTAGGTAGAGGAGAGGCTGTGTTAGTCCTCTGGTCTCTGGCTCAGTGGACGGGGTCACTAGGTAGAGGAGAGGCTGTGTTAGTCCTCTGGTCTCTGGCTCAGTGGACGGGGTCACTAGGTAGAGGAGAGGCTGTGTTAGTCCTCTGGTCTCTGGCTCAGTGGACGGGGTCACTAGGTAGAGGAGAGGCTGTGTTAGTCCTCTGGTCTCTGGCTCAGTGGACGGGGTCACTAGGTAGAGGAGAGGCTGTGTTAGTCCTCTGGTCTCTGGCTCAGTGGACGGGGTCACTAGGTAGAGGAGAGGCTGTGTTAGTCCTCTGGTCTCTGGCTCAGTGGACGGGGTCACTAGGTAGAGGAGAGGCTGTATTAGTCCTCTGGTCTCTGGCTCAGTGGACAGGCTCACTAGCTGGAGGAGAGGAGAGAAGGGAGAGAGCCTTGCCAGAACATAAGGGTAGAATTAATGGAGCTTGCTAACCCACAGACGTAAACCATGTGAAAACACTAGCTAATTACTAAGAAAACAATGAGAGTAAAGCGCAGCGACGTGCCAACGCACACAGGCCCTGGTCGATGTGTTTAATTGAACCAGAAGTGTTGGTACCAGAAGTGTTTTGTGGGGGTGGGGGGGGACAACTTGATTTAGTCCTCTTCATTATTAAACAACGCTAGCGAACGAGCCACATCTGGGCCTGACTGTGAATGGGTTTGTAAATAAGCAAAAGTGGAAGAGGGTTCTCCTATCCTCTCCATGTATAATTAATAAGTTGTTTTATGAAGTTTGAAGAAATACATTATTTTCTGGTAACTAAGAGTCACAGGTCCAAACACCCATTTAGACTGTTAGAAGTCCAGCTCTGAACACTTTATGCATCCTATTTCCTATGTAGTGCACTACTACCCACAGAGCCCTGGTCAAAAATAGTGCACTATGTAGGGAATAGGGTGCCATTTGGTAAGTAACCATTGCTAGCATTCTCCAATGTCTTTGGCATGCAGACTTGCTAATAGCTAGCTGTACTGTAGCAGAGGTCACACGACTATAAGCACTGACCTCACCATAAAGGGATCATATCGTTAGCGTCAGGGGATACATCTTATAAAAGCTTGGCTCAACCACAATGCAATTGCTCCCAAATGAGCCTCCAACAACGTGGACAGCGCTGTCTATTAAAACCAGTGTTTTTGATTCAGTGTTTTTTGATTCAGTGTTTTTTGATTCAGTGTTTTTGACTTAGTGTTTTTGATTCAGTGTTTTTTGATTCAGTGTTTTTTGATTCAGTGTTTTTAATTCAGTGTTTTTTGATTCTGTGTTTTTGATTGTGTTTTTGATTCAGTGTTTTTTGATTCAGTGTTTTTTGTTTCAGTGTTTTTTGTTTCAGTGTTTTTTGATTCAGTGTTTTTTGATTCTGTGTTTTTGATTCAGTGTTTTTGATTTAGTGTTTTTTGATTCAGTGTTTTTTGATTCAGTGTTTTTGATTCAGTGTTTTTGATTTAGTGTTTTTTGATTCAGTGTTTTTGATTCAGTGTTTTTGACTCAGTGTTTTTGAATTGGGGATGGAAAGTTTATGTTTTGCTTCTTCCATGTATGATGAAGTTAACAATCTGTCCCCTGTGCTTTACGCTATTTACAGAATCAAAAAGTACTTTGTTGGAAATGACGAAGCCCATTACCTGCAATCTCACTCAGTGATTATCTGAAAGTGTAGTGATTAGAATATGATTCTGTTGAACAGCACAGTCAATGTGTTGGTTCAGAACCATGTAGGTATTAGAATATGATTCTGTTGAACAGCACAGTCAATGTGTTGGTCCAGAACCATGTAGGTATTAGAATATGATTCTGTTGAGCAGCACAGTCAATGTGTTGGCCCAGAGGGATCCATGTTATATGAGTCTGGGCTGAAGAGCAGCATGAACTTTATATCTCAAAGAGCTGACGTCATGGACAGGTCTTATTCCATTTGTCATAACAATGTGGTGTCAGGTCTTCATGACAAATCACTGACTACACTAGGCTTTAACAGCATGTGGTGCTGTGTATGAATTACACTAGGCTTTAACAGAATGTGGTGCTGTGTATGAATTACACTAGGCTTTAACAGCATGTGGTGCTGTGTATGAATTACACTAGGCTTTAACAGCATGTGGTGCTGTGTATGAATTACACTAGGCTTTAACAGAATGTGGTGCTGTGTATGAATTACACTAGGCTTTAACAGCATGTGGTGCTGTGTATGAATTACACTAGGCTTTAACAGAATGTGGTGCTGTGTATGAATTACACTAGGCTTTAACAGAATTTGGTGCTGTGTATGAATTACACTAGGCTTTAACAGAATGTGGTGCTGTGTATGAATTACACTAGGCTTTAACAGCATGTGGTGCTGTGTATGAATTACACTAGGCTTTAACAGAATGTGGTGCTGTGTATGATTTACACTAGGCTTTAACAGCATGTGGTGCTATGTCGGTAGTGTATTATTTTAGTGTCTTTTCTTTATCTTCTATTTAAGAAAGGGAATATCTGAGTCATTTCAGTTTTTATAAAGATTATGTTTGTTTTGCTTTAATCATTGTTATCCTCTTGATATAGTACACACTGTAACAAGTAGTAAAGTGCTTTCAGCTTTTACTACAGAAACTTTACGAACCCTTTTATGGAGCAATTTCCCCTTAATTTGAAACATTTGGGCGTTATTAGCTCACTTGTTTACTTTTTAGTAAATAAAATAAACCTCGTTGTTTTCTTTTTTTAACAGTGCCTGTAAAATGAGATCTGTCTTGTCAGTCACAGAGTAGCCCGATCTCTGCTTTCAGACAACAACAATATGGCTGTGTCCTTAATGACACCCTTTTCCCTATATAGTGCACTATTGTTGACCAGAGCCTTATGGACACCGGTCAAAAGTAGTGCAGTAATTTAACCATAATGAATAGGGTACCATTTGAGACACATTCTATACTTTCTCTTTGTCATTTCCAAGGGCAGACAGATAGACCCCCTGGCCAGGGTGAGCTGAGCAGCATTCTGTAGTCTGTTAGGTGTAGTCCCTCCTGTTGTGCTGTTGCTGGACAGTGGCACAGCTGCTCTCCTTCAGAGCCCCGGGTATTTCACAGGATTCCGGGTCCATCTCTAATCCATTTGGGTGTCAGTTAGCCTAGTGGTTAAGAGTGTGCGGCCAATAACTGAAAGGACACTGGTTTAAATCCCAAGCTGACTGTAGAGGTCATGGGGTCATGTAGACTCTGAAAGAAAGTCTTTCCAGGTACATTAAAGGGATACTGTGAGATTCTGCATGTTTTTTGACTTACACAGAGTCAGAAGAGCTCGCGATACCATTTTTATCTCTCTGTGTGCAGTATGAAGCAGACCTGGGTAGAAAATAGGTGTATTTTCTTGTTTATTTGAAAATGCTAACTTTTCAAAAACTCAAATATAGTTTATATAGAGAATATAGTTTATATAGAGTTTATATAGAGACTATAGTTTATATAAAGAATATAGTTTATAGAGAGTTTATATAGAGACTATAGTTTATATAGAGTTTATATACTATATAATATATACTGCTCAAAAAAATAAAGGGAACACTTAAACAACACATCCTAGATCTGAATGAAAGAAATAATCGTATTAAATACTTTTTTCTTTACATAGTTGAATGTGCTGACAACAAAATCACACAAAAATAATCAATGGAAATCCAATTTATCAACCCATGGATGTCTGGATTTGGAGTCACACTCACAATTAAAGTGGAAAACCACACTACAGGCTGATCCAACTTTGATGTAATGTCCTTAAAACAAGTCAAAATGAGGCTCAGTAGTGTGTGTGGCCTCCACGTGCCTGTATGACCTCCCTACAACGCCTGGGCATGCTCCTGATGAGGTGGCGGATGGTCTCCTGAGGGATCTCCTCCCAGACCTGGACTAAAGCATCCGCCAACTCCTGGACAGTCTGTGGTGCAACGTGGCATTGGTGGATGGAGCGAGACATGATGTCCCAGATGTGCTCAATTGGATTCAGGTCTGGGGAACGGGCGGGCCAGTCCATAGCATCAATACCTTCCTCTTGCAGGAACTGCTGACACACTCCAGCCACATGAGGTCTAGCATTGTCTTGCATTAGGAGGAACCCAGGGCCAACCGCACCAGTATATGGTCTCACAAGGGGTCTGAGGATCTCATCTCGGTACCTAATGGCAGTCAGGCTACCTCTGGCGAGCACATGGAGGGCTGTGCGGCCCCCCAAAGAAATGCCACCCACACCATGACTGACCCACCGCCAAACCGGTCATGCTGGAGGATGTTGCAGGCAGCAGAACGTTCTCCACGGCGTCTCCAGACTCTGTCACGTCTGTCACGTGCTCAGTGTGAACCTGCTTTCATCTGTGAAGAGCACAGGGCGCCAGTGGCGAATTTGCCAATCTTGGTGTTCACTGGCAAATGCCAAACGTCCTGCACGGTGTTGGGCTGTAAGCACAACCCCCACCTGTGGACGTCTGGCCCTCATACCACCCTCATGGAGTCTGTTTCTGACCGTTTGAGTAGACACATGCACATTTGTGGCCTGCTGGAGGTCATTTTGCAGGGCTCTGGCAGTGCTCCTCCTGCTCCTCCTTGCACAAAGGCGGAGGTAGCGGCCCTGCTGCTGGGTTGTTGCCCTCCTACGGCCTCCTCCACGTCTCCTGATGTACTGGCCTGTCTCCTGGTAACGCCTCCATGCTCTGGACACTACGCTGACAGACACAGCAAACCTTCTTGCCACAGCTCGCATTGATGTGCCATCCTGGATGAGCTGCACTACCTGAGCCACTTGTGTGGGTTGTAGACTCCGTCTCATGCTACCACTAGAGTGAAAGCACCGCCAGCATTCAAAAGTGACCAAAACATAAACCAGGAAGCATAGGAACTGAGAAGTGGTCTGTGGTCCCCACCTGCAGAACCACTCCTTTATTGGGGGTGTCTTGCTAATTGCCTATAATTTCCACCTGTTGTCTATTCCATTTGCACAACAGCATGTGAAATTTATTGTCAATCAGTGTTGCTTCCTAAGTGGACAGTTTGATTTCACAGAAGTGTGATTGACTTGGAGTTGCATTGTGTTGTTTAAGTGTTCCCTTTATTTTTTTGAGTAGTGTAGTTAATATAGAGAATATACTTCATATAGAGTTTATATAGATACTATAGTTTGTAGAGAGAATATAGTTTATAGTGCGTTTATATAGAGACTATAGTTTATATAGAGTTTATATATAGAATATAGTTTATATAGAGTTTATATAGAGAATATAGTTTATATATAGGCTATAGTTTATATAGAGTTTATATATACCCTATAGGTTATATAGAGAATATAGTTTATATAGAGTTTATATATAGCCTATAGTTTATATAGAGAATATAGTTTATATAGAGTTTATATAGAGAATATAGTTTATATAGAGTTTATATATAGAATATAGTTTATAGAGAGTTTATATAGAGAATATAGTTTATATAGAGAATATAGTTTATATTGAGTTTACATAGAGAATATAGTTTATATAGAGTTTATATAGAGACTATAGTTTATATAGAGTTTATCTAGAGACTATAGTTTATATAGAGTTTATATAGAGAATATAGTATATATTGTGTTTTCATAGATAATATAATTTATAGAGTTTAAACTAAAACTAGTTGATATCTTTGATATTCAAATACAGGTCTCAGAAAAACATATTTTAAATTATTTTGTATACCTCTCAGAAAACCTAATAATATTTAAAAGGTATGCAAGTTATTTGAAAGCAAAATATTTATTTGATGGCTGCCAAATATTCGATGAAGAACCAAAAACTATAACAGTTAGTTGCATTAGTCTAAATATATAATCATTGGCACATGGTTTGGAGGGCTCTCAGATATGAATCTTAATATAGCCTATAGCCTAGAACTAAATACATGAGGGACATGGAATCCCCTCAACATTAGAGTAGACCACTTTTGTAGTTTCAAAATGACTAACACATATATTTTCATAATGAGTGAGACATAAGTTAATACAGCAACACCTGACACCCAGTTCTTATACATGTGTATTAACCTAACATTTTCAGTGGCATGTTAAAAGTCATACAGTAGTTGAGCATCACAACGTATTTATACTTCTCTGTACAAAATATAGTTGGTTACCTGGTTTGACTTTCAGGAGACATTCAGGAGCTGACATTCAGGAGAATAGACATTTACAGGATGTTCAGACAGAAATGTATTGTGTAGATCAAATATGACAGTCAGATACTGTATATTGGAATAGTATAGGAACTTGTGTGTGCTCTAGTTATTCTATTTCTATCTTCAACATACAGTTCCAGATTCAGCCAATCCAATAGTTTCAGAAAACTAGTCACTTCCTGAGATCTGTATTCCAATAGTTTCAGAAAAGTAGTCACTCCCAGACATCTGTATTCAAATAGTTTTATAAAGTAGTCATATTTTGGGATGTGTATTCAAATCGTTTTGAAAAGTAGAACAGCAACATTCACCTTGTTACACGTGCATCCTAAAGGGCAGCAGCTGGTTATGAGATAGATAGAGAGAGAGCGAGCGATAGATCATCGTCCAGTTAGCTGCTAAGATATCCATGCCATCCTGGAGTCTGAAGACTATGACTGGCAGTCAGCATGTAGCTTGGAATACACAAACACAACATGCGTTTTAGAGGATGAGCTAGTTAGTTACACAACATGAGTATGAGAGGATGAGTACAGGTCACAAGGCAAAGAGTTAGCATACACACACACACAGTCATCCCTCATGCTGACACGGCATAGCCATGGCAATGGGGGGATAATATGTCAACAGTCAACTATACACTGCAAAGTGTGTGTGTGTGTGTCTGTGTGTGTGTGTGTGAGAGAGAGAGAGTGTACAGGATGTTTCTCCAATATATTATCAAAGCATCTCAACTGTTTCTCATGTGTTTATGCTACCCACTCACTCTTTCACTCATCATACGGAGAAACCTGTTTATTTTCCCTCCGCAATGTTCTGATTAGTATAATGAATATAATTAATCAGAGGAGTTGAGAGATCCCTGGTGTCTAAGGGACCTGATGTTTGGTTGGATGTTCTGATTAATATAATTCATGAGAGAAGTTGAGAGATCCCTGGTGTCTAAGGGCAGCCAGGTCACCCACGATACAAGTCAGTATTCGACGTCCATCCATGTCTGAGGACGTTGGGAGATGATGTGGAAACTGCCACTAGGGGCAACAGTGAGTGCTGTTACCTTCAAGTAGGTTTC
This sequence comes from Salmo salar, assembly GCF_965601325.2. NCBI lineage: Eukaryota > Metazoa > Chordata > Actinopteri > Salmoniformes > Salmonidae > Salmo > Salmo salar. The sequence goes on along the minus strand of NC_138291.1, from coordinate 109,701,368 downwards.
AGGTCAAGTAAATTTCAGGTCAAGTAGATTTCAGGTCAAGTAGGTTTCAGGTCAAGTAGATTTCAGGTCAAGTAGATTTCAGGTCAAGTAGGTTTCAGGTCAAGTAGGTTTCAGGTCAAGTAGGTTTCAGGTCAAGTAGGTTTCAGGTCAAGTAGATTTCAGGTCAAGTAGGTTTCAGGTCAAGTAGGTTTCAGGTCAAGTAGATATCAGGTCAAGTAGGTTTCAGGTCAAGTAGATTTTCAGGTCAAGTAGGTTTCAGGTCAAGTAGATTTCAGGTCAAGTAGATTTCAGGTCAAGTAGGTTTCAGGTCAAGTAGATTTCAGGTCAAGTAGAGTTTAAGGTCAAGTAGATTTCAGGTCAAGTAGATTTCGGGCATTGTGGATGGGGATGGTGGATGGGCGTCAGCATCTGCCTCTGATTCTGAAGGTTGCAAGTTTGAATACAGAGATAGAACGTTGTTTTAAGCCTATCCCAAATCATAACTTTTACCTTAACCATTTGTTGTTAATGCCTGATCGCCACTACGGCCTATTTATTGCCTTACCTTCTTAATCTTACTACATTTGCACACACTGTATATAGATATTTCTATTGTGTTATTGACTGTACGTTTGTTTATCCCATGTGTAACTCTGTTGTTTTTGTCGCACTGCTTTGCTTTATCTTGGCCAGGACGCAGTTGTAAAGGAGAACTGGTTCTCAACTGACCTACCTGGTTAAATAAAGGTGAAATAAAAATAATATATATATTTTTTTTTAATTCCTGATCTTAACCTTAACAATTTGGAGTTAATGCCTAAACTTAACCTTAAACGCTTTGAAATTTTACGTTTGAGAAACATCAATGAACATCTAATTCTGACGTGAGACTGTGAGAGTTGGTAGCTAAGGGACCTAATGTCTGGTTCACTCTGAGTTAAGACCACCCCGCCAGTGGTTATTGGCTAATGTGGATACCCTTAAAAAACTGTGTGTGTGTGTGTGTGTGTGTGTGTGTGTATGTGTGTGTGTGTGTGTGTGTGTGTGTGTGTGTGTGTGTGTGTGTGTGTGTGTGTGTGTGTGTGTGTGTGTGTGTGTGTGTGTGTGTGTGTGTGTGTGTGTGTGTGTTAATCTATCTTTTCCGCTTGTCTCCTCTCCTTGCAGGAGGTTGTCATCTGCCTCTGATGTAAACTAATGGTCTTACCAGCTAGCCTAGCTTGTCCTGGTCATCTCACTCACATACCAGCCTTGGGTTACACACTCCTACAGGCCTCCTGTACACACAGGGGTGGTGATGCAGATACAGGGCCGCACTACAGACGTCTGTAAGTTTAGTCTGATAATTATCTGTACCAAAATAGTTCATCTGATAATATTTGTGGAATATTAAAAAAATACTTGCTTGATATATGTTTACCAGTTTCTTGAAATACTTAGCAAACACAACTTATTGCTAGACAAACATTTTCAGGTCTTGCTATAAATTTTCAAGTAAATTTAAGTCAAAACTGTAACTCGGCCACTCAGGAAAGTGTTCTTGGTAAGCAACTCCAATGTAGATTTGTGTTTTAGGTTATTGTCCTGCTGAAAGGTGAATTAATCTCCCTGTGTCTGGTGGAAAGCAGACTGAACCAGGTTTTCCTCTAGGATTTTGCCTGTGCTGACTATTACAAGCATACCCATAACATGGTGCAGCCACCACTATGCTATTCATTGTCTGCTTATTTTATTATTACCCATCTACCAATAGATGCCCTTCTTTGCAAGGCACTGGAAAACATCTGTCTTTGTGGTTTTTAATCTGTGTTTGAAATTCACTGGTTGACTGAGGGACCTTACAGATAATTGTGTGTGTGGGTACAAAGATGAAGTAGTCATTCAAAAATCATGTTAAACACTATTTTTTCCACTGAATGCTCGGCTATGAAAAGCCAACTGATATTTACTCCTGAGGTGCTGATCTGTTGCACCCTCTACAACCCCTGTGATTATTATTACTTGACCCTGCTGGTCATTTATGAACATTTGAACATTTTGGCCATGTACCGTTATAATCTGAACCCAGTACAGCCAGGAGAGGACTGGCCACCCCTCAGAGCCTGGTTCCTCTCTACCCAGTACAGCCAGGAGAGGACTGGCCACCCCTCAGAGCCTGGTTCCTCTCTACCCAGTACAGCCAGGAGAGGACTGGTCACCCCTCAGAGCCTGGTTCCTCTCTACCCAGTACAGCCAGGAGAGGACTGGTCACCCCTCAGAGCCTGGTTCCTCTCTACCCAGTACAGCCAGGAGAGGACTGGTCACCCCTCAGAGCCTGGTTCCTCTCTACCCAGTACAGCCAGGAGAGGACTGGCCACCCCTCAGAGCCTGGTTCCTCTCTACCCAGTACAGCCAGGAGAGGACTGGTCACCCCTCAGAGTCTGGTTCCTCTCTACCCGGTACAGCAAGGAGAGGACTGGCTACCCCTCAGAGCCTGGTTCCTCTCTACCCAGTACAGCCAGGAGAGGACTGGTCACCCCTCAGAGCCTGGTTCCTCTCTACCCAGTACAGCCAGGAGAGGACTGGTCACCCCTCAGAGCCTGGTTCCTCTCTAGGTTTCTTCCTAGGTTCCTGCTTTCCAGGGAGTTTTTCCTAGCCACCGTGCTTCTACATCTGCATTGCTTGCTGTTTGGGATTTTAGGCTGGGTTTCTGTACAGAACTTTATGACATCTGCTGGTGTAAAAAAGGCTTTATAAATACATTTGATTGGTTGATATTATAGCACACAGATTATTATAATGTGACTTGTTAAGGAATTGTTTTATCCTGAACTTATTTAGGCTTGCCATAACAAAGGGATTGAATACTTATTGACTAAAGACATTTCAGTTTTTATTATAATTCATTTGTAATATTTTTTTCAAAAAAACATAATTCCAATTTGATATTATGTGGTATTGTGTGTAGGCCAGTGACAAAAACATCTTGATTTAATAAATGTCAAATTCGGCTGTAACACAACAAAATGTAAAATAAGTCATGGTGTGTGAATACAATATGAAGGCACTGTATGATGTAGAGTAGTGGTGATATGTTGTATCCCTCATTTACGCAAGAGAGAGAAAGAGAGAGACAGAGAGAGAGAGAGAAAGAAACAGAGAGAGAGAGAGAGAGAGAGAGAGAGAGAGAGAGAGAGAGAGAGAAAAGAGAGACAGAGAGAATGATGTCCTGCTCCATTGTCCACCAGTGTGTAGTTTTGGTGTGTAGAATAGTGGTGGTGTGTAGAGTAGCGGTGGTGGTGTGTAGTAGTGGTGGTGGTGTGTAGAGTAGTGGTGGTGTGTAGTAGTGGTCGTGTGTAGTAGCGGTGGTGGTGTGTGGAGTAGTGGTGGTGTGTAGAGTAGTGGTGGTGTGTAGTAGCGGTGGTGGTGTGTGGAGTAGTGGTGGTGTGTAGTAGCGGTGGTGGTGTGTAGAGTAGTGGTGGTGTGTAGAGTAGTGGTGGTGTGTAGAGTAGTGGTGGTGTGTAGAGTAGTGGTGGTGTGTTGTAGTGGTGGTGTGTAGAGTAGTGGTGGTGTGTAGAGTAGTGGTAGTGTTTAGAGTAGCGGTGGTGTGTAGAGTAGTGGTGGTGTGTAGTAGTGGTGGTGTGTAGAGTAGTGGTGGTGTGTAGAGTAGTGGTGGTGTGTAGAGTAGTGGTGGTGTGTAGTGTAGAGGTGGTGTGTAGAGTAGTGGTGGTGTGTAGTGTAGTGGTGGTGTGTAGAGTAGTGGTGGTGTGTAGTAGTGGTGGTGGTGTGTAGAGTAGTGGTGGTGTGTAGAGTAGTGGTGGTGGTGTGTAGAGTAGTGGTGGTGGTGTGTAGAGTAGTGATGGTGGTGGTGTGTAGAGTAGTGGTGGTGTTTAGAGTAGCGGTGGTGTGTAGAGTAGTGGTGGTGTGTAGTAGTGGTGGTGTGTAGAGTAGCGGTGGTGTGTAGAGTAGTGGTGGTGTGTAGAGTAGTGGTGGTGTTTAGAGTAGTGGTGGTGTGTAGTGTAGTGGTGGTGTGTGAAGTAGTGGTGGTGGTGTGTAGAGTAGTGGTGGTGTTTAGAGTAGTGGTGGTGTGTAGAGTAGTGGTGGTGTGTAGAGTAGTAGTGGTGTGTAGAGTAGAGGTGGTGTGTAGTGTAGTGGTGGTGTGTGAAGTAGTGGTGGTGTGTAGAGTAGTGGTGGTGTGTAGAGTAGTGGTGGTGTGTAGTGTAGTGTAGTGGTGGTGTGTAGTGTAGTGGTGGTGTGTAGAGTAGTGGTGGTGTGTAGAGTAGTGGTGGTGTGTAGTGTAGTGGTGGTGTGTAGAGTAGTGGTGGTGTGTAGTAGTGGTGGTGTGTAGAGTAGTGGTGGTGTGTGAAGTAGTGGTGGTGTGTAGAGTAGTGGTGGTGTGTAGAGTAGTGGTGGTGTGTAGTGTAGTGGTGGTGTGTAGAGTAGTGGTGGTGTGTAGAGTAGTGGTGGTGTGTAGAGTAGTGGTGGTGTGTAGTAGTGGTGGTGTGTAGAGTAGTGGTGGTTTGTAGAGTAGTGGTGGTGTGTAGAGTAGTGGTGGTGTGTAGTAGTGGTGGTGTGTAGAGTAGTGGTGGTGTGTAGAGTAGTGGTGGTGTGTAGTAGTGGTGGTGGTGTATAGAGTGGTGGTGGTGTGTAGAGTGGTGGTGGTGGTGTGTGGAGTAGTGGTGGTGTGTAGAGTAGTGGTGGTGTGTGGAGTAGTGGTGGTGTGTAGAATAGTGGTGGTGTGTAGAGTGGTGGTGGTGTGTAGAGTAGTGGTGGTGTGTAGAGTAGTGGTGGTGTGTAGATTAGTGGTGGTGTGTAGAGTAGTGGTGGTGTGTAGATTAGTGGTGGTGTGTTGTAGTGGTGGTGTGTAGATTAGTGGTGTGTAGAGTAGTGGCGGTGTTTAGAGTAGTGGTGGTGTGTAGAGTAGTGGTGGTGTGTAGAGTAGTGGTGGTGTGTAGAGTAGTGGTGGTGTTTAGAGTAGTGGTGGTGTATAGAGTGGTGGTGGTGTGTAGAGTGGTGTTGGTGTGTAGAGTAGTGGTGGTGGTGTATAGAGTGGTGGTGGTGTGTAGAGTGGTGGTGGTGTGTAGAGTAGTGGTGGTGTGTAGAGTAGTGGTGGTGTGTAGAGTAGTCGTGGTGTGTAGAGTAGTGGTGGTGTGTAGTAGTGGTGGTGTGTAGAGTAGTGGTGGTTTGTAGAGTAGTGGTGGTGTGTAGAGTAGTGGTGGTGTGTAGAAGTGGTGGTGTGTAGAGTAGTGGTGGTGTGTAGAGTAGTGGTGGTGTGTAGTAGTGGTGGTGGTGTATAGAGTGGTGGTGGTGTGTAGAGTGGTGGTGGTGGTGTGTGGAGTAGTGGTGGTGTGTAGAGTAGTGGTGGTGTGTGGAGTAGTGGTGGTGTGTAGAATAGTGGTGGTGTGTAGAGTGGTGGTTGTGTGTAGAGTAGTGGTGGTGTGTAGAGTAGTGGTGGTGTGTAGATTAGTGGTGGTGTGTAGAGTAGTGTTGGTGTGTAGATTAGTGGTGGTGTGTTGTAGTGGTGGTGTGTAGATTAGTGGTGTGTAGAGTAGTGGCGGTGTTTAGAGTAGTGGTGGTGTGTAGAGTAGTGGTGGTGTGTAGAGTAGTGGTGGTGTGTAGGGTAGTGGTGGTGTTTAGAGTAGTGGTGGTGTATAGAGTGGTGGTGGTGTGTAGAGTGGTGGTGGTTTGTAGAGTAGTGGTGGTGGTGTATAGAGTGGTGGTGGTGTGTAGAGTGGTGGTGGTGTGTAGAGTAGTGGTGGTGGTGTATAGAGTGGTGGTGGTGTGTAGAGTGGTGGTGGTGTGTAGAGTAGCGGTGGTGTGTAGAGTAGCGGTGGTGTGTAGAGTAGTGGTGGTGTGTAGAGTAGTGGTGGTGTGTAGAATAGTGGTGGTGTTTAGAGTAGTGGTGATGTGGGCACTGCCACTACTGCATTGAGACATTCAAAATCCCATCATTAAATATAATTATAGCATCTCATCAGCACATCATTAAATATAATTATAGGATCTCTATGTTCACAAGTCTCTCTCATGCGTTTCTTCCTCTGTATACTCTCCCTCTCTCTCTTTCTTTCTCTCCCCATATCCCCCCTCTCTCTCTTTCTCTCCCCATATCCCCCCTCTCTCTTTCTCTCCCCATATCCCCCCTCTCTCTTTCTCTCCCCATATCCCCCCTCTCTCTTTCTCTCCGCATATCCCCCCTCTCTCTTTCTCTCCCTATATCCCCCCTCTCTCTTTCTCTCCCCATATCCCCCCTCTCTCTTTTTCTCCGCATATCCCCCCCACAAAAGGGGAGTTCTCATGTTCTTACAAGAATAGCTTACTCTGTGGTCTGGGGACAGGGTATGCTCACTCTGTGGTCTGGGGACAGGGTATGCTCACTCTGTGGTCTGGGGACAGGGTATGCTCACTCTGTGGTCTGGGGACAGGGTATGCTCACTCTGTGGTCTGGGGACAGGGTATGCTCACTCTGTGGTCTGGGGACAGGGTATGCTCACTCTGTGGTCTGGGGACAGGGTATGCTCACTCTGTGGTCTGGGGACAGGGTATGCTCACTCTGTGGTCTGTCATGTTACACCACTCACCTCTGTCATGTTACTCTTCCTCACTGTCTCTCAACCTCTGTCATGTTACTCTTCCTCACTGTCTCTCAACCTCTGTCATGTTACTCTTCCTCACTGTCTCTCAACCTCTGTCATGTTACTCTTCCTCACTGTCTCTCAACCTCTGTCATGTTACTCTTCCTCACTGTCTCTCAACCTCTGTCATGTTACTCTTCCCTTTCTGCCTTACTCCTCTGTCATGTTACTCTTCCTCACTGTCTCTCAACCTCTGTCATGTTACTCTTCCCTTTCTGCCTTACTCCTCTGTCATGTTGCTCTTCCTCACTGTCTCTCAACCTCTGTCATGTTACTCTTCCCTTTCTGCCTTACTCCTCTGTCATGTTACTCTTCCTCAAAGTCTCTCAACCTCTGTCATGTTGCTCTTCCTCACTGTCTCTCAACCTCTGTCATGTTGCTCTTCCTCACTGTCTCTCAACCTCTGTCATGTTACTGTTCCTCACTGTCTCTCAACCTCTGTCATGTTACTCCTCCCTTTCTGCCTTACTCCTCTGTCATGTTACTCTTCCTCACTGTCTCTCAACCTCTGTCATGTTACTCTTCCCTGCCTGCCGTATTCCTCCTGTCTGTCCTAGCAGACGTTGGTAGGAGAGGCTTGGACATGCAATACCCTTGTCTCCTTCTATTTCTCCAGTGTCTTTTTCTTTCCAACCAGATCGTTCTGTTTTTCCTCAATAGATGTACTGTAGAATGGATGCATTCTTCTCCAAAGGGCCTGAGGCTGTAAGGCAGGCGTACTGTACCTGGCCCAAGTCAGACCAGACCTACCCCACATCAGACCAGAGCTACCCCACGCCAGACCAGAGCTACCCCACGCCAGACCAGAGCTACCCCAGGCCAGACCAGAGCTACCCCAGGCCAGACCAGAGCTACCCCAGGCCAGACCAGAGCTACCCCAGGCCAGACCAGAGCTACCCCAGGCCAGACCAGAGCTACCCCAGGCCAGACCAGAGCTACCCCAGGCCAGACAAGAGCTCCCCCAGGCCAGACCAGAGCTACCCCAAGCCAGACCAGTCCTACCCCCAGGGAGGTATTATGCTACTGGATGAAGGCTACTGGCTACCTGACAGGTTCCCTTTCCCATTGAGCTGATCATCTTTCTTCTCCAATCCGCAGGACATTGTTACGTTCGTTGATTGAAGGATCGGACCAAGGTGCAGAGTGGTAAGCGTACATCATTCTTTATTAGATGAACACCGAAACAAAACCAAAAGAAATACAAACCGAAACGTTCAGTAGGGCATACAGCACAGTACCAAAAACAAGATCCCACAAACAAAGGTGGGAAAAAAGGCTGCCTATGTATGATCCCCAATCAGAGACAACGATAGACAGCTGCCTCTGATTGAGAACCATACCCGGCCAACAAAGAAATAGAAAACATAGATTTCCCACCCTAGTCACACCCTGACATAACCAAATAGAGAATTAAAGGGATCTCTAACATCAGGGCGTGACAGACATAAAACAATATAGAGGTATGATAGATATCTTTTTTTATATTTTAGTATACCTATTTTCATATTAATTTGAAATTTCTTTTATGAAGATTTCTCACAAAAAACAAGCGTGAAATGTCAGAGCACTGAGCGTGTATCAAGCTTTTTATTTTCAAACCCTTTCACATTTAATTCAACTCGTGTCATGCTAATTTAGCTTTTTGCGACTTGCGGAAACAGCTTTGAAGACGACAACCACAAAATGTTAAATCCTCAAAAGTTGTTACGGAAACCTGCACCACTATCTCAACAGAGACAGTGCTTATTATGGGATGTATTAGGTTATATTATTATTATGGGATGTATTAGGTTATATTACAATTTTTTTATTTAAACTTTATTTAAATAGGCAAGTCAGTTAAGAACAAATTCTTATTTACAATGACGGCCTAGTTTATGAAATCTGACTTCTTGGCTATGATTGATAGGTCAGAGAAAAACCCCACTGAACCATTCAGAACATGAAGAATCATATTTGTCTTGGTCAAATGTATTTCATAACAAATCATCACCAGAGAACAAGGTAAAACTTCCCAGACCGACAACATACACACAACACATTTACAGCCTGTTTTATCCCACCAGGAACACTGTTTTGGCTGGACAAATAAAGAGAAACTGGAGGGCTCCACACACAGGACTGAAGAATTGGTTTCTCAACCCTTCTTACTGTATTGCCTTCCATGGAACTGGGGTCTCAATCTTTCCAAAGTTCTTGGTCTGATTGCAATCTCCAGATGGATCGCTTGCAGTGGTCTGGTTTTCAATGAAGAGAAAAAACTAAAAGGTCCAAACGACAAATATCGCAAGCAGTAATCAGATACGCAGTATGACATTTTCTTTCTCGGAACCCAGAGAACACACACACACACCACACACCACACACCACACACCACACACACACACACACACACACACACACACACACACACACACACACACACACACACACACACACACACACACACACACACACACACACACACACACACACACACACACACACACACACACACACCAAGTCATACGCCTTTTCCTCAAACAATCCTTCACTGTTCCCTCAAGTCTAGTAATTGGGTTCACCCAGACACCAACCCACGAGGCCTCGTCACAAATAATCAAAAAGTCCATTGATATTCAAGCAGTCATACAGATCCACAGTGTGACTGACTGACTGACTGACTGATTACTATACAGGCATCACATGGGCTTCCAGATCCACAGTGTGACTGACTGACTGTGACTGACTGACTGACTGACTGACTGACTGACTGACTGATTACTATACAGGCATCACATGGGCTTCCAGTTCCACAGTGTGACTGACTGACTGACTGACTGACTGACTGACTGACTGACTGACTGATTACTATACAGGCATCACATGGGCTTCCAGATCCACAGTGTGACTGACTGACTGACTGACTGACTGACTGACTGACTGACTGACTGATTACTATACAGGCATCACATGGGCTTCCAGATCCACAGTGTGACTGACTGACTGACTGACTGACTGACTGACTGATTACTATACAGGCATCACATGGGCTTCCACATCCACAGTGTGACTGACTGACTGACTGAAGTTGGCTCCCATCATCTGTGTGTGATTTCAAGTTCAGGTCTTTTTCCATATTTATCTGAATATGGGCTCAACATGAAAGAGCCTGCAGAACAAACGGCCAAATGGGTTTTGGATCATATAAATAATCCTGAGGCTTGCCTTTTAAATAAATATCTGATTCACTCAATATTAGCTCTCCAAGAGGCCTGTTTATTGTTGGACTGCCTGGGGGGTTCAATTGAGTAAGAAACCACTGTCATTATCGCCAAATCAAAGGCGTGTGATTTCAAAGGGAGCTTGACAGAGACTGCGACCGCACTTAACAAATAAATAGTCCCTCCTGTGTGTGTGTGTGTGTGTGTGTGCGTGCGTGCGTGCGTGCGTGCGTGCGTACGTGTGTGTGTGTGTGTGTGTGTGTGTATGCACGTGTGTCACAGCGAATGGATCCAAACCCACTGTGGAACCATGGTACGATGGAACCAGGTGATTTCCTTTGATCAGACCGGTGGCCATTTTGTAACATACTATACCACAGCGGGATCCATTTTACCAAATCTAAAAAGGTAAAACAATCTAATTCCTTCTTTAACTCAAACTGTTGTAACGTAATACCAACTATAACAAGCTGGAATGTTATCGCAGCTCCACGGGACTGAAGACATTTGGTTTGTATTTGTTGCTTGGGTGGCTGTGTGAGATGACGTTATCCATTGTAAAAGCATGTGGCCGTGACATCAGAATAAGAGATGAAAGATGATGTCCTCTGTCGATTACAGCTGGGCTGTGTGTGTGTGTGTGTGTGTGTGTGTGTCTGTGTGTCTGTGTGTGTGTGTGTGTGTGTGTGTGTGTGTGTGTGTGTGTGTGTGTGTGTGTGTGTGTGTGTGTGTGTGTGTGTGTGTGTGTGTGTGTGTGTGTGTGAAAGTGTCAGAGATGGGGGGGGGGAGAACATTCTGGAAGTGATGACGTCAATGTGCTTGGAAAGCAGAACAAAATCCCTCCATAAAGATATAATGGATTGAGAAATTGTCTGGAAAACAAACCAAGACTCCAAACATAAGAGTGATATCTGAGATAGGATGAACACTTCCGTAGACTTGGGTTTAGTTTGTGTCACTAGGCACTTACCTACTTGTTTGAACGGTCATTTTAACCTAGAACCTAATATACTGAACAAAAAAAGCAACATGCAACAATTTATATAATTTTACCGAGTTACAGTTCATATAAGGAAATCAGTCAAATGAAAGAAATGAATTAGGTCCTAATCTATGGATTTCACATGACTGGGCAGGGGTGCAGTCATGGGTGGGCCTGGGATGGCATAGGCCCACCCACTGAGGAGCCTGGCCCAGCCAATTAGAATTAGTTTTTACCCACAAAAGGGCTTTATTACAGACAGAAATACTTTTCAGCTACAAATATACGTATATATACAGTTGAAGTCGGAAGTTTACATACTCTTAGGTTGGAATCATTAAAACTCGTTTCTCAACCACTCCACACATTTCTTGTTAACAAACTATAGTTTTGGCAAGTCGGTTAGGACATCTACTTTGTGCATGACAGAAGTAATTTTTCCAACAATTGTTTACAGACAGATTATTTCACTTATAATTCACTGTATCACAATTCCAGTGGGTCAGAAGTTTACATACACTAAGTTGACTGTGCTTTTAATCAGCTTGGAAAATTTCAGAAAATGATGTCATGGATTTAGAAGCTTCTGATAGGCTAATTGACATCATTTGAGTCAATTGGAGGTGTGCCAGTGGATGTATTTCAAGGCCTACCTTCAAACTCAGTGCTTCTTTGCTTTACATCATAGGAAAATCAAAAGAAATCAGCCAAAAAATTGTAGACCTCCACCAGTCTGGTTCATCCTTGGAAACAATTTCCAAACTCCTGAAGGTACCACGTTCATCTGTACAAACAACAGTACTCAAGTGTAAACACCATGGGACTACGCAGCCGTCATACCGCTCAGGAAGGAGACGCGTTCTGTCTCCTAGAGATGAATGTACTTTGGTGTGAAAAGTGCAAATCAATCCCAAAACAACAGCAAAGGACCTTGTGAAGATGCTGGAGGAAACAGGTACAAAAGTATCTTTATCCAGAGTAAAACGAGTCCTATATCGACATAACCTGAAAGGCCGCTCAGCAAGGAAGAAGCCACTGCTCCAAATCCACAATAAAAAGCCAGACTACGGTTTGCAACTGCACATGGGAACAAAGATCATACTTTTTGGAGAAATGTCCTCTGGTCTGATTAAACAAAAATATAACTATTTGGCCATAATGACCATCGTTATGTTTAGAGGAAAGAGGGGGAGGCTTGCAAGCTGAAGAACACCATCCCAACCGTGAAGCACAGGGGTGGCAGCATCATGTTGTGGGGGTGCTTTGCTGCAGGTGGGACTGCGCACTTCACAAAATAGATGGCATCATGAGGTAGAACATTATGTGGATATATTGAAGCAACATCTCAAGACATAAGTCAGGAAGTTAAAGCTTGGTCGCAAATGGGTCTTCCAAATGGACCATGACCACAAGCATGCTTCCAAAGTTGTGGCAAAATGGCTTAAGGACAACAAAGTCAAGGTATTGGAGTGGCCATCACAAAGCCCTGACCTCAATCCTATTGAACATTTGTGGACAGAACTGAAAAAGCGTGTGCAAGCAAGGAGGCCTACAAACCTGACTCAGATACACACCAGCTCTGTCAGGAGGAATGGGCCAAAATTTACCCAACTTATTGTGGGAAGCTTGTGGAAGGCTACCTGAAACGTTTGACCCAAGTTAAACAATTTAAAGGCAATGCTTCCAAATACTAATTGAGTTGTATGTAAACTTATGACCCACTGGGAATGTGATGAAAGAAATAAAAGCTGAAAGAAATAATTCTCTCTACTATTATTCTGACATTTCATATTCTAAAATAAAGTGGTGATCCTAACTGACCTAAAACAGGGAATTTTTACTGGGATTAAATGTCAGGAATTGTGAAAAACAGAGTAAATGTATTTGGCTAAGGTGTATGTAAACTTCTGATTTCAACTGTATATTATACTCCCTTTTTCTCCCCAATTTTGATCTTGTCTCATCGCTGCAACTCCCCAACAAGCTCTGGAGGTAAAGGTTGAGTCATGAGTCACTTATCTCAATATATGGCTTCTTGTCTCCATATATTGCTCCTTGTGTCCATATATGGCTCCTTGTCTCCATATATGGCTCCTTGTCTCCATATATGGCTCCTTGTCTCAATATATGGCTCCTTGTCTCAATATATGGCTTCTTGTCCCAATAAATCGCTCCTTGTCTCAATATATGGCTTCTTGTCTCAATATATGGCTTCTTGTAATAATATATGGCTTCTTGTCTCAATGCTTCTATACGTCCTTCCCTGTCCTTCAATTTCACCTTTACCCTGTGAACCTTTACTCTCTGAACCTTTATCCTCTGATCCTTTACCCTCTTAACCTTTACCCTCTAAACCTTTACCCTCTAAACCTTTCCCCTCTGATCCTTTACCCTCTAAACCTTTACCCTCCCTTTACCCTCTGAACCTTTACCCTCCCTTTACCCTCTTAACCTTTACCCTCCCTTTACCCTCTTAACCTTTACCCTCCCTTTACCCTCTTAACCTTTACCCTCTAAACCTTTACCCTCCCTTTACCCTCTGAACCTTTACCCTCCCTTTACCCTCTTAACCTTTACCCTCCCTTTACCCTCTTAACCTTTACCCTCTTAACCTTTACCCTCCCTTTACCCTCTTAACCTTTACCCTCTTAACCTTTACCCTCCCTTTACCCTCTTAACCTTTACACTCTAAACCTTTACCCTCCCTTTACCCTCTAAACCTTTACCCTCCCTTTACACTCTAAACCTTTACCCTCTAAACTTTTACCCTCCCTTTACCCTCTGAACCTTTACCCTCTGAACTTTTACCCTCCCTTTACCCTCTGAACCTTTACCCTCTTAACCTTTACCCTCTGAACCTTTACCCTCTTAACCTTTACCCTCTAAACCTTTACCCTCCCTTTACCCTCTAAACCTTTACCCTCTGAACCTTTACCCTCTTAAACTTTACCCTCTAAACCTTTACCCTCCCTTTACCCTCTAAACCTTTACCCTCTGAACTTTTACCCTCTGAACCTTAGTGTGTGTGTCGCTCCTTACCCGACACCCTAGACAACTTACAAATTTCATACTGCCCCCAATAGATCCACAGACGTCGCAATCGCATTACCTAGCCTATCAAATCAAATCAAATGTTATTTGTCACATACACATGGTTAGCAGATGTTAATGCGCGTGTAGCGAAATGCTTGTGCTTCTAGTTCCAACCATGCAGTAATATCTAACAAGTAATCTAACTTAACAATTTCACAACAACTACCTTATACACACTCTTGTCCTATCTGGACAAGAGGAATACCTATGTAAGAATGCTGTTCATTGACTACAGCTCAGCCTTCAAACACCATAGTCCCTCCAAGCGCATCATTAAGCTCGGGACCCTGGTTCTGAACCCCGCCCTACGCAACTGGGTCCTGGACTTCCTGACAGGCCGCCCCCAGGTGGTGAAGGTAGGCAACAACACCTCCACTACGCTGATCCTCAACACAGGGGCCCCACGAGGGTGTGTCCCACAAGGGTGTGTCCCACAAGGGTGTGTCCCACTAAGACCAAACCAGATGGGATGGCATATCACAGCAGAATGCTGTGGTAGTCATGCTGATTAAGTGTGCTTTGAATTCTTAACAAATCTTTTAACAAGGCACACCTGCTATTTGAAAAGCATTTCAGGTGACTACCTCATAAAGCTGGTTGAGAGAATGCCAAGAGTGTGCAAAGCTGTCATCAAGGCAAAGCGTGGCCAGTTTAAAGAATCTAAAATCTTTTTTGGTTACTACATGATTCCTTATGTGTTATTTCATAGTTATGATGTCTTCACTATTATTCTACAATGTACAAAATAGTCAAATAAAGAAAAACCCTGAAATGAGTAGATGTGTCCGAGCTTTTGACTGGTACTGTATACTGTATACTGTATACTGTATATTTATACTCCAGACTCCAACATTGCTCATACTAACATTTATATATTTCTTAATTCCATTCTTCTACTTTTTAGATTTGTGTGTATTGTTAGATGTTACTGCACTGTTGGAGCTAGGAACAAAAGTGTTTCACTAAACCCGCAATAACATCTGCTAAGTATGTGTATGTGACCAGTGAAATGTGATTTCACTCCCTTCCAGGATATAGGAATGGGAAATAAAGTGTATAGCATGTGTGTGTTTTGAGAGGGGTCTCACCAGTGTTAGTATATACGTTTGTGTGTGTGTGTGTGTGTGTGTGTGTGTGTGTGTGTGTGTGTGTGTGTGTGTGTGTGTGTGTGTGTGTGTGTGTGTGTGTGTGTGTGTGTGTGTGTGTGTGTGTGTGTGTGTGTGTGTGTGTGTGTGTGTGTGTGTGTGTGAATATATGAGGTGTGTGTGGAGATGAGCTGTGCATGCCAGTGGGGAGAGCAGGTGCAGCTGTCTCTATAGCACCATGTCCCAGAATGTAGAGAATATCCTGACCCCCACCAACCTCATGCCATCTCAGCTTTCCCACCCACCTCTCTGCTCTTCTCCCTCCATATAACTAAAAACAGGCACATCTCTTGGTGCCAAAGATCAGCAGGGGTCCTCTGGAGCAAGAGTCAAAGGGCAACACTGGGTTGGGCTTAATTACCAACAGGGAGGAGTCCTCGGTGAAGTTCCTCCACAGTTTAACATATCAGCTGCAGTATACATATCATGTGATATACAGGTAGCTGACAAAATAAAGGAAACCCCAACATAAAGGGTCTTAATAGGTCGTTGGGCCACAACGAGCCGTCAGAACAGCTTTCTGGAACTCTATTAGAGGGAAACACCATTGGAAAACGCTGTCTCAGGCGCCGCTCCAGAATCTCCCATAAGTGTTCAATTGGATTGAGATCTGGTGACTGAGACGGCCATGGTATATGGTTTACATCGTTTTCATGTTCACCATTCATTGACCCCTCGTGCCCTGTGGATGGGGGGCATTGTCATCCACTCCCATCAGGGTTTAAATGATTCAACATAGGTTGAACGTCCCTCAGAATGGCTGTGTATTTACTGGCGTTAATCTTTCCCTCTAAGGGGCTGAGCAGGCCAGGAAAATGAACCCACGCCATAACAGAGCCTCCAGAACACTCATTTACTCAAGTGTTTCCATTATTTTGGCCCTACCTGTAGGTGGTGTTCCCCTGCTCAGATGTTGCTGATGCCTGTCAGATCTTACAACACCTGGATAGGTATTTTACATATCAGTTAACCACATCATATGTTATAGCATTCTGGTGCCAGACGGCACAGCCGATGACGTGGCGCGCAACCATTCGTTGAGCAGGGGAACACAACTCATGTGATGCACGCACTAAAAACCAATTGTTCTATATAGTGCCAAACAAGGGTTCTTTGGCTTGTAATCATAGCGGAACCCTTTTTGATGTTATATGGAACCTTTTTTTGAAGGTTCTATAAAGAACCCTTTCATAAGATTCTAAGAAGAACCATAAAAATCAAGGTTCCACAGATCCACTGATGTTTCAGGCCTAAGTCTAGATTCTACCCTTTTGGTTCCAGGTAGAACACTCTTGGGTTCCATGTAGAACACTTTCCACAGAGGGTTCTACATGGAAGCCAAAGGGGTTCTACCTGGAACTAAAAAGGGTTCTCCTATGGGGACAGTCAAAGAACCCTTTTGGAACCCTTTTTTCTAAGAGTGTGTGATATTCCTTTTTCCAGGACATTGTTCCTAACGGCAATTTGTTTTGAATTACTCAGTTTGTACTTGGTGACTTACCTTCAATAAAGGTAAAATAAATGTGGAATACGTTTTTTTATTTAACTAGGCAAGTCAGTTAAGAACCTTTTCTTATTTATAATGACGGCCTACCAGGGAACAGTGGGTTAACTGCCTTGTTCAAGGGCAGAACGATAGATTATTTAATTGTCAGCTCGGGGATTCAACCCAGCAACCTTTCAGTTACTGGCCCAACGTCTTAACCACTAGGCTACCTGCCGCCCCAGTTGTATGGCTGTTATTGGGCCTTCACATGTCATATAGCTCCCCCTCCTTCACATGTCACATAGCTCCCTCCTCCTTCACATGTCACATAGCTCCCTCCTCCTTCACGTCACATAGCTCCCCCTCCTTCACATGTCACATAGCTCCCTCCTCCTTCACATGTCATATAGCTCCCTCCTACTTCACATGTCACATAGCTCCCTCCTCCTTCACATGTCATATAGCTCCCCCTCCTTCACATGTCATATAGCTCCCTCCTACTTCACATGTCATATAGCTCCCTCCTACTTCACATGTCATATAGCTCCCCCTCCTTCACATGTCACATAGCTCCCTCCTCCTTCACATGTCACATAGCTCCCTGCTCCTTCACATGTCACATAGCTCCCTCCTCCTTCACATGTCATATAGCTCCCTCCTCCTTCACATGTCACATAGCTCCCTCCTTCTTCACATGTCACATAGCTCCCTCCTCCTTCACATGTCATATAGCTCCCCCTCCTTCACATGTCACATAGCTCCCTCCTCCTTCACATGTCATATAGCTCCCTCCTCCTTCACATGTCACATAGCCCCCTCCTACTTCACATGTCATATAGCTCCTTCCTACTTCACATGTCACATAGCTCCCTCCTCCTTCACATGTCATTTAGCTCCCTGCTCCTTCACATGTCATATAGCTACCTGCTCCTTCACATGTCATATAGCTCCCTCCTCCTTCACATGTCACATAGCTCCCTCCTCCTTCACATGTCATGTAGCTCCCTCCTCCTTCACATGTCACGTAGCTCCCTCCTCCTTCACATGTCACATAGCTCCTTCCTCCTTCACATGTCACATAGCTCCCTCCTCCTTCACATGTCACATAGCTCCCTCCTGCTTCACATGTCATATAGCTCCCTCCTCCTTCACATGTCACATAGCTCCCTCCTCCTTCACATGTCATATAGCTCCCTCCTCCTTCACATGTCATATAGCTCCCTCCTTCTTCACATGTCACATAGCTCCCTCCTCCTTCACATGTCATATAGCTCCCCCTCCTTCACATGTCACATAGCTCCCTCCTCCTTCACATGTCATATAGCTCCCCCTCCTTCACATGTCACATAGCTCCCTCCTCCTTCACATGTCATATAGCTCCCTCCTCCTTCACATGTCACATAGCTCCTTCCTACTTCACATGTCATATAGCTCCTTCCTACTTCACATGTCACATAGCTCCCTCCTCCTTCACATGTCATTTAGCTCCCTGCTCCTTCACATGTCATATAGCTCCCTCCTCCTTCACATGTCACATAGCTCCCTCCTCCTTCACATGTCATATAGCTCCCTCCTCCTTCACATGTCACGTAGCTCCCTCCTCCTTCACATGTCACATAGCTCCTTCCTCCTTCACATGTCACATAGCTCCCTCCTCCTTCACATGTCACATAGCTCCCTCCTCCTTCACATGTCATATAGCTCCCTCCTCCTTCACATGTCACATAGCTCCCTCCTCCTTCACATGTCATATAGCTCCCTCCTCCTTCACATGTCATATAGCTCCCCCTCCTTCACATGTCACATAGCTCCCACCTTCTTCACATGTCATATAGCTCCCTCCTCCTTCACATGTCACATAGCTGACTCCTCCCCACCTGCTACAGTACCTGCATGGAGTACAGTAACATCAGGTTAATGCTCTTTAGATCTCCTGACATGATGCAGTACAGTAACATCAGGTTAATACTCTTTAGATCTCCTGACATGATGCAGTACAGTAACATCAGGTTAATGCTCTTTAGATCTCCTGACATGATGCAGTACAGTAACATCAGGTTAATGCTCTTTAGATCTCCTGACATGATGCAGTACAGTAACATCAGGTTAATGCTCTTTAGATCTCCTGACATGATGCAGTACAGTAACATCAGGTTAATGCTCTTTAGATCTCCTGACATGATGCAGTACAGTAACATCAGGTTAATGCTCTTTAGATCTCCTGACATGATGCAGTACAGTAACATCAGGTTAATGCTCTTTAGATCTCCTGACATGATGCAGTACAGTAACATCAGGTTAATGCTCTTTAGATCTCCTGACATGATGCAGTACAGTAACATCAGGTTAATGCTCTTTAGATCTCCTGACATGATGCAGTACAGTAACATCAGGTTAATGCTCTTTAGATCTCCTGACATGATGCAGTACAGTAACATCAGGTTAATGCTCTTTAGATCTCCTGACATGATGCAGTACAGTAACATCAGGTTAATGCTCTTTAGATCTCCTGACATGATGCAGTACCGTAACTAGTTCCTGGTGATAGAAACACCTTCCTGACCCAGTAGTTTAACAGCTTACAGAGCACTAGTTCCTATGGTGATATAAACACCTTCCTGACTCAGTAGTTTAACACCTTACAGAGCACTAGTTCCTATGGTGATAGAAACACCTTCCTGACACAGTAGTTTAACACCTTACAGAGCACTAGTTCCTATGGTGATATAAACACCTTCCTGACTCAGTAGTTTAACACCTTACAGAGCACTAGTTCCTATGGTGATATAAACACCTTCCCGACCCAGTAGTTTAACACCTTACAGAGCACTAGTTCCTGGTGATATGAACACCTTCCTGACCCAGTAGGTTAACACCTTACAGAGCACTAGTTCCTGGTTATATGAACAGACGTTTTTGTACATTGATTGCAACAATGACATAATGACTTATGCATCAATAATCATGGTCTGTATCATTTTGAAAATCTTCAGAAAGTGATGCTAAGCAATTATACCATGTTGGATATAAAGTGTTTGTTCCAACCTCATATTAATTCTCCAGCTCTTGTATCTTCCCCTGCCCCCTATACACCATGATGAGCCAGTAATGAGCCAGGAGTTCAGCTCCCCCCGTACACAGACCACCAGTCCTGAGGCCATGCTATACAGGCTTTTAATGAACTACTAGGACGAAGGCCAAGGTTTTCATTCGAGGTTTTCATTCCACTTCATTTAGCCTGTGTGTGATCCAGCTCATCTAGCTCGATGTGGGTATGGTATATTTTCAGATGATATATATATATATGTATTACCTAACCTCTCCACGTTCCCTTCTAACTTCAAATGGACAGAATCTGTCTGAAGTATCAAACATTCCTTTATTCAGAAACACTAATGAGCACAGAGTAGCCAAAATGTTATCCATTTCACTCACACACACACACACACACACACACACACACACACACACACACACACACACACACACACACACACACACACACACACACACACACGCTCACACACACACACACACACACACACAAGCACAAACTTATACACACACTTATACACACACACACACACACACACACACACGCGCACACGCACATGCTCACACACACACGCTCATGCACACACAACACTCACGCTCACGCACACACACCTCTACACACGACTACTTTATTACCTTCCCAACGTTGCTGAGATAATTAGTTGATGACTTCACCACCATGGGAGATCCATGCTCTTTTCATCATGGAGGTGCGTGTAGAGTTGCATCACCTGATTGGAGCCCGGCGGCATCAGACACCCCTACCGGACACTCCCATCACTACAGAACGTACCAGGGGTCACCATCAGAAACGGCATGATACTGTACTGAGAGGAGTAGGCATGAGACAGACTGTACCAGGGAGAGACTGACTAACGCCAGGCGTACACAGTCTACAAGACTTTAAGAATCCTAACATCACTGAGCATCTCACATTAAACAACGGTCTTTCCTGTAGTTTGTTGTGTTGTTGCCGACGTAGTGGTGCGCACACTAAACGATGTGACTCAGACAGGAAGTCACACACTACATGATTATTCACTTGGTTAACATAGCTAGGATAAGCTGTGGCTCAAAGCAGCCTTATAAATGTTGAGTCAGACATTCGCACAGCCATTCATAGTTGAAATATCCAGGCAATACATTTTGAATTGAATACCACTGCTTGTGATCTTCAAACATTTGACACTGGCTTTGGTTAAAGGAAAGTAGAAACACATACCAGTAGTAGTCATTAGTCCTGCTCTAGTCTATATATTCATACCAGTAGTAGTCATTAGTCCTGCTCTAGTCTATATATTCATACCAGTAGTAGTCATTAGTCCTGCTCTAGTCTCTATATTCATACCAGTAGTAGTCATTAGTCCTGTTCTAGTCTATAGATTCATACCAGTACTATCATTAGTCCTGCTCTAGTCTATATATTCATACCAGTAGTAGTCATTAGTCCTGCTCTAGTCTATATATTCATACCAGTAGTAGTCATTAGTCCTGCTCTAGTCTATATATTCATACCAGTAGTAGTCATTAGTCCTGTTCTAGTCTATATATTCATACCAGTAGTAGTCATTAGTCCTGCTCTAGTCTATATATTCATACTAGTAGTAGTCATTAGTCCTGTTCTAGTCCATATATTCATACCAGTAGTAGTCATTAGTCCTGCTCTAGTCTATATATTCATACCAGTAGTAGTCATTAGTCCTGTTCTAGTCTATATATTCATACCAGTAGTAGTCATTAGTCCTGCTGTAGTCTATATATTCATACCAGTAGTAGTCATTAGTCCTGTTCTAGTCTACATATTCATACCAGTAGTAGTCATTAGTCCTGCTCTAGTCTCTATATTCATACCAGTAGTAGTCATTAGTCCTGCTCTAGTCTAAATATTCATACCAGTAGTAGTCATTAGTCCTGTTCTAGTCTATATATTCATACCAGTAGTAGTCATTAGTCCTGCTCTAGTCTATATATTCATACCAGTAGTAGTCATTAGTCCTGTTCTAGTCTATATATTCATACCAGTAGTAGTCATTTGTCCTGCTCTAGTCTATATATTAATTGACGGCCGCGGGCCCCGAGTAGGCAACGACTTGCGGCTTTAGTCTCCGATCTCAAAGCCTTGCCTGGGATAGCTATATTAGGGCCCAAATTGTGTAGTGTACACATGGCTTAACCTTATTGTAACCCTCTGTTCTTTGTCAGTGGAGGGGAAGGGAGAGGAACGAGACATAACACATAGAAACAACATATCGGTTTAGCCACCACCAACTTCATGGTGATAAATGTGTGAATAAGTGTCTAGTCTGCATGTCAGAGAACGAACTCAGCTCAAAATCAATCAGCAGAGAGAGAGAGAGCTCAGATACAACAACCGTTACAAGGAGTCTGGCTTGTTTCGTTTGTGTGTGTGTGTGTGTGTGTGTGTGTGTGTGTGTGTGTGTGTGTGTGTGTGTGTGTGTGTGTGTGTGTGTGTGTGTGTGTGTGTGTGTGTGTGTGTTTCTGTGTGAAATATGCGTGTTGATCTGCATAGTGCCATTTTACAAGCAATAAACCAGGCCCTGGTGCTACCCACCACTTTCCACTGTGAAGAGACAGAGCGGAGACTCTGACACATTTTACAAGCCTCAGGAAAGCTACCATTCATAAAACATTATTGCGCTTGAGTTGAGCTATAATCACAGCTGTGGTGTGGTGTAGAATGATGTCAGCTGGCACCTCTGTTTTCAGACCAGATGAATTAGCAATACAGCAACATGGACCTCTTTACCACAGTGTTGTAGAATGATGTCAGCTGGCACCTCTGTTTTCAGACCAGATGAATTAGCAATACAGCAACATGGACCTCTTTACCACAGTGGTGTAGAATGATGTCAGCAGGTACCTCTCTGTTTTCAGACCAGATGAATTAGCAATACAGCAACATGGACCTCTTTACCACAGTGGTGTAGAACGATGTCAGCTGGCACCTCTCTGTTTTCAGACCAGATGAATTAGCAATACAGCAACATGGACCTCTTTACCACAGTGGTGTAGAATGATGTCAGCTGGTACCTCTCTGTTTTCAGACCAGATGAATTAGCAATACAGCAACATGGACCTCTTTACCACAGTGGTGTAGAACGATGTCAGCTGGCACCTCTCTGTTTTCAGACCAGATGAATTAGCAATACAGAAAATGGACCTCTTTACCACAGTGGTGTAGAATGATCAGTTAGCCAGACCTCTTTACCATAGTGGTGTAGAATGATCAGTTAGCCAGACCTCTTTACCATAGTGGTGTAGAATGATCAGTTTGCCAGACCTCTTTACCAGTGGTGTAGAATGATCAGTTAGCCAGACCTCTTTACCATAGTGGTGTAGAATGATCATTTAGCCAGACCTCTTTACCACAGTGGTGTAGAATGATCAGTTTGCCAGACCTCTTTACCAGTGGTGTAGAATGATCAGTTAGCCAGACCTCTTTACCATAGTGGTGTAGAATGATCAGTTAGCCAGACCTCTTTACCACAGTGGTGTAGAATGATCAGTTAGCCAGACCTCTTTACCATAATGGTGTAGAATGATCAGTTAGCCGGACCGCTTTATCATAGTGGTGTAGAATGATCAGTTAGCCAGACCTCTTTACCATAGTAGTGTAGAATGATCAGTTAGCCAGACCTCTTTACCATAGTGGTGTAGAGTGATCAGTTAGCCGGACCTCTTTACCATAGTGGTGTAGATATTTTTTAAACATTTCCTCATCTCCCATCTAATGCAACTAGACCCGATGCTCCTCCCTCTTTTTCCCCTGCCCCGCTACAAAGTTTCTCCTGCGGTCACTGAGTCCGAGGTGCTAAAGGAGCTCTTTAAACTACACCCTTTCTTCTTTAAAGTTGCTGCTTCTATAATCACCAAGACTATCTCTGACTTTTTTAACCTGTCTCTTCTCTCTGGGGAGGTCCCCATTGCTTGGAAGGCAGCCACGTTTCGTCCTTTATTTAAAGGGGGAGATCAAGCTGATCCTAACTGTTATAGGCCTATTTCTATTTTGCCCTGTTTATCAAAAGTGTTGGAAAAACTTGTCAATAATCAACTGACTGGCTTTCTTGATGTCTATAGTATTCTCTCTGGCATACAATCTGGTTTCCGCTCAGGTTATGGATGTGTCACTGCAACCTTAAAGGTCCTCAATAATGTCACCATTGCCCTTGATTCTAAGGAATATTGTGTTGCTATTTTTATTGACTTGATACGATAGACCATTCAATTCGTGTCGGCGTATTGGTGTCTCTGAAGGGACTTTGGCTTGGATTGCTAACTACCTCTCTCAAAGAGTGCAGTGTATAATGTCAGAACATCTGCTGTCTCATCCACTGCCTGTCACCAAGGGTGTACCCCAAGGCTCGATCCTAGGCCCCACGCTCTTCTCAATTTACATCAACAACATAGCTCAGGCAGTAGGAAACTCTCTTATCCATTTATATGCAGATGATAGAGTCTTATATTCGGCTGGCCAATCCCCGGATTTTGTGTTAAACGCTCTACATCAAAGCTTTCTTAGTGTCCAACAAGCTTTCTGCCCTTAACCTTGTTCTGAACACCTCCAAAACTAAGGTCATGTGGTTTGGTAAGAATAATGCCCCTCTTCCCACAGGTGTGATTACTACCTCTGAGGGTTTAGAGCCTGAGGTAGTCACCTCATACAAGTACTTGGGAGTATGGCTAGATGGTACACTGTCATTCTCTCAGCACATATCAAAGCTGCAGGCTAAAGTTAAATATAGACTTGGTTTCCTCTATGTAATCGCTCCTCTGCCAAACTAACCCTGATTCAGATGACCATCCTACCCATGCTAGATTACGGAGACATAATTTATAGGTCGACAGGTAAGGGTGCTCTCGAGCGGCTAGATGTTCTTTACCATTCGGCCATCAGATTTGGGGGGTGCTTCCTCTGCTGTTTCCTGAAGTCCATGATAATCTCCTTTGTTTTCTTGACATTGAGTGTGAGGTTATTTTCCTGACACCACACTCCGAGGGCCCTCACCTCCTCCCTGTAGGCCGTCTCGTCATTGTTGGTAATCAAACCTACCACTGTAGTGTCGTCTGCAAACTTGATGCTTGAGTTGGATGCGTGCATGGCCACGCAGTCATGGGTGAACAGGGAGTACAGGAGAGGGCTGAGAACGCACCCTTGTGGGGCCCCAGTGTTGAGGATCAGCGGGGTGGAGATGTTGGCTCCTACCCTCACCACCTGGGGGCGGCCCATCAGAAAGTCCAGGACCCAGTTGCACAGGGTGGAGTCGAGACCCAGGGTCTTGCGCTTAATGACAGGTTTGGAGGCTACTATGGGTTAAATGCTGAGCTGTAGTTGATTAACAGCATTCTTACATAGGTATGCCTCTTGTCCAGATGGGTTAGGGCAGTGTGCAGTGTGCTTGCGATTGCATCATCTGTGGACCTATTGGGGTGGTAAGCAAATTGTAGTGGGTCTAGGGTATCAGGTAAGGTGGAGGTGATATGATCCTTGACTAGTCTCTCAAAGCATTTCATGATGAAAGAAGTGAGTGCTATGGGGCGATAGTCGATTAGCTCAGTTACGTTAGCTTTCTTGGGAACAGGAACAATGGTGGCCCTCTTGAAGCATGTGGGCACAGCGGACTGGGACAGGGATTGATTAAATATGTCCGTAAACACACCAGCCAACTGGTCTGCACATGCTCTGAGGATGCGGCTAGGGATGCCGTCTGGGCCGGCAGCATTGCGAGGGGTAACACGTTTAAATGTTTTACTCACGTACGCTGCAGTGAAGGAGAGCCCATAGGTTTTGGTAGTGGGCCATGTCAGTGGCACTGTATTGTCCTCAAAGCGAGCAAAGAAGTTGTTTAATTAGTCTGGGAGCAAGACGTCGGTGTCCATGACGGGGCTGGTTTTCTTTTTGTAATCCGTGATTGACTGTAGACCCTGCCACATACGTCTCGTGTTTGAGCCGTTGAATTGCGACTCTACTTTGTCTCTATACTGATGCTTAGCTTGTTTGATTGCCTTGCGGAGGGAATAGCTACACTGTTTGTATTCGGTCATGTTTCCGGTCGCCTTGCCATGATTAAAAGCAGTGGTTCCGTGGAATCCGATTGGTCGGACCAGCGTTGAACAGACCTGAGCACGGGCGTTTCCTGTTTTAGTTTCTGTCTATAGGCTGGGAGCAACAAAATTGAGTCGTGGTCAGATTTGCCGAATGGAGGGCGGGTGAGGGCTTTTCATGTGTCGCGGAAGTTAGAGAAGCAATGATCCAGAATGCTGCCAGCTTGAGTTGTGCATTCTGTATGCTAATAAAATTTAGGGAGCCTTGTTTTCAGATTAGCTTTGTTAAAATCCCCAGCTACAATAAATGCAGCCTCAGGATATATGGTTTCCAGTTTACATAGAGTGCAGTGAAGTTCTTTTACGGCCATCGATGTGTCTGCTTGGGGGGGGGGGGGGGGGTATTCATGGCTGTGATTATGCCATTGTACATGTTTTGTGCTGCTACCATGTTGTGTTGCTACCATGTTGTGCTGCTACCATGTCGTGTTTCTACCATGCTGTGTTGTCATGTGTTGCTGCCATGCTATGTTGTTGTCTTCGGTCTCTCTTTATGTAGTGTTGTGTTGTCTCTCTTGTCATGATGTGTGTTTTGTCCTACATTTTTTATCTTATATTTTTAATCGCAGCCGACATCACCGCAGGAGGCCTTTTGCCTTTTGGTAGGCCCTCATTGTAAATAAGAATGTGTTCTTAACTGACTTGCCTAGTTATATTAAATAAAGCTTAACTAAAAATAAATAAATTAGTAA
>NC_138291.1:109372500-109672500 GCF_965601325.2 Salmo salar | reverse complement strand
CTGTCTGTCTGTCTGTCTGTCTGTCTGTCTGTCTGTCTGTCTGTTTACAGCTGCTTTCTAATGAGAGTCAGTTTACTGGACCTAATTAAGCAGAAAATGACCACATACCTCCAATGCTAAACTAGTTGTGTACGTGTGTGTGTGTGTGTGTGTGTGTGTGTGTGTGTGTGTGTGTGTGTGTGTGTGTGGTGTGTGTGTGTGTGTGTGTGTGTGTGTGTGTGTGTGTGCGGACCCCAAACAGATGGCCCAAGGACCTCAGAGCATCCCGACACATAGGCAGTCGGACACTCAACACCAGCCTAAAACAAGGCGTTCCACCATGCGCCACTGTCAACACTATCCCTCCGCAACAGGATCTTTATCTTGTCAAAGGTTCCTGTGTAAATGTTGTATTGTTGTATTGTCACTATAATATAGTGGCTTTTACATTTTGAACATATAAATCCTTCAAATCCTTACAGGACCAAAACGCTTGCAATACAAGGAAAGATATACACTTGTAGGCAGTAGGGCAGCTGGTTGTTTTCCTGTAATTGACACACAACGTGACCTTTGACACACACCCTGACCTTTGACACACAACGTGACCTTTGACACACACCCTGACCTTTGACACACAACCTGACCTTTGACACACAACCTGACCGTTGTAAAGATTTTGTTCACTTCATACAGTATCCTTGACATGGTGTCATTCATTTCCACATTGAAAGTCTAGGTTCTTCACTGTGTCGGTCTCAGGCCTTCTCCTTGTCAGGTCTCAGACCTCTCCTTCACATTGTGACAGGTCTCAGAGCCTCTCCTTCACCTTGTGACAGGTCTCAGAGCCTCTCCTTGCATTGTGACAGGTCTCAGAGCCTCTCCTTCACATTGTGACAGGTCTCAGAGCCTCTCCTTCACATTGTGACAGGTCTCAGAGCCTCTCCTTCACATTGTGACAGGTCTCAGAGCCTCTCCTTCACATTGTGACAGGTCTCAGAGCCTCTCCTTCACATTGTGACAGGTCTCAGAGCCTCTCCTTCACATTGTGACAGGTCTCAGAGCCTCTCCTTCACATTGTGACAGGTCTCAGAGCCTCTCCTTCACATTGTGACAGGTCTCAGAGCCTCTCCTTCACATTGTGACAGGTCTCAGAGCCTCTCCTTCACATTGTGACAGGTCTCAGAGCCTCTCCTTCACATTGTGACAGGTCTCAGAGCCTCTCCTTCACATTGTGACAGGTCTCAGAGCCTCTCCTTCGCATTGTGACAGGTCTCAGAGCCTCTCCTTCACATTGTGACAGGTCTCAGAGCCTCTCCTTCACATTGTGACAGGTCTCAGAGCCTCTCCTTCACATTGTGACAGGTCTCAGAGCAGGAACTTGTCTGCCTGTGTAGCCTGGAGATGGAACTCTGGGTTGACTCCTGTCCTCTGCTTTGTTTTTCTTTTAACATCTCTGTCTCTCTCTGTATACCTGAGCTCTAACAGACAGACTCACCTGAGGCAGGACCTCTCTCCTTTCTCACTCTCTCTCTCTCTCTGTGTGTGTGTGTGTGTGTGTGTGTGTGTGTGTGTGTGTGTGTGTGTGTGTGTGTGTGTGTGTGTGTGTGTGTGTGTGTGTGTGTGTGTGTGTGTGTGTGTGTGCGCGTGCGTGTGTGTGTGCGTGCGTGTGTGTGTGTGCGTGCGTGTGTGCGCGAGTGTGTGTGTGTGTGCGTGCGTGTGTGCATGCGTGCGTGCGCATACTGGATACATGCAGGTGACTACTAGCTTACACGTCTGGGTTATAAAGACATGACTGCTGAGTTAGACAGGAGAGGGAAGACCTCGGCCACAAGCATCATCATGTTTCACCACAGGTTAAACCATTACAGCACTGTATACATGTTCTCAGAGAGAAGGAAAAGGTGCTCCAGGTGTTTTAACTGTTACAGGAGAGGATGGAGGGAGAGAGAGATAGAGAGGAGAGAGAGAGAGAGAGAGAGAGAGAGAGAGAGAGAGAGAGAGAGAGAGAGAGAGAGAGAGAGAGAGGAGAGAGAGTGAGAGAGAGTGAGAGAGAGAGAGATGATAGTGAGAGAAGCAGGTAGAAAGTATAACTTTCTATGTACTGTTTACATTTCCAAGCTCAGTTAAAAGGGTTTGGTGTGGGAGGAATTTAGCCTGTAGACATCTGAGATTTACAAGTTATAACATATTTGGAATGTCCTTACTTCACTTAGCACATAATCCTGTTTTGAGACAGAGCTACTGTGTAGGGTGAGGGAGCTGATAGAGAAAGAGAGGGAGAGGGGTGGAAAGGGAGAAAGTGGGGAGAGAGAGAGAGAGAAAGAGAGAGAGAGAGATAGGGGAGAGACAGAGACAGATACAGAGGACAGAGACTACTGTAGAGGGCAGCAAGAGACCATAGAGGATAGTAGTGTTGAGACTATCCAATACCAACACATACTGTTAAATCAGGTTGTGAGTTAAAGAGAGGAGGAGTGGAAAGGAAAGAGGAGAGGAGGAGAGGAGAAGAGAGAAGGGGAGGAGGAGTAGTGGAGGAGGAAGGGAAAGGAGAGAAGAGGAGGAGTGGGGAGGAGGAGGAGAGGAAAAAGGAGGAAAGGGGGAGAGGAGAAGAGAGGAGGGGAGGAGAATGAAGGGAAAGGAGAGGAGAGGAGAGGAGAGGAGAGGAGAGGAGAGGAGGAGGAGAGAATAAGAGAGGAGGGGAGGAGAGGGCTGAAACCTGAGCCTAGTGTTTGTGAGCTCAGGGACAGACGAGGGGCTTTAGACAGGAATGATAAGGCTGTGAAACATTGTGGAGCTGAAACACAAACGGCCCTGAGTTTAGTGTCCCTGACAAAGACATACTATCATTTTACATGATGTTCCTGTGAGTGGGAATGAGAATGTGTGTTAGAGCAATAAATCACTGTAACAACAAGACATAGAATGGGGTGGCAGGTGATTCCAGACACCTCCTGTCTCTCTATACAGCAGAGAGAGAGAGAGAGAGAGAGAGAGAGAGAGAGAGAGAGAATACAGAGGAGATTTCAAAAGAGGCAGAGAGATAAACAACGCCACAATGGAGATTTAGTAAATGAATGTTGAACGCATATCACATCTGTTCCATATCATAATCAATTATAGTGGAATACTAATCTATGAGATACAGTATAGACACAGTGTCAAAATATTCACACCCCTTGGATTTCTTCACATTTTATTGTGTTATTTTCATTTTTATTGTGTTTCAAATTGGGATTGAAATTGATTAAATTGTCATTTTTTTATCAACAATCTACTCAAAAAAGTTTATGATGATTTTTTATGACTTACCTTCCTCTGTCCTCCATACGTACAACATCTGTAAGGTCCCTCAGTCAAGTATTGAATTTCAAGCACAGATTCAACTACAAAGACCAGGGAGCTTGTCGGAAGCCTCATGAAGAAGGGCGGTGATTGGTAGATGGGTAACAATAACAAATCAGACATTGAATATCTCTTTAAGTATGGTGAAGTTAATAATTATGCTGTAGGATACCACCCAGACACAGTCGTCTTTCTGAACTGAGATGCAGGACAGGAAGGAAACTGCTCAGGGATTTTACCATGAGGCCATTAGTGATTTTACATTTTACATGTACATTTTAGTCAGTTAGCAGACACTCTTATCCAGAGCGACTTACAGTAGTGAATGCAGGCATTTCATGCAAGGTCATACATTTTTTTCTGTGCTGCCCCCCGTGGGAATCGAACCCACAACCCTGGTGTTGCAAACACCATGCGCTACCAACTGAGCTACAGGAAGGCCCTTTAAAGGTTACAGAGTTCAATGGCTGTGATGGGAGGAAACTGAGGATGAATCAACAATATTTGAGTGACTCCACAATGATGACTTAAATGACAGAGAGAAAAGAAGAATGCAAATATACAGAATAAAAATATTCCAAAACATGCATCTTGTATGCAACAGGGCTCTAAAGTACTACTGCAAAACAACACGGCAAAGTAATATACTTTTTGTCCTAAATGCAAAGACTTATGTTTGGGGCATATCCAACACAACACATCACTGAGTAACTGCCTCCTTATTTTCAAGCATGGTGGTGGCTGCATCATGGTATGGGTATGCTTGACATCAACAAATCCTGGGGAGTTTTTCAGGATAAAAAGAAACAGGATAGAGCTAAGCACAAGCACAATTCTAGAGGAAAACCTGCTTCAGTTTGCTTTACACCAGACGTTGGGAGAGGAATTCACCTTTCAGCAGGACAGTAACCTACAACACAAAGCCAAATCTACACTGGGTTGCTTACCAAGACGACAGTGAATGTTCCTGAAAATCTATGGCAACACTTGAACATTGATTTATAGCCATTAACCCCAGCATCTTGACAGATCTTGAAGAATTATGAAAAGTATAATGGGCTAATATTGTACAATCCAGGTGTGTAAAGCACTTAGGAGACTTGCCCTAGAAGACTCACAGCTGTAATCACTACCAAAGGTGTTTGCAAGTCACTACATGTTGTAACTCTGAACGTTGCATGATTCCATGCCAAATTAATTTAAACATAAAAATTGTTTGACTGTATTCAATGCAAACATTCACACGTCTGTTTAGTCTTGCCAAAAGTTTAAGGTTGCTCCTAAAATGTTCCTACCACAGAGAAAGACATGGGTTGGGAACAGAGTAAAAACACTCTGTTCTAGAATCCTTAGTTGCTAAGTTGACCTATAGCCATTGATTCTTGACGAATATAACTCATAATTGCCTCATGAGTTTAGTTCAACTGACATATAACCTTGTTTTACTCCAATGTTTGTAAACAATGTAAATGCAAACAAACACCGTATAGCCTCAAAACATTGTTCAAACTATCATTTGATATCATGTTCAGTATTCATACTATAGCTGCTTCTGGGCAGAGTCAGACCCACATAAACATCAGCCATAAACAGAGTCAGACCCACCTAAACATCAGCCATAAACAGAGTCAGACCCCCCTAAACATCAGCCATAAACAGAGTCAGACCCACCTAAACATCAGCCATGGACAGAGTCAGACCCACCTAAACATCAGCCATAAACAGAGTCAGACCCACATAAACATCAGCCATAAACAGAGTCAGACCCACATAAACATCAGCAGTAAACAGAGTCAGACCCACCTAAACATCAGCCATAAACAGAGTCAGACCCACCTAAACATCAGCCATAAACAGAGTCAGACCCACCTAAACATCAGCCATAAACAGAGTCAGACCCACATAAACATCAGCCATAAACAGAGTCAGACCCAGAGTCAGACCCAGAGACATGGGCCATAAATAACATTTGGTATGTCAGTGTCAGTGGGTATGGGAAATGCACATGGTTTTTAATAGTTTTTCTTCGTGACCTATCAGACAGACAGGATGTCTGTGATGTCGTGCCAACACCTTCATCATCATCCTGACCAAACATCCAATGTCCTTCTCCAGCCAACTTTAAGCTACAGTTTGGGATTCAAAGAAACAAAAAAACACTAAAAATGGTAGCCCAGCCACTTGTTCAGCTGTAAATGCTGAGGGATTGGGCTAGGGAACTGGAAATGTGACCCCTCACAAATTTATACACAGCTCTATCGATACAAGGACTGACAATACAAGACATCACATTGAACAGATTCCCAGATCCCAGAATTACAAGGACAATTGAACAGGTTCCCAGATCCCAGACCGTACAGTAGCTTTAAAAGCATGGTAAACCCAGCCCTTCCAACCCTAGCCCCTCCAAACCTAGCCCCATCTTAACCTAGCCCCTTTAGCCCTAGTCCCTCCATCCCTAGCCCCTCCAGCCCTAGTCCCTCCATCCCTAGCCCCTCCAAACCTAGCCCCATCTTAACCAAGCCCCTCCAGCCCTAGTCCCTCCATCCCTAGCCCCTACAACCCTAGCCCCATCTTAACCTAGCCCCTCCAGCCCTAGTCCCTCCATCCCTAGCCCCTCCAACCCTAGCTCTTCCAGCCCTAGCCCCTCCATCCCTAGCCCCATCTTAATCTAGCCCCTCCATTCCTAGCTCCAGCTTAACCTAGCCCCTACAACCCTAGCTCATCGTTACCTAGCCCCTCCAGCTCTAGCCCCTCCAACCCTAGCATGATCATTACCTAGCCCTCCAGCCCTAGCCCCATCATGACCTAGCCCCTCCAGCACCAGCCCCTCCAATCCTAGTCCCATCATTACCTAGCCCCTCCAATCCTAGTCCCATCATTACCTAGCCCCTCCAGCCCTAGCGCCATCGTCAACTAGCTCCTCCAGCCCTAGCCCCATCGTTACCTAGCCCCTCCAGCCCTAGCCCCTCCAGCCCTAGCCCCTCCAACCCTAGCCCCATCAATACCTAGCCCCTCTAACCCTAGCCCCATCGTAACCTAGCCCCTCTAACCCTAGCCCATTGTTACCTAGCCCCTTTAGCCCTAGCCCCTCCAACCCTAGCCCCATCAATACCTAGCCCCTCTAACCCTAGCCCCATCGTAACCTAGCCCCTCTAACCCTAGCCCATTGTTACCTAGCCCCTTTAGCCCTAGCCCCTCCAACCCTAGCCCCATCGTTACCTAGCCCCTCTAACCCTAGCCCCATCATTACCTAGCCCCTTTAGCCCTAGCCCCTCCAAACCTAGCCCCATCGTTACCTAGCGCCTCCAGCCCCTCCAACCCTAACCCCATCGTCACCTAGCCCCTCCAGCCCCTCCAGCCCCTCCAGCCCTAGCCCCATCATTACCTAGCCCCTCCAGCCTCTCCAGCCATAGCCCCATTGTAACCAGTAAGTATATATAGTGACCCATAAGTTAGTGCATAATAAACCGATGTACCAATCCCGGGGACTTGTTAAACATCTCAATGTAAGATTCAGGGCTATTAACGGACTCTGAAATAAAGACGTGGGCCATAAACCCCAGGCCAAGGAGACAACTGTTGCTCCCCAACCTGCCAAAGGGACTGATCATATAATAGAGGGGAAAGACACACGTGTGCACGGAACACCCAGCTAACACATGACGTTCTGAGAACCATATGTTTGTTAGAGCTTGGTAAGAGTGTGCTTGTCCAATGGTTGTTTTGTGGGAATTTCATTACTTCAGCATAACTTTTTCTACAGTTTTCCTCATGGTTCTATTTAAAGTCACTTTCTCAAAACGTTCAGAGAACATTAAGAAACAACGTTCATCTGTGGGAATTTCAGTACTTTAATGTAACGTTTTCTGCAGGGTTCCTCATGGTTTCCATAACAACTACAAGAAAATGTTCAAAGAATGTTCTAAGAATTGTATTTAAAAACGAATACATTCTGTTCATAGTGCCAACAAAACTCTTTCTATCCTCTGTCTTGTTAAGTGTGTTCAGCTGTGTTGGCCACGCCCACTAATTGGCCACACCTGATCTTAATGAGTGCTTGTTTCCTTTGCAATGGGGATAGACTCATTTATTTTACGTTTTAATAGACTCAAACAAACAGCTTTGCATAAGTAAAAAAAAACATGGCATCCTAGCTCCATCCTGTAGTCGCATTTAACTAATTCCATGGACAAAGAACAGAATATCAGAGGTTCAGATCTCACTGACACCGTGCCACAATAAATGTGTTTGCATGATTAATGCCTCAGCAAATGAATTTCCATGCGTCCTGTCAGTGCTTGGATTTGAAAACAGTTAAACTAAGCTAGAGTTTTATTGAGTCTTATTGAAACATGTTCTCACAACATTATTTAATTACCTTCAAATAACCTATAATATCAGTTCTTAGAATGTTAATTAAACCTACCAGGAAACTTTCAGGGAACCATAGTAAAACATTCTCATAACCTCGCTAGAAACATAGTAAAACATTCTCAGAACCTCCCTGGAACCATAGTAAAACATTCTCAGAACCTCCCTGGAACCATAGTAAAACATTCTCAGAACCTTCCTGGAACCATAGTAAAACATTCTCAGAACCTCCCTGGAAACATAGTAAAACATTCTCAGAACCTCCCTGGAACCATAGTAAAACATTCTCAGAACCTCCCTGGAACCATAGTAAAACATTCTCAGAACCTCCCTGGAACCATAGTAAAACATTCTCAGAACCTTCCTGGAACCATAGTAAAACATTCTCAGAACCTCCCTGGAACCATAGTAAAACATTCTCAGAACCTCCCTGGAACCATAGTAAAACATTCTCAGAACCTCCCTGGAACCATAGTAAAACATTCTCAGAACCTCCCTGCAAACTAAAAATGTACCTTTCCAGAACAAGTGAAATTTTCACATCCGTTCTTAGAATGTTTATTTTTATTTTTTATTTAACCTTTATTTAACAGCTTTGTATACGTAACAGCTTCATATGAGTAAAACAACATGGCATCCTAGGTCCATCTTGGTGGCGCAGTTGCCTAATTCCATGCACAGAGAACAGAAGATCAGAGGTTCAGATCTCACTGACACTGTGCCACAATAAAACAATAAATGTGTTTGCATGATTAATGCCTCAGCAGATGAATTTCCATGTGTCCTGTCAGTGCTTGGCTTTCAAAACATTTCAACTAAGCTAGCAGTTTTATTAAAGTCTTATCTCACTGCGCCACTCGGGAGGCCCGGTTCCAGGGAGGTTCTGAGAACGTTTTACTATGGTTCCCTGAAAGTTTCCTAGGAGATTTTATTAACATTCTGAGAATGGAAATTATATGATATTTGAAGGTAATTAAATAACGTTGTGAGAACATGTTTCAATAAGAATTTCAATAACACTTCTAGCTTAGTTTAACTGTTTAAAAAACATTCAGTTTTACCTGTCAGTAAACTTATGGCTTAGCTCCCAGAACCAATGGAAAACCAAAAACGTACATTCCCACAACTTCCAAATAACCACATGTGCTAGCTGGGCATACACACACACCCGCACACACACACACATTTAACACGGACACACAGAAACAAACACAAACACACACACAGGCGCACACAGGAGCACACACACATACACACACACACAAACACACACACACACACACACACACAGGCACACACGCACACAGACGCACACACACACACAAACACACACACACAGGCACACACGCACACAGACGCACACACACACACAAACACGCACACACTTGCACACACAGACGCACACACACATCATGCAGAAATAAACAAGACAAATGAAATGATGTAATATATTTACTAACAATAAATGAATAAAGAAAGAAAAGATTGAATTTGAGGAAGGCCATGCTAGCATATTTTCTTGGATACGCTTTAGCTTACGTTGATGACTTCTCATTAGATAAAGGGTTAGCTTAGCAGCTCTAAACTGTGATTGTACATCCTATAGTTTGATTTAATAATCTTCTCAGCTAATTTTAGATTGCATGATAACCAGCCATCGCTAACCGTGTTACAGTGTACGGTACATGCACTTGGAAATGAGAGGTGGTACAGGTATCATGTTGTGATCAAGCGTTAGGCTGATATAGACACCAGTGTATTTTTTTCCATGTAAATATTGTTGGTTTATATTTGGCTTGTTTATATTTGATTTATATTTGACAGGTGACAAAAAAAAACATTTACGAAGTCTGTGTAAAATTCAATTTTTAGATACGGTATTTAATTCAGACGTAATGGTGGTAAACTGAACCTCGTGTCCTAAGACGCTCCCATTTAAAAAGTCCTGTTAATGTTAGCGTCATACTAAACCAGAGTTTGAGTTACATTTGACTTTTGGGCTGGCCTTCAAATAGTAGGACTAGCTTGGTCACTTTCACATAAAAAATACATTGATGTATATGGAACTTAGTCCATAAGTCTGTATTACACATAGGTATCACCAGTTAAGATCCAGCTGTAACATGCTTCATAATACTCTAGAGCTGATGCAGAAACAAATACTAAACTAAAGGAAAATGTCATGTCAGACGCTTTTTCTTCAGTACTGGAAGAGTTGAATCTTCAAACTTGAGATACTAATTGAAGATCATAACTCAAAGAAAAATTGACATTATATCCTGGGGTAGGATTTGGCCGTAATGTTGAGGTGAACTATGAGACGACCTTTAGCCTGGATCCTTCCAACCTGCCTGACTTTCTCCCAACCCATATGTTCTACTGACTAACCTCTCATTTCTCCCACACCTTCTCACTCTCCTCTGTCACACTTCCTCTGTGTGCCCGGGCTCTGCACTGACCCTGCAAAGTAGGTAGACAGACAGACAGACAGACAGACAGACAGACAGACAGACAGACAGACAGACAGACAGACAGACAGACAGACAGACAGACAGACAGGTCCCGTCCCGTCTCCAGACTCTCCCCACGGTGTTTGTCACCTTTTCGGCTCTTCCGTATTGCGTTCAGAACTGAGTCAGACCTGGGTTCAAATATTACTTTCTCTTTCCAATACTTTGAGCGTTTGATTGAGTCTGCCTGAATAGGGCAGGGTTTTCACTTTCAGCACTATCCGACTGGTTCCAAGGTGCCAGGCAAGCTCAATGAAGCACAACTAAAGCATTAGAACTAAAATAAATACTACTGAAACCCTGATGTGCACTGGATATAGACTGAGTATAGGGCTCTGATCTAAACCCTCTGGCGTGGTCGAGGATCACGCCTGGCATAGCCTGTCTGCTACCAAGTCCCCCTCACCTACGAAGGCACAAGATGGATGTGATTAAATGCACTGCTATTAGTGTCCAGACGCTGCTATTTCACACTGTCTTAGGTTCCTCTGGTGGCAATTTTAGGTCTGTAACCGCAGCAGGAGATAATTGCTGTGGGTCCTGGGTTTCATTGCCCCTGCACAGTTTAGCACTGGATAGCATTAGCTGTTAATGGCCCTTGTAACTAAAAGGGGTGATGCAGACGGCCCGGATTGAGCCCATAAAACCACGGAGGAGACATTTGGCGAAGTAAGGGTGCTGAGATACTAGAAGAGGGATAGATAAGAACTATAAATGAAATCACAGCACATAAAACTAGCCTCCCTGAGGTCCAGATCTGATGTCAGGGAATAAAGTTGGAGAGTGTTTTCTACTGACCTCAACTTGTTGTTGAAGTGCTTCCCACTGGGAACAAACTGGTTGACTCAACGTTGTTTCCATGTCATTTCAATGAAATTAAGTTGAAACAACATGGAATAGACGTTGAATTGATGTCTGTGCCCAGTGGGTTGTCATAGAGGTAATAGGCCGTGTCTGTCTACTACTTACTAAAATGACATACTGTGTACTAATAGTATATGTATTTTCTACTACTTACTAAAATTACATACTGTGTACTAATAGTACTACATAACTGTCTTGTCTACTACTTACTGAAACAACATACAGCATAATAATAGTACTACACATGTATTTTCTACTACTTTCTAAAACGACAAACTGTGTACTAATAGTACTACATATCTGTCTTGTCTACTACTTACTGAAAAGACATACTGTGTACTAATAGTACTACATATGCATTTTCTACTACTTACTAAAGCATTATACTGTGTACTAATAGTACTACATATTATTTAGAACGTAATGTTTAGAAAAGACTAACACAATACTTAACAAATTTCACCATATCAGGCTCACCCATCCTAAGAATGCAGCATCAAATACGTAATTGCGTCGATTCCCGCCGCTTCTTTGTTTTGTTAAAGCGCGTCCCCTTATCTCATTATCAGCTGTTGTCAAACACACTTGAGTCTGGAAAGACCGTTCTCTTCCTCGGTCAGTGTTACTAGATAGTTGCTGGGTCAGTCAGTGTTACTAGGTGGTTGCTGGGTCAGTCAGTGTTACTAGGTGGTTGCTGGGTCAGTCAGTGTTACTAGGTGGTTGCTGGGTCAGTCAATGTTACTAGGTGGTTGCTGGGTCGGTCAGTGTTACTAGATAGTTGCTGGGTCAGTCAGTGTTACTAGATAGTTGCTGGGTCAGTCAGTGTTACTAGGTGGTTGCTGGGTCAGTCAGTGTTACTAGATAGTTGCTGGGTCAGTCAGTGTTACTAGGTGGTTGCTGGGTCGGTCAGTGTTACTAGGTGGTTGCTGGGTCAGTCAGTGTTACTAGGTGGTTGCTGGGTCAGTCAGTGTTACTAGGTGGTTGCTGGGTCAGTCTGTGTTACTAGGTGGTTGCTGGGTCAGTCTGTGTTACTAGGTGGTTGCTGGGTCAGTCAGTGTTACTAGATGGTTGCTGGGTCAGTCAGTGTTACTAGGTGGTTGCTGGGTCAGTCAGTGTTACTAGGTGGTTGCTGGGTCAGTCAGTGTTACTAGGTGGATGCTGGGTCAGTCAGTGTTACTAGATAGTTGCTGGGTCGGTCAGCGTTACTAGGTGGTTGCTGGGTCAGTCAGTGTTACTAGGTGGTTGCTGGGTCAGTCAGTGTTACTAGGTGGTTGCTGGGTCAGTCAGTGTTACTAGGTGGTTGCTGGGTCAGTCAGTGTTACTAGGTGGTTGCTGGGTGGGTCAGTGTTACTAGGTGGTTGCTGGGTCAGTCAGTGTTACTAGGTGGTTGCTGGGTGGGTCAGTGTTACTAGGTGGTTGCTGGGTCAGTCAGTGTTACTAGGTGGTTGCTGGGTCGGTCAGTGTTACTAGGTGGTTGCTGGGTCAGTCAGTGTTACTAGGTGGTTGCTGGGTCAGTCTGTGTTACTAGGTGGTTGCTGGGTCAGTCAGTGTTACTAGATAGTTGCTGGGTCGGTCAGTGTTACTAGGTGGTTGCTGGGTCAGTCAGTGTTACTAGGTGGTTGCTGGGTCAGTCAGTGTTACTAGGTGGTTGCTGGGTCAGTCAGTGTTACTAGTTGGTTGCTGGGTCAGTCAGTGTTACTAGGTGGTTGCTGGGTCAGTCAGTGTTACTAGGTGGTTGCTGAGTCAGTCAGTGTTACTAGGTGGTTGCTGGGTTAGTCAGTGTTACTAGATAGTTGCTGGGTCGGTCAGTGTTACTAGGTGGTTGCTGGGTCAGTCAGTGTTACTAGGTGGTTGCTGGGTCAGTCAGTGTTACTAGGTGGTTGCTGGGTCAGTCAGTGTTACTAGGTGGTTGCTGGGTCAGTCAGTGTTACTAGATAGTTGCTGGGTCAGTCAGTGTTACTAGGTGGTTGCTGGGTCGGTCAGTGTTACTAGATAGTTGCTGGGTTAGTCAGTGTTACTAGGTGGTTGCTGGGTCGGTCAGTGTTACGAGATAGTTGCTGGGTCGGTCAGTGTTACTAGATAGTTGCTGGGTCGGTCAGTGTTACTAGATAGTTGCTGGGTTAGTCAGTGTTACTAGGTGGTTGCTGGGTCAGTCAGTGTTACTAGGTGGTTGCTGGGTCGGTCAGTGTTACTAGGTGGTTGCTGGGTCGGTCAGTGTTACTAGGTGGTTGCTGGGTCAGTCAGTGTTACTAGGTGGTTGCTGGGTGGGTCAGTGTTACTAGGTGGTTGCTGGGTCAGTCAGTGTTACTAGGTGGTTGCTGGGTCAGTCAGTGTTACTAGGTGGTTGCTGGGTCAGTCAGTGTTACTAGGTGGTTGCTGGGTCGGTCAGTGTTACTAGGTGGTTGCTGGGTCAGTCAGTGTTACTAGGTGGTTGCTGGGTCAGTCTGTGTTACTAGGTGGTTGCTGGGTCAGTCAGTGTTACTAGATAGTTGCTGGGTCGGTCAGTGTTACTAGGTGGTTGCTGGGTCAGTCAGTGTTACTAGGTGGTTGCTGGGTCAGTCAGTGTTACTAGGTGGTTGCTGGGTCAGTCAGTGTTACTAGTTGGTTGCTGGGTCAGTCTGTGTTACTAGGTGGTTGCTGGGTCGGTCAGTGTTACTAGGTGGTTGCTGGGTCAGTCAGTGTTACTAGGTGGTTGCTGGGTCAGTCAGTGTTACTAGGTGGTTGCTGGGTCAGTCAGTGTTACTAGGTGGTTGCTGGGTCAGTCAGTGTTACTAGGTGGTTGCTGGGTCAGTCAGTGTTACTAGGTGGTTGCTGGGTCGGTCTGTGTTACTAGGTGGTTGCTGGGTCAGTCAGTGTTACTAGATAGTTGCTGGGTCGGTCAGTGTTACTAGGTGGTTGCTGGGTCAGTCAGTGTTACTAGCTGGTTGCTGGGTCAGTCAGTGTTACTAGGTGGTTGCTGGGTCAGTCAGTGTTACTAGGTGGTTGCTGGGTCGGTCAGTGTTACTAGGTGGTTGCTGGGTCAGTCAGTGTTACTAGATAGTTGCTAGGTTGGTCTGTGTTACTAGGTGGTTGCTAGGTCGGTCAGTGTTACTAGATAGTTACTAGGTCGGTCTGTGTTACTAGGTGGTTGCTGGGTCGGTCTGTGTTACTAGGTGGTTGCTGGGTCGGTCTGTGTTACTAGGTGGTTGCTGGGTGGGTCAGTGTTACTAGATAGTTGCTAGGTCGGTCTGTGTTACTAGGTGGTTGCTGGGTTGGTCTGTGTTACTAGATAGTTGCTGGGTCAGTCAGTGTTACTCGGTGGTTGCTGGGTCGGTCAGTGTTACTAGGTGGTTGCTGGGTCGGTCTGTGTTACTAGATAGTTGCTAGGTCGGTCTGTGTTACTAGGTGGTTGCTGGGTCGGTCTGTGTTACTAGGTGGTTGCTGGGTCGGTCTGTGTTACTAGATAGTTGCTGGGTCGGTCAGTGTTACTAGGTGGTTGCTGGGTCAGTCAGTGTTACTAGATAGTTGCTATGTCGGTCTGTGTTACTAGGTGGTTGCTGGGTCGGTCTGTGTTACTAGGTGGTTGCTGGGTCGGTCTGTGTTACTAGGTGGTTGCTAGGTCGGTCAGTGTTACTAGATAGTTGCTAGGTCGGTCTGTGTTACTAGGTGGTTGCTTGGTCGGTCAGTGTTACTAGGTGGTTGCTGGGTCGGTCTGTGTTACTAGGTGGTTGCTGGGTGGGTCAGTGTTACTAGGTGGTTGCTGGGTCGGTCTGTGTTACTAGGTGGTTGCTGGGTCAGTCAGTGTTACTAGGTGGTTGCTGGGTGGGTCAGTGTTACTAGATAGTTGCTGGGTCGGTCAGTGTTACTAGATAGTTGCAGGGTGGGTCAGTGTTACTAGGTGGTTGCTGGGTCGGTCTGTGTTACTAGGTGGTTGCTGGGTCAGTCAGTGTTACTAGGTGGTTGCTGGGTGGGTCAGTGTTACTAGGTGGTTGCTGGGACGGTCTGTGTTACTAGGTGGTTGCTGGGTCGGTCAGTGTTACTAGGTGGTTGCTGGGTCAGTCAGTGTTACTAGGTGGTTGCTGGGTCAGTCAGTGTTACTAGGTGGTTGCTGGGTCAGTCAGTGTTACTAGGTGGTTGCTGGGTCAGTCAGTGTTACTAGGTGGTTGCTGGGTCAGTCAGTGTTACTAGGTGGTTGCTGGGTCAGTCAGTGTTACTAGGTGGTTGCTGGGTCAGTCAGTGTTACTAGGTGGTTGCTGGGTCGGTCTGTGTTACTAGGTGGTTGCTGGGTCAGTCAGTGTTACTAGATGGTTGCTGGGTCGGTCAGTGTTACTAGGTGGTTGCTGGGTCAGTCAGTGTTACTAGGTGGTTGCTGGGTCAGTCAGTGTTACTAGGTGGTTGCTGGGTCAGTCAGTGTTACTAGGTGGTTGCTGGGTCGGTCAGTGTTACTAGGTGGTTGCTGGGTCAGTCAGTGTTACTAGATAGTTGCTAGGTTGGTCTGTGTTACTAGGTGGTTGCTAGGTCGGTCAGTGTTACTAGATAGTTACTAGGTCGGTCTGTGTTACTAGGTGGTTGCTGGGTCGGTCTGTGTTACTAGGTGGTTGCTGGGTCGGTCTGTGTTACTAGGTGGTTGCTGGGTCGGTCAGTGTTACTAGATAGTTGCTAGGTCGGTCTGTGTTACTAGGTGGTTGCTGGGTTGGTCTGTGTTACTAGATAGTTGCTGGGTCAGTCAGTGTTACTCGGTGGTTGCTGGGTCGGTCAGTGTTACTAGGTGGTTGCTGGGTCGGTCTGTGTTACTAGATAGTTGCTAGGTCGGTCTGTGTTACTAGGTGGTTGCTGGGTCGGTCTGTGTTACTAGGTGGTTGCTGGGTCGGTCTGTGTTACTAGATAGTTGCTGGGTCGGTCAGTGTTACTAGGTGGTTGCTGGGTCAGTCAGTGTTACTAGATAGTTGCTATGTCGGTCTGTGTTACTAGGTGGTTGCTGGGTCGGTCTGTGTTACTAGGTGGTTGCTGGGTAGGTCTGTGTTACTAGGTGGTTGCTAGGTCGGTCAGTGTTACTAGATAGTTGCTAGGTCGGTCTGTGTTACTAGGTGGTTCCTTGGTCGGTCAGTGTTACTAGGTGGTTGCTGGGTCGGTCTGTGTTACTAGGTGGTTGCTGGGTCGGTCAGTGTTACTAGATAGTTGCTGGGTCAGTCAGTGTTACTAGGTGGTTGCTGGGTGGGTCAGTGTTACTAGGTGGTTGCTGGGTCGGTCTGTGTTACTAGGTGGTTGCTGGGTCAGTCAGTGTTACTAGGTGGTTGCTGGGTGGGTCAGTGTTACTAGATAGTTGCTGGGTCGGTCAGTGTTACTAGATAGTTGCAGGGTGGGTCAGTGTTACTAGGTGGTTGCTGGGTCGGTCTGTGTTACTAGGTGGTTGCTGGGTCAGTCAGTGTTACTAGGTGGTTGCTGGGTGGGTCAGTGTTACTAGGTGGTTGCTGGGTCGGTCTGTGTTACTAGGTGGTTGCTGGGTCAGTCAGTGTTACTAGATAGTTGCTGGGTCAGTCAGTGTTACTAGGTGGTTGCTGGGTCAGTCAGTGTTACTAGGTGGTTGCTGGGTCAGTCAGTGTTACTAGGTGGATGCTGGGTCAGTCAGTGTTACTAGGTGGTTGCTGGGTCAGTCAGTGTTACTAGATGGTTGCTGGGTCAGTCAGTGTTACTAGGTGGTTGCTGGGTCAGTCAGTGTTACTAGGTGGTTGCTGGGTCAGTCTGTGTTACTAGGTGGTTGCTGGGTCAGTCAGTGTTACTAGATGGTTGCTGGGTCAGTCAGTGTTACTAGGTGGTTGCTGGGTCAGTCAGTGTTACTAGGTGGTTGCTGGGTCAGTCAGTGTTACTAGGTGGATGCTGGGTCAGTCAGTGTTACTAGATAGTTGCTGGGTCGGTCAGCGTTACTAGGTGGTTGCTGGGTCAGTCAGTGTTACTAGGTGGTTGCTGGGTCAGTCAGTGTTACTAGGTGGTTGCTGGGTCAGTCAGTGTTACTAGGTGGTTGCTGGGTCAGTCAGTGTTACTAGGTGGTTGCTGGGTGGGTCAGTGTTACTAGGTGGTTGCTGGGTCAGTCAGTGTTACTATGTGGTTGCTGGGTGGGTCAGTGTTACTAGGTGGTTGCTGGGTCAGTCAGTGTTACTAGGTGGTTGCTGGGTCGGTCAGTGTTACTAGGTGGTTGCTGGGTCAGTCAGTGTTACTAGGTGGTTGCTGGGTCAGTCTGTGTTACTAGGTGGTTGCTGGGTCAGTCTGTGTTACTAGGTGGTTGCTGGGTCAGTCAGTGTTACTAGATGGTTGCTGGGTCAGTCAGTGTTACTAGGTGGTTGCTGGG
The DNA here is from genome assembly GCF_965601325.2 of Salmo salar. Taxonomy (NCBI): domain Eukaryota; kingdom Metazoa; phylum Chordata; class Actinopteri; order Salmoniformes; family Salmonidae; genus Salmo; species Salmo salar. The sequence goes on along the minus strand of NC_138291.1, from coordinate 109,655,103 downwards.
TCAGTCAGTGTTACTAGGTGGTTGCTGGGTCAGTCAGTGTTACTAGGTGGATGCTGGGTCAGTCAGTGTTACTAGATAGTTGCTGGGTCGGTCAGCGTTATTAGGTGGTTGCTGGGTCAGTCAGTGTTACTAGGTGGTTGCTGGGTCAGTCAGCGTTACTAGGTGGTTGCTGGGTCAGTCAGTGTTACTAGGTGGTTGCTGGGTCAGTCAGTGTTACTAGGTGGTTGCTGGGTGGGTCAGTGTTACTAGGTGGTTGCTGGGTCAGTCAGTGTTACTAGGTGGTTGCTGGGTGGGTCAGTGTTACTAGGTGGTTGCTGGGTCAGTCAGTGTTACTAGGTGGTTGCTGGGTCGGTCAGTGTTACTAGGTGGTTGCTGGGTCAGTCAGTGTTACTAGGTGGTTGCTGGGTCAGTCTGTGTTACTAGGTGGTTGCTGGGTCAGTCAGTGTTACTAGATAGTTGCTGGGTCGGTCAGTGTTACTAGGTGGTTGCTGGGTCAGTCAGTGTTACTAGGTGGTTGCTGGGTCAGTCAGTGTTACTAGGTGGTTCCTGGGTCAGTCAGTGTTACTAGTTGGTTGCTGGGTCAGTCAGTGTTACTAGGTGGTTGCTGGGTCAGTCAGTGTTACTAGGTGGTTGCTGAGTCAGTCAGTGTTACTAGGTGGTTGCTGGGTTAGTCAGTGTTACTAGATAGTTGCTGGGTCGGTCAGTGTTACTAGGTGGTTGCTGGGTCAGTCAGTGTTACTAGGTGGTTGCTGGGTCAGTCAGTGTTACTAAGTGGTTGCTGGGTCAGTCAGTGTTACTAGGTGGTTGCTGGGTCAGTCAGTGTTACTAGATAGTTGCTGGGTCAGTCAGTGTTACTAGGTGGTTGCTGGGTCGGTCAGTGTTACTAGATAGTTGCTGGGTTAGTCAGTGTTACTAGGTGGTTGCTGGGTCGATCAGTGTTACGAGATAGTTGCTGGGTCGGTCAGTGTTACTAGATAGTTGCTGGGTCGGTCAGTGTTACTAGATAGTTGCTGGGTTAGTCAGTGTTGCTAGGTGGTTGCTGGGTCAGTCAGTGTTACTAGGTGGTTGCTGGGTCGGTCAGTGTTACTAGGTGGTTGCTGGGTCAGTCAGTGTTACTAGGTGGTTGCTGGGTCAGTCAGTGTTACTAGGTGGTTGCTGGGTGGGTCAGTGTTACTAGGTGGTTGCTGGGTCAGTCAGTTTTACTAGGTGGTTGCTGGGTGGGTCAGTGTTACTAGGTGGTTGCTGGGTCAGTCAGTGTTACTAGGTGGTTGCTGGGTCGGTCAGTGTTACTAGGTGGTTGCTGGGTCAGTCAGTGTTACTAGGTGGTTGCTGGGTCAGTCTGTGTTACTAGGTGGTTGCTGGGTCAGTCAGTGTTACTAGATAGTTGCTGGGTCGGTCAGTGTTACTAGGTGGTTGCTGGGTCAGTCAGTGTTACTAGGTGGTTGCTGGGTCAGTCAGTGTTACTAGGTGGTTGCTGGGTCAGTCAGTGTTACTAGTTGGTTGCTGGGTCAGTCTGTGTTACTAGGTGGTTGCTGGGTCGGTCAGTGTTACTAGGTGGTTGCTGGGTCAGTTAGTGTTACTAGGTGGTTGCTGGGTCAGTCAGTGTTACTAGGTGGTTGCTGGGTCAGTCAGTGTTACTAGGTGGTTGCTGGGTCAGTCAGTGTTACTAGGTGGTTGCTGGGTCAGTCAGTGTTACTAGGTGGTTGCTGGGTCAGTCAGTGTTACTAGGTGGTTGCTGGGTCGGTCTGTGTTACTAGGTGGTTGCTGGGTCAGTCAGTGTTACTAGATAGTTGCTGGGTCGGTCAGTGTTACTAGGTGGTTGCTGGGTCAGTCAGTGTTACTAGGTGGTTGCTGGGTCAGTCAGTGTTACTAGGTGGTTGCTGGGTCAGTCAGTGTTACTAGGTGGTTGCTGGGTCGGTCAGTGTTACTAGGTGGTTGCTGGGTCAGTCAGTGTTACTAGATAGTTGCTAGGTTGGTCTGTGTTACTAGGTGGTTGCTAGGTCGGTCAGTGTTACTAGATAGTTACTAGGTCGGTCTGTGTTACTAGGTGGTTGCTGGGTCGGTCTGTGTTACTAGGTGGTTGCTGGGTCGGTCTGTGTTACTAGGTGGTTGCTGGGTCGGTCAGTGTTACTAGATAGTTGCTAGGTCGGTCTGTGTTACTAGGTGGTTGCTGGGTTGGTCTGTGTTACTAGATAGTTGCTGGGTCAGTCAGTGTTACTCGGTGGTTGCTGGGTCGGTCAGTGTTACTAGGTGGTTGCTGGGTTGGTCTGTGTTACTAGATAGTTGCTAGGTCGGTCTGTGTTACTAGGTGGTTGCTGGGTCGGTCTGTGTTACTAGGTGGTTGCTGGGTCGGTCTGTGTTACTAGATAGTTGCTGGGTCGGTCAGTGTTACTAGGTGGTTGCTGGGTCAGTCAGTGTTACTAGATAGTTGCTATGTCGGTCTGTGTTACTAGGTGGTTGCTGGGTCGGTCTGTGTTACTAGGTGGTTGCTGGGTCGGTCTGTGTTACTAGGTGGTTGCTGGGTCGGTCTGTGTTACTAGGTGGTTGCTAGGTCGGTCAGTGTTACTAGATAGTTGCTAGGTCGGTCTGTGTTACTAGGTGGTTGCTTGGTCAGTCAGTGTTACTAGGTGGTTGCTGGGTCGGTCTGTGTTACTAGGTGGTTGCTGGGTCGGTCAGTATTACTAGATAGTTGCTGGGTCGGTCAGTGTTACTAGGTGGTTGCTGGGTGGGTCAGTGTTACTAGGTGGTTGCTGGGTCGGTCTGTGTTACTAGGTGGTTGCTGGGTCTGTCAGTGTTACTAGGTGGTTGCTGGGTGGGTCAGTGTTACTAGATAGTTGCTGGGTCGGTCAGTGTTACTAGATAGTTGCAGGGTGGGTCAGTGTTACTAGGTGGTTGCTGGGTCGGTCTGTGTTACTAGGTGGTTGCTGGGTCAGTCAGTGTTACTAGGTGGTTGCTGGGTGGGTCAGTGTTACTAGGTGGTTGCTGGGTCGGTCTGTGTTACTAGGTGGTTGCTGGGTCAGTCAGTGTTACTAGATAGTTGCTGGGTCAGTCAGTGTTACTAGGTGGTTGCTGGGTCAGTCAGTGTTACTAGGTGGTTGCTGGGTCAGTCAGTGTTACTAGGTGGATGCTGGGTCAGTCAGTGTTACTAGGTGGTTGCTGGGTCAGTCAGTGTTACTAGATGGTTGCTGGGTCAGTCAGTGTTACTAGGTGGTTGCTGGGTCAGTCAGTGTTACTAGGTGGTTGCTGGGTCAGTCTGTGTTACTAGGTGGTTTCTGGGTCAGTCAGTGTTACTAGATGGTTGCTGGGTCAGTCAGTGTTACTAGGTGGTTGCTGGGTCAGTCAGTGTTACTAGGTGGTTGCTGGGTCAGTCAGTGTTACTAGGTGGATGCTGGGTCAGTCAGTGTTACTAGATAGTTGCTGGGTCGGTCAGCGTTACTAGGTGGTTGCTGGGTCAGTCAGTGTTACTAGGTGGTTGCTGGGTCAGTCAGTGTTACTAGGTGGTTGCTGGGTCAGTCAGTGTTACTAGGTGGTTGCTGGGTCAGTCAGTGTTACTAGGTGGTTGCTGGGTGGGTCAGTGTTACTAGGTGGTTGCTGGGTCAGTCAGTGTTACTAGGTGGTTGCTGGGTGGGTCAGTGTTACTAGGTGGTTGCTGGGTCAGTCAGTGTTACTAGGTGGTTGCTGGGTCGGTCAGTGTTACTAGGTGGTTGCTGGGTCAGTCAGTGTTACTAGGTGGTTGCTGGGTCAGTCTGTGTTACTAGGTGGTTGCTGGGTCAGTCAGTGTTACTAGATAGTTGCTGGGTCGGTCAGTGTTACTAGGTGGTTGCTGGGTGAGTCAGTGTTACTAGGTGGTTGCTGGGTCAGTCAGTGTTACTAGGTGGTTGCTGGGTCAGTCAGTGTTACTAGTTGGTTGCTGGGTCAGTCAGTGTTACTAGGTGGTTGCTGGGTCAGTCAGTGTTACTAGGTGGTTGCTGAGTCAGTCAGTGTTACTAGGTGGTTGCTGGGTTAGTCAGTGTTACTAGATAGTTGCTGGGTCGGTCAGTGTTACTAGGTGGTTGCTGGGTCAGTCAGTGTTACTAGGTGGTTGCTGGGTCAGTCAGTGTTACTAGGTGGTTGCTGGGTCAGTCAGTGTTACTAGGTGGTTGCTGGGTCAGTCAGTGTTACTAGATAGTTGCTGGGTCAGTCAGTGTTACTAGGTGGTTGCTGGGTCGGTCAGTGTTACGAGATAGTTGCTGGGTCGGTCAGTGTTACTAGATAGTTGCTGGGTCGGTCAGTGTTACTAGATAGTTGCTGGGTTAGTCAGTGTTACTAGGTGGTTGCTGGGTCAGTCAGTGTTACTAGGTGGTTGCTGGGTCGGTCAGTGTTACTAGGTGGTTGCTGGATCAGTCAGTGTTACTAGGTGGTTGCTGGGTCAGTCAGTGTTACTAGGTGGTTGCTGGGTGGGTCAGTGTTACTAGGTGGTTGCTGGGTCAGTCAGTTTTACTAGGTGGTTGCTGGGTGGGTCAGTGTTACTAGGTGGTTGCTGGGTGAGTCAGTGTTACTAGGTGGTTGCTGGGTCGGTCAGTGTTACTAGGTGGTTGCTGGGTCAGTCAGTGTTACTAGGTGGTTGCTGGGTCAGTCTGTGTTACTAGGTGGTTGCTGGGTCAGTCAGTGTTACTAGATAGTTGCTGGGTCGGTCAGTGTTACTAGGTGGTTGCTGGGTCAGTCAGTGTTACTAGGTGGTTGCTGGGTCAGTCAGTGTTACTAGGTGGTTGCTGGGTCAGTCAGTGTTACTAGTTGGTTGCTGGGTCAGTCTGTGTTACTAGGTGGTTGCTGGGTCGGTCAGTGTTACTAGGTGGTTGCTGGGTCAGTCAGTGTTACTAGGTGGTTGCTGGGTCAGTCAGTGTTACTAGGTGGTTGCTGGGTCAGTCAGTGTTACTAGGTGGTTGCTGGGTCAGTCAGTGTTACTAGGTGGTTGCTGGGTCAGTCACTGTTACTAGGTGGTTGCTGGGTCGGTCTGTGTTACTAGGTGGTTGCTGGGTCAGTCAGTGTTACTAGATAGTTGCTGGGTCGGTCAGTGTTACTAGGTGGTTGCTGGGTCAGTCAGTGTTACTAGGTGGTTGCTGGGTCAGTCAGTGTTACTAGGTGGTTGCTGGGTCAGTCAGTGTTACTAGGTGGTTGCTGGGTTGGTCAGTGTTACTAGGTGGTTGCTGGGTCAGTCAGTGTTACTAGATAGTTGCTAGGTTGGTCTGTGTTACTAGGTGGTTGCTAGGTCGGTCAGTGTTACTAGATAGTTGCTAGGTCGGTCTGTGTTACTAGGTGATTGCTGGGTCGGTCTGTGTTACTAGGTGGTTGCTGGGTCGGTCTGTGTTACTAGGTGGTTGCTGGGTCGGTCAGTGTTACTAGATAGTTGCTAGGTCGGTCTGTGTTACTAGGTGTTTGCTGGGTTGGTCTGTGTTACTAGATAGTTGCTGGGTCAGTCAGTGTTACTCGGTGGTTGCTGGGTCGGTCAGTGTTACTAGGTGGTTGCTGGGTCGGTCTGTGTTACTAGATAGTTGCTAGGTCGGTCTGTGTTACTAGGTGGTTGCTGGGTCGGTCTGTGTTACTAGGTGGTTGCTAGGTCGGTCTGTGTTACTAGGTGATTGCTGGGTCGGTCTGTGTTACTAGGTGGTTGCTGGGTCGGTCTGTGTTACTAGGTGGTTGCTGGGTCGGTCAGTGTTACTAGATAGTTGCAGGGTGGGTCAGTGTTACTAGGTGGTTGCTGGGTCAGTCATTGTTACTAGGTGGTTGCTGGGTGGGTCAGTGTTACTAGGTGGTTGCTTGGTCGGTCTGTGTTACTAGGTGGTTGCTGGGTCAGTCAGTGTTACTAGATAGTTGCTGGGTGGGTCAGTGTTACTTGGTGGTTGCTGGGTCGGTCTGTGTTACTAGGTGGTTGCTGGGTCAGTCAGTGTTACTAGGTGGTTGCTGGGTCAGTCAGTGTTACTAGGTGGTTGCTGGGTCAGTCAGTGTTACTAGATAGTTGCTGGGTGGGTCAGTGTTACTTGGTGGTTGCTGGGTCGGTCTGTGTTACTAGGTGGTTGCTGGGTCAGTCAGTGTTACTAGGTGGTTGCTGGGTCAGTCAGTGTTACTAGATAGTTGCTGGGTCAGTCAGTGTTACTAGATAGTTGCTGGGTTGGTCAGTGTTACTAGGTGGTTGCTGGGTCAGTCAGTGTTACTAGATAGTTGCTGGGTCGCTCAGTGTTACTAGATAGTTGCTGGGTTGGTCAGTGTTACTAGGTGGTTGCTGGGTCAGTCAGTGTTACTAGATAGTTGCTGGGTTGGTCAGTGTTACTAGGTGGTTGCTGGGTCAGTCAGTGTTACTAGATAGTTGCTGGGTCAGTCAGTGTTACTAGATAGTTGCTGGGTCAGTCAGTGTTACTAGGTGGTTGCTGGGTCAGTCAGTGTTACTAGGTGGTTGCTGGGTGGGTCAGTGTTACTAGGTGGTTGCTGGGTCGGTCTGTGTTACTAGGTGGTTGCTAGGTCAGTCAGTGTTACTAGGTGGTTGCTGGGTCAGTCAGTGTTACTAGGTGGTTGCTGGGTCAGTCAGTGTTACTAGATAGTTTCTGGGTCAGTCAGTGTTACTAGGTGGTTGCTAGGTCGGTCAGTGTTACTAGATAGTTGCTGGGTCGGTCAGTGTTACTAGGTGGTTGCTGGGTCAGTCAGTGTTACTAGATAGTTGCTGGGTTAGCAGGCTGAATGGACACAGTCAGGTGCTGGGTGTTTAAGAGACAAGTCAGATATATGCTGGTGTGAACCATCTGAGCCTCAGTACTTAGTGGCATGGAGGATCTGGGTGTAAGTAGGAGCAGAGTGATCCAGGCTAAAGGTGATGGAGGATCTGGGTGTAAGTAGAATCAGAGTGATCGAGGCTAAAGGTGATGGAGGATCTGGATGTAAGTAGAATCAGAGTGATCCAGGCTAAAGGTGATGGAGGATCTGGATTTAAGTAGAATCAGAGTGATCCAGGCTAAAGGTGATGGAGGATCTGGATGTAAGTAGAATCAGAGTGATCCAGGCTAAAGGTGATGGAGGATCTGGATGTAAGTAGAATCAGAGTGATCCAGGCTAAAGGTGATGGAGGATCTGGATGTAAGTAGAATCAGAGTGATCCAGGCTAAAGGTGATGGAGGATCTGGATGTAAGTAGCATCAGAGTGATCCAGGCTAAAGGTGATGGAGGATCTGGATGTAAGTAGAATCAGAGTGATCCAGGCTAAAGGTGATGGAGGATCTGGATGTAAGTAGAATCAGAGTGATCCAGGCTAAAGGTGATGGAGGATCTGGGTGTAAGTAGAATCAGAGTGATCCAGGCTAAAGGTGATGACTATAGATGTAGTCTTCTCATACCAGCAGTGGTGGAAAAAGTATCCAATTGTCATACATGAGTAAAAGTAAAGATAATTGCTCAAATATACTTAAGTATCTGTAAGTAAAAGTATAAATCATTTCAAATTCCTTACATCAAGCAAACCCGATGGCACAATTCTTTTTTTTATTTGTATTACTTACGGATAGCCAGGGGCACAGTTCAACACTCAAATATAATATACAAACCAAGTATTTGTAATTATTTTATTCAGGAATTTAGTGAAGTAAAAGTAGTCAAAAATATAAATATTAAAGTAAAATACAAATACCCCCAAAACCGACTTAAGTAGTAAGTAGTAATAAGTAGTAGTAGTATTTAAAGTATTTTTACTAAAGTACTGTACACCACTGCATACCAGACCCTGTGCATGTTGGGAAATATAAGGGTCAAGTTTACATTTGACCTCTCAGTCATTTTCCAGACGCTCTTATCCAGAATGACTAACAATCAGCGAGAGACTGCTACATTACACGTGAGATGCTCCTTTTCATGTTGATGAACCCTGGCACCTGCAGCACAGATTTGGTTCTATTTTTAACATTTTGACGTGCAGCTCAGGCCAGAGCGTGTACGTGTGTGTGGACGGGCTGGCCAATCGCAGCCAATCCTGCATGCAAAACACACATTCCTAGGCTTCTCTGTATGGACGGCAAGCATGCTTCACTAGTGTGTGTGTGTGTGTGTGTGTGTGTGTGTGTGTGTGTGTGTGTGTGTGTGTGTGTGTGTGTGTGTGTGTGTGTGTGTGTGTGTGTGTGTGTGTGTGTGTGTGTGTGTGTGTGTGTGTGTGTGTGTGTGTGTGTGTGTGTGTGTGTGTGTGTGTGTGTGTGTGTGTGTGTGTGTGTGCGCGTGTTCCTCAAGCATTTCATCCTGTACCGTAATTGATGTTCTTTGGCTTGGATAGAGGGCAGAGCCCGAGCGGCTGGCCCCACAATGTGTTCTCAACAATGTTCCACCTGTTTTATGGTTGTGGACTGACTCTTTCATCTATACTTCCTGCTGGAAAACAGTCAAATCTTATTAGAGACTGTGACAAGGTTGTATAATTAATTGCTCATCTTCTAATAAAAATGATTTGAGACGGTACCAGTATTGTACAGTATAGTAAAGTTCCTCTTGGGGGGGGGGGCGCTATATTCTGTAAATCTTGGGCTGTATGTATCAAGCGTCTTAGAGTAGGAGTGCTGATCTAGGATCAGTTTTGCCTTTTAGATATTAGGGAATAAGATTATATGGACAGGGTGGACCTGATCCTAGACCAGCACACCTCCTCTGAGACATAAGGTGATGGTGATCAGAGATAGAGGAAAATGTCCTGCCTCCCCTCATACAGTTTCAGTGTTTTCTCCAGGGATTCCAGGTCCAATATTCCTGCTCTCCTCTCCTCTCCTGGACTGGACCTTTTTAAAGTCCTGCTTACGTCGACAAAACAACAGAGCTTTAAATCAGCCCAGGAAAAAAAAAATGTTGTGACACTTTCTAGTTTCCAGGACAGATGTGGAATAATTTAATGGCTGGTCTCAACAAAGAGGACATTTTGTTTAATTTAGTGAAATTATAATAGAGCCATTAAAATAAATCTTTAGCTGAACTTCTATTTACCCCAGTTTAGTTTGGGTTTCAGTTCTCTAGTGTGTGTGTGTGTGTGTGTGTGTGTGTGTGTGTGTGTGTGTGTGTGTGTGTGTGTGTGTGTGTGTGTGTGTGTGTGTGTGTGTGTGTGTGTGTGTGTCGGGGGTGGGGGGAGATAGGGTCCCTGATTTATGCCTGAATGTTTCTCTCTGAACCATTAATACAATCCCCTAACAGTTTTTGTACTAAAAGCACTTTTCCATTTCCATTAGTTGACATTAGAAACCTCAGACACGAAGTGTAACTGGAAGGGCCGATGTGTGGAGGATAAAAGTTGAACCTGCCATTGTGTTTTACATTGAAGGAGAAATATAGGTCTCACATACACAGTATTAAATTAATGTATGACTGTAAACGCTAAGCCGATTTGTAAAGCAATACCCAGTGCGTATCATACAGTATTAGAAAGAATAGGAAATATTTACACTATCATATTTGCATTAGGTGTCTTTCAAGGTAGAACAGACAAACTAAAAGTCATGAAAACTGAACTAGTCTTTCCACTCACAGGGGATGTGATAATCTCTGATCCATCTGACCTCAGTAGTTGACTACATCACAGCTGTGTTGGTTTAGCTTTGAAAGGTCCAGTGATGTGGTCTTTGTATAATTACTGTGCTCTGAACTCAATCTGTGTGTTCTTGTGGTTAATCTTTCACCCCCAGGAGACGGATGGTGAGCCTTTAGATGGGTGGTGTTAGTGTTGTCATCAAAGCTCTTCTCTTTAATTTGAGGTTGAGTAATACGTAAATGAGTGTGTTTATTGGCCCTGTCAGTGTTTTCCCTCGTCCATGACAGGTTAAGAATAGCACACACGCTCTGTGAGAGATGGGTTCAGAGTTATGAGAAAACACGCTCATTGTGGTGATGGGGAACTATGGCTGTGGCTCTGTCTTGAATTCAATAAGACAGTCAGTCATTGACAGTCACAGGCTTAGGGACAGACAGACAGACAATCATCCCTCTCTTTCCCATGCTTCATCCCTCTCTCCCTCTCTCCCTCTCTCTTTCCTTATCTCCTTCCCCCTTCTGTCCCTCTCCCTGTCTCTCTGCTCAACCGAACCACAGTCATCCCATTCTTCTCCCTCTCATCTCTCTCCTTGTTCAGTGTTGGCCATCAATGGGTCCCGGTGTGTGAGGCGTGGCATGGCGGGAGGCTTGCTAAGCCTACTCTGTCAGCACAGGATTCCAGTGGACACACACTCCCTCTTTAATCCTCCCAGTCATCTGCCTGTTCATCACGAACCCTGTCCAACTCTACCTGGCCTCAGATCAACCAGACCACTCTACCATCTCAACTCCTAGCCTCAGATCAACACAGACCAGTCTACCATCTCAACTCCTAGCCTCAGATCAACACAGACCAGTCTACCATCTCAACTCCTAGCCTCAGATCAACCCAGACCAGTCTACCATCTCAACTCCTAGCCTCAGATCAACACAGACCAGTCTACCATCTCAACTCCTAGCCTCAGATCAACCCAGACCAGTCTACCATCTCAACTCCTAGCCTCAGATCAACACAGACCAGTCTACCATCTCAACTCCTAGCCTCAGATCAACCCAGACCAGTCTACCATCTCAACTCCTAGCCTCAGATCAACACAGACCAGTCTACCATCTCAACTCCTAGGCTCAGATCAACCCAGACCAGTCTACCATCTCAACTCCTAGCCTCAGATCAACACAGACCAGTCTACCATCTCAACTCCTAGCCTCAGATCAACCCAGACCAGTCTACCATCTCAACTCCTAGCCTCAGATCAACACAGACCAGTCTACCATCTCAACTCCTAGCCTCAGATCAACACAGACCAGTCTACCATCTCAACTCCTAGCCTCAGATCAACTCAGACCAGTCTACCATCTCAACTCCTAGCCTCAGATCAACACAGACCAGTCTACCATCTCAACTCCTAGGCTCAGATCAACCCAGACCAGTCTACCATCTCAACTCCTAGCCTCAGATCAACACAGACCAGTCTACCATCTCAACTCCTAGCCTCAGATCAACCCAGACCAGTCTACCATCTCAACTCCTAGCCTCAGATCAACACAGACCAGTCTACCATCTCAACTCCTAGCCTCAGATCAACACAGACCAGTCTACCATCTCAACTCCTAGCCTCAGATCAACTCAGACCAGTCTACCATCTCAACTCCTAGCCTCAGATCAACCCAGACCAGTCTACCATCTCAACTCCTAGCCTCAGTTCAACTCAGACCAGTCTACCATCTCAACTCCTAGCCTCAGATCAACCCAGACCAGTCTACCATCTCAGCTCCGAGCCTCAGTTCAACTCAGACCAGTCTACCATCTCAACTCCTAGCCTCAGTTCAACTCAGACCAGTCTACCATCTCAACTCCTAGCCTCAGATCAACTCAGACCAGTCTACCATCTCAACTCCTAGCCTCAGTTCAACTCAGACCAGTCTACCATTTCAACTCCTAGCCTCAGTTCAACTCAGACCAGTCTACCATTTCAACTCCTAGCCTCAGATCAACTCAGACAAGTCTACCAACTCAACTCCTAGCCTCAGATCAACTCAGACCAGTCTACCAGTCCCAATTCAACTCTGAGCCTCAGATCAACCCAGACCAGTCTACCAGTCCCAGCTCTCTTAGCCCAGACATTTTGTAGCTCAGCCCAGCTCAGCCCAGCACAAGCTTAGTTCAGTAGAATTGAGTCCAGCCCTAAATAAGGCCAACCCAGCCCCACCCCAGGCCAGAGTATGATAACACACAGGTGTGCTATCTAGAAGGTGCTATCTAGAACCTAAAATGGTTCTCCAGCTCTCCCCATAGGAGAACCCTTTGAATAACCTTTTTGGTTCCAGAGAGAGTTCTACATAGAACCCCAAATAGTTCTACCTGGAACCAAAAAGGGTTCTCCTATGGGGACAACCACAGAACCCTTTAGGAGTGTATTATCTGTCTCTCTCCCAATCAGGTGGTCAACACTAGCTAGGGGCAGAATGTTGTGGTGAGCTACAGGAAATGAACACTGACAAGGTAAATAAATAAGCAACACGTTTCAACACACACTGCACACAAACGATGAATCAACAACTCAAACTACCCCATACCCAATAATACACACTCTCTAACACACACACACACACACACACACACACACACACACACACACACACACACACACACACACACACACACACACACACACACACACACACACACACACACACACACACACACACACACACATGGTTTATATGGCAGATAGTATGGTTTATATGGCAGATAGTATGGTTTATAAGGCAGGTAGAATGGTTTATATGACAGAGAATATGGTTTATATGGCAGATAGTATGGTTTAAAAGGCAGATAGTATGGTTTATATGGCAGAGAGTATGGTTTTTATGGCAGAGAATATGGTTTATATGGCAGAGAATATGGTTTATATGGCAGATAGTATGGTTTATAAGGCAGAGAGTATGGTTTATATGGCAGAGAGTATGGTTTTTATGGCAGATAGTATGGTTTATAAGGCAGAGAATATGGTTTATATGGCAGATAGTATGGTTTATAAGGCAGGTAGAATGGTTTATATGACAGAGAATATGGTTTATATGGCAGATAGTATGGTTTATAAGGCAGAGAATACGGTTTGTAAGGCAGAGAGTATATGAGAGGGAACATGCAGACGTGGGGTACTCAGTACAGAACCCAGCAGGCTACTGGAACATGTATCATGTGAGTTACAACATATCTGTCATGCCTTAAGGTGTGGATGTAAAAGTAACTGTTGTCCTGGCTGTAGATTCAATATTCAAAACTTTATTGCCGTACCAACCAAAATTGTTAGGAAATGTATTTAAGGCAGTTCATTAAAACAGGGACCAACATACGGATATAGGCTACATACAGTACATCCATATGTACTGGCCATTCTCTATAGCCTACATACAATACATCTATATTTACTGGCCTATCTCTATAGCCTACATACAGTACATCTATATGTACTGGCCTGTCTCTATAGCCTACATACAGTACATCTATATGTACTGGCCTGTCTCTATAGCCTACATACAATACATCTATATGTACTGGCCTATCTCTATAGCCTACATACAGTACATCTATATGTACTGGCCTGTCTCTATAGCCTACATACAGTACATCTATATGTACTGGCCTATCTCTATAGCCTACATACAGTACATCTATATGTACTGGCCTGTCTCTATAGCCTACATACAGTACATCTATATGTACTGGCCTGTCTCTATAGCCTACATACAATACATCTATATGTACTGGCCTGTCTCTATAGCCTACATACAATACATCTATATGTACTGGCCTGTCTCTATAGCCTACATACAGTACATCTATATGTACTCTCCTGTCTCTATAGCCTACATACAGTACATCTATATGTACTGGCCATTCTCTATAGCCTATGGATGTCTGTTAGGCTCTGTAGATGCAACATGTCTTCTCTCTGTCATTCAACCTGGTGTTCCAATGGTAGAATGAATGAGCTAACCTTTAGTCTGTTTACAAATTCATTTTTAGTTTTATTTTATTTCACCTTTATTTAACCAGGTGGGCCAGATGAGAACAAATTGTCATTTACAACTGTGACCTGGCCAAGATAAAGCAAAGCAGTGTGACAAAAACAGAAATACTGGTGTTTCTACTGGTGTAGGAATACTGGTGTATCTACTGGTGTAGAAATACTGGTGTATCTACTGGTGTAGAAATACTGGTGTATCTACTGGTGTATCTACTGGTGTATCTACTGGTGTAGAAATACTGGTGTATCTACTGGTGTAGAAATACTGGTGTATCTACTGGTGTATCTACTGGTGTATCTACTGGTGTAGAAATACAGGTGTATCTACTGGTGTAAAAATACTGGTGTAGAAATACTGGTGTATCTACTGGTGTAGAAATACTTGTGTATCTACTGGTGTATCTACTGGTGTAGAAATACTGGTGTATCTACTGGTCAAGAAATACTGGTGTAGAAATACTGGTGTATCTACTGGTGTAGAAATACTGGTGTATCTACTGGTGTAGAAATACTGGTGTATCTACTGGTGTAGAAATGCTGGTGTATCTACTGGTGTATCTACTGGTGTAGAAATGTTGGTGTATCTACTGGTGTAGAAATACAGGTGTACCTACTGGTGTATCTACTGGTGTAGAAATACTGGTGTAGAAATGCTGGTGTATCTACTGGTGTATCTACTGGTGTATCTACTGGTGTAGAAATACTGGTGTACCTACTGGTGTATCTACTGGTGTAGAAAGACTGGTGTAGAAATGCTGGTGTATCTACTGGTGTATCTACTGGTGTAGAAATGTTGGTGTATCTACTGGTGTAGAAATACAGGTTTATCTACTGGTGTAGAAATACTGGTGTATCTACTGGTGTAGAAATGCTGGTGTATCTACTGTTGTAGAAATACTGGTGTATCTACTGGTGTAGAAATACTGGTGTATCTACTGGTGTAGAAATACTGGTGTATCTACTGGTGTATCTACTGGTGTAGAAATACTGGTGTATCTACTGGTGTAGAAATACTGGTGTACCTACTGGTGTATCTACTGGTGTAGAAATACTGGTGTAGAAATGCTGGTGTATCTACTGGTGTAGAAATACAGGTGTATCTACTGGTGTAAAAATACTGGTGTAGAAATACTGGTGTATCTACTGGTGTATCTACTGGTGTATCTACTGGTGTATCTACTGGTGTATCTACTGGTGTATCTACTGGTGTAGAAATACTGGTGTAGAAATACTGGTGTAGAAATACTGGTGTATCTACTGGTGTAGAAATGCTGGTGTGTCTACTGGTGTAGAAATACTGGTGTTAAAGCTTGAAAATAAAGCAGTTTCATGTTATGGAAAAGGTATCCTTCTATCTCTGCTCCTGTCTGGTCCCTCTCCTAATCAGAGGTGAGGTTGTGTGTGTGCAACACCCTACATACATGCGTGAAGGATGGACATCTGACTCATTAGGCCTGAATGCACACTAAACAACAGGCTACAGTACTACAGAACCTAAACCACATTTTGCATTCAACTGACCAGAGGAAGATAAACACACCAGACTGCTTTCTAATGAACGTGATCAATAGACTCCACATGCAAAAGAGCAAAGGTCAATTCTGGTGTGAAACGGTGAGACAGTATCCTGGACAATAATAGATAGCCGAGGCGTGATAGATGAGGCTGATCAACACTAAGTGCTATACCACACAAGCCAAAGCTACTAAATCTCACACTTCCCCTACAGTTGTCATTTTCCCTGCAGAAGCAGCAATGTCAACACACGTCACCGGTAGTAAATCACCTAAATGCACTGATATGCAGAAATACATCCCCGTTCCTAATGAACTCTTGAGCGTTTGATTATTTATTTATCTTTAATGCTAAGTGAGACCCCATCTGGAGAGGAGACTACTTTAGGGTGCAGTAGACACACACACACATACCCTACCCACCCCCCATCTGAAGACAGCAGCTGTCTGGAATATTCTAGAAAGGAAGTTGTCTGTGTCCAGGTCAGCTTGCCCTCCTCTTTGCTGGTGCACTTCCTGTTGAGACGAAGAGTCTGTGGCTACATCCCAAATGGCACCCTATTCCCTATATAGGGCCCTATGGGTGGTCATCAAAAGTAGTGCACTATATAGGGAATAGGGTGCCATTTGGGATGTAGCATAATGATTTTTACTGGCTGAGCACAGGAACATTATTCAGGCAGGAGGTACAGCAGACCCAGTAGTCCTCTCCTTCAGACACTGTCAGGACAATGCCAGAAGTCATTATAAACCACAAGAATAATTCCACTGGGGTTACAGTAAACTGTACATTTGGTCACACACACTTGTTGGAGTGAGAAATAGAAAGGGAGGGCAGAGAGGGAAAGAGAGAGAAGCAAAAAGAGGGAGAGAGACAGAGAGAGAGACAGAGAGGTATAGAGAGAACATTGGTGATTTAGGGATACTATTTGGAGTGTGCTAACCAGGGTCTTACTTAATCCAACAAGGATATCACTAAGCTGTACCCACCCAACAAGGCCATTATTAAGTTGTACCCACCCAACAACGCCACTACTAAGTTGTACCCACCCAACAAGGATATTACTAAGCTGTACCCACCCAACAAGGCCATTACTAAGCTGTACCCACCCAACAAGGCCATTACTAAGTTGTACCCACTCAACAAGGATATGACTAAGCTGTACCCACTCAACAAGGATATTACTAAGCTGTACCCACTCAACAAGGATATCACTAAGCTGTACCCACCCAACAAGGATATGACTAAGCTGTAACCACCGAACAAGGCCATTACTAAGCTGTACCCACCCAACAAGGATATCACTAAGCTGTACCCACCCAACAAGGATATCACCAGGCTGTACCCACCCAACAAGGCCATTACTAAGCTGTACCCACCCAACAAGGCCATTACTAAGCTGTACCCACCCAACAAGGCCATTACTAAGCTGTATCCACTCAACAAGGCCATTAATAAGCTGTACCCACCCAACAAGGATATTACTAAGCTGTACCCACTCAACAAGGATATGACTAAGTTGTACCCACCCAACAAGGCCATTACTAAGTTGTACCCACTCAACAAGGATATCACTAAGCTGTACCCACTCAACAAGGATATTACTAAGCTATACCCAACCAACAAGGATATTACTAAGCTGTACCCACTCAACAAGGATATGACTAAGCTGTACCCACTCAACAAGGCCATTACTAAGTTGTACCCACCCAACAAGGATATCACTAAGCTGTACCCACCCAACAAGGCCATTACTAAGTTGTACCCACCCAACAAGGCCATTACTAAGCTGTACCCACCCAACAATGTCATTACTATGCTGTACCCACCCAACAAGGCCATTACTAAGTTGTACCCACCCAACAAGGATATTACTAAGCTGTACCCACCCAACAAGGCCATTACTAAGCTGTACCCACCCAACAAGGCCATTACTAAGCTGTACCCACCCAACAAGGATATCACTAAGTTGTACCCACCCAACAAGGCCATTACTAAACTGTACCCACCCAACAAGGCCATTCCTAAGCTGTACCCACTCAACAAGGATATGACTAAGCTGTACCCACCCAACAAGGCCATTACTAAGCTGTACCCACTCAACAAGGATATGACTAAGCTGTACCCACCCAACAAGGCCATTACTAAGCTGTACCCACCCAACAAGGCCATTACTAAGCTGTACCCACCCAACAAGGATATCACTAAGTTGTACCCACCCAACAAGGCCATTACTAAACTGTACCCACCCAACAAGGCCATTCCTAAGCTGTACCCACTCAACAAGGATATGACTAAGCTGTACCCAACCAACAAGGCCATTACTAAGCTGTACCCACTCAACAAGGATATGACTAAGCTGTACCCAACCAACAAGGCCATTACTAAGTTGTACCCACTCAACAAGGATATGACTAAGCTGTACCCAACCAACAAGGCCATTACTAAGCTGTACCCACCCAACAAGGCCATTACTAAGCTGTACCCACCCAACAAGGATATCACTAAGCTGTACCCACCCAACAAGGATATGACTAAGCTGTACCCACCCAACAAGGCCATTACTAAGCTGTACCCACCCAACAAGGCCATTACTAAGCTGTACCCACCCAACAAGGTCATTACTAAGCTGTACCCACCCAACAAGGATATCACTAAGCTGTACCCACCCAACAAGGCCATTACTAAGCTGTACCCACCCAACAAGGATATCACTAAGCTGTACCCACCCAACAAGGATATCACTAAGCTGTACCCACCCAACAAGGCCATTACTAAGCTGTACCCACTCAACAAGGATATTACTAAGCTGTACCCACCCAACAAGGCCATTACTAAGCTGTACCCACTCAACAAGGATATCACTAAGCTGTACCCACCCATCAAGGCCATTACTAAGCTGTACCCACCCAACAAGGATATCACTAAGCTGTACCCACCCAACAAGGATATCACTAAGCTGTACCTATCAACAACATGTATCAACGAGTATTGCTGACTCCATAGAGTATTATCTAGGTAGTCATATGAGGAGGTTAATATGTTATTACTGGACTATCCCTTTAAGACCTATTAGATCTGGCCTTGGCAAACACTTCTATTTGGGCAGTGGACAGGGGCTGAGAGAGAGAGAGAGAGAGACAGAGACAGAGAGACAGAGAGAGAGAGAGAGAGAGAGAGAGAGAGAGAGAGAGAGAGAGAGAGAGGAGAGAGAGAGAGAGAGAGAGAGATTATATCTGAACTGCTGCCATGTCATGAACATCTCCCATAAATCTCTTTCCGCAGAGAACAGCTCGCCTTGCGTTTCACCCTCTTCTCCTCACCCCCCTATACCCCTGTCCATTCCTCTTCACTGTTTATTTTCAGTCCTAACCAAACACATACCCTGAAAGCCCGTGAAGTCATTTTTTCATAAAGTTACACCTCTGCAGCACCAGATGACCGCTTGGCCCACACTTAAAAGCTGCCACGGTGATTAACGGTTAAGGGCAGCCGGCCAGCAGAGGATAGCTCTGGATAGTACGGCTACCTCAATTTGTAAGAGTGGCTCGGTATGACAAAGTGACGGGGGGAGCAGGAGGCATCTGACGTAGGAACACATTTCATTCCGCCAACTGTAATTCATTCATTATTTTTGCTTCCCTGACAGGTGGGAGAAGCTATTTTAATGTCTCCTCTTTTTAGCATAAATGAACTGAGTGACTAGCTAGGTCGTAAAGATCTGAGGTAAGTTTTGGAGGCTGGTGTTGGTTCTGGAAACGTACAGTCCTCCCCCGGTGGACATTTTGAACCCCCATAAAGCCTTGGCAGCCGGAGGACGGTACTTGGGTCTGGGCAGGTGGCCTGTGAGGGGTGATTACTAGAACGGACATTCCCATTCAAGTCCATGCCTGTACAACTCTCTCTGGGCAGGTGTGAGGTGCTGTTTTTACTTGAATTATATTTTTTGTTATTTAATCTTTATTTAACTAGGCAAGTCAGTTAAGAACAAATTCTTATTTATAATGACGGCCTATAGTATTTTATATATTGTATATAGTATATTGGAATCAAGTCAATGTTCCATGATGGCTGGACCGGCAGCCATTTTGATTGTACCCATAGATGTAGTTCAGGAGTCAACCTGTGCTGGGCAGGTGGCCTCTGAGTGGATATGACATAGAGTTAGAATGAATAGAATGGACATCAATGTTACATGATGGCTGAAATGGAGACCATATTGGGTGTACACATAGAAGTACACTTTTGTATATTCCTCATTGTCTGTGCAGGCTATGCTACCTCCAAGACCAGCCACCAGATAGCAGCAGGCATCTGCTCTATCCAACACACTGTGCACTAAAGATGCCTGCTTGTTATAAATGTGTCTTTGTACAGTACAGCTATAGTTTCTGCCAGGTTTCTAGCTTGGGAAGCAGTCTGTTTGTGCCATCATGCCACTCCTTGTAATGCCAGACAAAGAATTGGAATGATAGCACAAACAGATCTGGGACCAGGCTACCAGGTTCCCAAACAGTGAACCAAATTTGGTCTGGGATTCAATCTGATCATGGGTAATAGGCAATGCGTCATTTAAAGGCAATGTTCCCGCGTGGTGGAGACTGCATTCACGGTAAACACTGCATATACCGGCTCAATTGAAAATTGCCTTTAAAAAATGCCTAGAACCCGCGATGAATCCCGGCCTTGGTTTCTTTAAAGTTGTAATCTCTGTTTTCACACACTGTGAGACCTTTACATTTTTGTTTGCAAACTGGTGTGTTTTGGGCCAAACTGTTTCCCAGATAACTGTGGCACTACAAAATGCTTTAAAGATTGTATACCGAGCGTGTCCTTACACCCCTTCCGTGTCTTGTGTGACCCAGACACCAGTCGTATTGTGTTTGATAGTAATAGAAACCATCCCCATGTCCTCTGAGCCATGTGTGAATGTGGGTTTTCCCCTCTTTCTCCTTAAACTACATCTCACCCCTAGAGAGCGTGTTTCAGGCTGTTGTCAGCGTGTCTCCTTCCTGCTGATGTAAAGTTCTGCTGGTGATTTACACGCTCGCAGATATCAGCCTGTCACACACACCTGTCATAAGTCACATGCTTTTGACTTCTCTACAGTGTGTGGGGTGTGTGTGTCTCTGTGTGTGTCTATGTGTGTGTGTGTGTGTCTCTGTGTGTGTCTGTGTGTGTCTGTGTGTGTCTGTGTGTGGCTGTGTGTCTGTGTCTGTGTGTGTCTGTGTCTGTGTCTCTGTGTGTGTCTGTGTGTCTCTGTGTGTGTCTGTGTCTCTGTGTCTGTGTGTCTCTGTGTCGGTGTGTCTGTGTCTGTGTGTCTCTGTGTGTCGGGGGGGAGTGTGTGTGTGTCTGTGTGTGTGTCTGTGTGTGTGTCTGTGTGTGTGTGTCGTGGGGAGTGTGTGTAGGGGGGAGTGTGTGTGTGTCTGTGTGTCTGTGTGTGTCTGTGTGTCTCTGTGTGTCGGGGGGGAGTGTGTGTGTGTCTGTGTGTGTGTCTGTGTGTGTGTCTGTGTGTGTGTGTCGTGGGGAGTGTGTGTGGGGGGGAGTGTGTGTGTCTGTGTGTGTGTGTGTCGGTGGGGAGTGTGTGTGTGTGTGTGTGGGGAGTGTGTGTGGGGGGGAGTGTGTGTGTCTGTGTGTGTGTGTGTCGGTGGGGAGTGTGTGTGTGTGTGTGTGTGGGGGGGGGGGGGGGGGGGGGGTTCAGTCATGCAGAAACTCTCACACAGTACAGACACCAGATTTTCACAAAGTTATAAATAGAAAACAGCTAATAAACATTTATGGAGCCGTCGTAAATTTCCGTTCCGTATAAACTCTGGACAATAAGTTCCGTTATTCCCACAATGTCATTTGAATGCCCTTTGGTGCCGGCTCCATTACTCATCCCACTGTGATACAACACAGGCCTCTCATTGTTCATCGCCGCCGGCGACAGGTCGCCTCCACCAATCATTGGTCATCGCCGTCAGCGACGGTCGGCCTCAACCAATCAGCCGACACGATGGAGCCGGGTCTGACTTCCTGGTGACCCCGTTTGTCCCCTCCGTGACATCATAAAGCCCCCTTTGAATTGAACTGTGTGGAGTGTGAAAGGAAGGAAAATGTTACTGAGAGGATCAACTTTACGGCGGTACCAAAGTCATTATTGTTGCCGTGGTTATTGATTGGTCAGAGTGACATGAGAATACTGTATTTTGTTGTCATGGTCGAATTGAAAATGGAAAATGTTTGTCTTGGTAGCATATAAAGACCTGTAATTTATTAATACAGAACGTGTATATTGCGTTTGATTGATGATAATGAACCTATCCTCACTTCTGAGTGATATATCTGATAGACACACATTACTTTTATAAATATTTGAGGTATAATGTTACATCTAAAATAATGTAGGTCCAGTATAGTTGTTGACAACATATATGGTCAGACTAACATGTATTTCTATGTCAACATTAGCATTGTTGACGTCCCTGCAACGTATGCTTCACGTCCACACAGTGTCCTGCATGAAACAGTAAACCCTTTACTATTGACGTCTCTGCAACGTATGCTTTCCGTCCACACAGTGTCCTGTATGAAACAATAAACCCTTTACTGTTGACGTCCCTGCAACGTATGCTTTCCGTCCACACAGTGTCCTGTATGAAACAATAAACCCTTTACTGTTGACGTCCCTGCAACGTATGCTTTCCGTCCACACAGTGTCCTGTATGAAACAATAAACCCTTTACTGTTGACGTCCCTGCAACGTATGCTTTCCGTCCACACAGTGTCCTGTATGAAACAATAAACCCTTTACTGTTGACGTCCCTGCAACGTATGCTTTCGGTCCACACAGTGTCCTGTATGAAACAATAAACCCTTTACTGTTGACGTCCCTGCAACGTATGCTTTCCGTCCACACAGTGTCCTGTATGAAACAATAAACCCTTTACTGTTGACGTCCCTGCAACGTATGCTTTCCGTCCACACAGTGTCCTGTATGAAACAATAAACCCTTTACTGTTGACGTCCCTGCAACGTATGCTTTCCGTCCACACTGTGTCCTGTATGAAACAATAAACCCTTTACTGTTGACGTCCCTGCAACGTATGCTTTCCGTCCACACAGTGTCTTGTATGAAACAATAAACCCTTTACTGTTGACGTCTCTGCAACGTATGCTTTCCGTCCACACAGTGTCCTACATGAAACAATAAACCCTTTACTGTTGACGTCCCTGCAACGTATGCTTTCCGTCCACACAGTGTCCTGTATGAAACAATAAACCCTTTACTGTTGACGTCCCTGCAACGTATGCTTCACGTCCACACAGTGTCCTGTATGAAACAATAAACCCTTTACTGTTGACGTCTCTGCAACGTATGCTTTCCGTCCACACAGTGTCCTACATGAAACAATAAACCCTTTACTGTTGACGTCCCTGCAACGTATGCTTTCCGTCCACACAGTGTCCTGTATGAAACAATAAACCCTTTACTGTTGACGTCCCTGCAACGTATGATTTCCGTCCACACAGTGTCCTGTATGAAACAATAAACCCTTTACTGTTGACGTCCCTGCTTCCTTTTAAAAGTCACATTATGTTCCCTGTCCTCTACACAGACACAGGAGCAAAGGACTGTGGGTATGTTGTTCCCTGGATGGTTGCTGCTTGTAACAGTCATGAGCGGTGATGGACTGTGTGTGTGTGTGTGTGTGTGTGTGTGTGTGTGTGTGTGTGTGTGTGTGTGTGTGTGTGTGTGTGTGTGTGTGTGTGTGTGTGTGTGTGTGTGTGTGTGTATGCACGTGCACATGTGTGTTTGCGAATATGCGTAAATGTGTATTAGTGTGTGTGTGTATTAGTGTGTGTGTGTATTAGTGTGCGTGTGTATTAGTGTGTGTGTGTATTAGCGTTGTGTGTATTAGTGTGCGTCTGTATTAGCATATGTGTGTATTAGTATGTGTGTGTATTTGTGTGCGTGTGTTTTTTGTGTTGTGTGTATTAGTGTGCGTGTGTATTTGTGTGCGTGTGTGTTAGTGTGTGTGTGTATTAGTATGTGTGTCTATTTGTGTGCGTGTGTTAGTGTCTGTGTGTATTCGTGTGTGTGTGTGTATTTGTGTGTGTGTGTGTTAGTGTGTGTGTGTGTATTAGTGTGTGTGTGTATTAGTGTGTGTGTGTGTATTAGTGTGTGTGTGTGTATTAGTGTGTGTGTATTAGTGTGTGTGTGTGCACGTGCACATGTGTGTTTGTGAATATGCATATATGTGTATTAGTGTGTGTATTAGTGTGCATGTGTATTAGTGAGCGTGTGTATTAGTGTGTGTATTAGTATATGTGTGTATATGTGTGCGTGTGTTTTTTTGTGTGTGTGTGTATTAGTGTGCGTGTGTATTTGTGTGCGTGTGTGTTAGTGTGTGTGTGTTTTAGTATGTGTGTGTATTTGTATGCGTGTGTGTTAGTGTGTGTGTGTATTAGTGTGTGTGTGTATTAGTGTGTGTGTGTGTGTGTGTGTGCGTGTGTGTTAGTGTGTGTGTGTGTGTTAGTGTGTGTGTGTATTAGTGTGTGTGTGTGTATTAGTGTGTGTGTATTAGTGTGTGTATGTGTGTGTGTGTATTAGTGTTTGTGTGTATTAGTGTGCGTGTGTATTAGCGTTGTGTGTATTTGTGTGTGTGTGTGTGTGTGTGTGTGTGTGTATTAGTGTGTGTGTGTGTATTAGCGTTGTGTGTATGTGTGTGTGTATTACTATGCATGCGTATTAGTGTGTGTGTGTGTGTGTGTGTGTGTGTGTGTGTGTGTGTGTGTGTGTGTGTGTGTGTGTGTGTGTGTGTGTGTGTGTGTGTGTGTGTGTGTGTGGGATTAGCGTTGTGTGTGTATTTGTGTGTTTGTGTGTGTGTATTAGTGTTGTGTGTATGTGTGTGTGTGGGAATGTGTGTGTGTGTGTATGTGTGTGTGTGTGTATTAGTGTGTGTGTGTATTAGTATGTGTGTGTATTAGCGTTGTGTGTATGTGTGTGTGTGTGTGTATTAGTATGTGTGTGTATTAGCGTTGTGTGTATGTGTGTGTGTGTGTATTACTATGCATGCGTGTAACAGTCTTGAACAGTGATGGAGTGTGCTATGTTTCCAAAGCTCATTAGCGTCTCAGTGGGTATCAGACCTCATCAATCTCAGGCCCAGTAAATAACCAACATGGTCCAAATAACCAGGTTTGGCTAATGATAGTGGATGTTGCTTTTGTTGCTAATGACGGCCATTAACCTCTGCAATGGCTAAATAATAGCATCTTAATTAATTTGTTTTAAAGGGAAAGTTTGTAGTGGAATTTAATTGTATTAATGGTTGGGCCTACTGGGTAACAAGGTGCATCACGCCAGAGAGGGACATCACTAACACACAGAGACATAGAGGAAGACAGAATAACACACAGAAACATAGAGGAAGACACATTAACACAGAGACATAGAGGAAGACACTAACACACAGAGACATACAGGAAGACACACTAACACACAGAGACATAGAGGAAGACACACTAACACACAGAAACATAGAGGAAGACACTAACACACAGAGACATACAGGAAGACACACTAACACACAGAGACATACAGGAAGACAGACTAACACACAGAGACATAGAGGAAGACACATTAACACAGAGACATAGAGGAAGACACACTAACACACAGAGACATAGAGGAAGACACACTAACACACAGAAACATAGAGGAAGACACTAACACACAGAGACATACAGGAAGACACACTAACACACAGAGACATACAGGAAGACAGACTAACACACAGAGACATAGAGGAAGACACATTAACACAGAGACATAGAGGAAGACACTAACACACAGAGACATAGAGGAAGACACATTAACACACAGAGACATAGTGGAAGACACTAACACAGAGAGACATACAGGAAGACAGACTAACACACAGAGACATACAGGAAGACACACAGAGACATATAAGAAGACAGACGAACACACAGAGACATACAGGAAGACACACTAACACACAGAGACATACAGGAATATACACTAACACACAGAGACATACAGGAAGACACACTAACACATAGAGACATAGAGGAAGACAGACTAACACACAGAGACATATAGGAAGACAGACGAACACACAGAGACACCTGTTTTTTTACGATGGCGTTTGGAAATACATGTATTTTACCTGGATGCCCTGATTTCGGTCAGTTTTGAGATCAAATTCAAATGTAAGATCTGTTGAGAGGTCATTGAAACAGTGTAATAAAATGAAGAAATATTTTTTGGTTGGCAGGTGGACATACAGTGTATGGTAAGCTAGCCATAGTTTCAAGAGTTCCTCAGGCAGTAGCTGTCACGCCCTGACCTGAGAGAGCCTTTTTTATGTCTCTATTTAGGTTTGGTCAGGGTGTGATTTGGGTGGGCATTCTATGTCCTTTTTTCTATGCTTTGTATTTCTTTGTTTTGGCCTGGTATGGCTCTCAATCAGGGACAGCTGTACATCGTTGTCGCTGATTGGGAGTCATACTTAGGCAGCCTGTTTTCCTTGGGGTTTGTGGGTAGTTATTTTCTGTTTTGTGAGTATACCTGACAGAACTGTTTGGCTGTCGTTTGTTTTTCCCCTTTGTTTAAGTGTTCTCTTATAATAATAAAGAAGATGAGCACAATACACGCTGCGCCTTGGTCTACTGCTTTAGACGATCGAGACAGAAGATCCCACCAAAGAAGGACCAAGCCTTCTGCCTTCTATGTGTCAGGGGAGAAGCTCCAGGTGGTATCTGATTTTAAGTACCTTGGCATCATACTTGATTCCAACCTCTCTTTTAAAAAGCATGTGAAAAAGGTAATTCAAATAACCAAATTCAACCTAGCTAATTTCCGATTTATACGAAATTGTTTGACCACAGAGGTAGCAAGACTGTACTTCAAATCGATGATACTCCCCCACTTAACATACTGCTTGACTAGTTGGGCCCAAGCTTGCTATACAACATTAAAACCTATTCAGTCTGTCTACAAACAGGCTCTCAAAGTGCTCGATAGGAAGCCCAATAGCCATCATCACTGTTACATCCTCAGAAAGCAGGAGTTCCTGAGTTGGGAAAATCTTGTGCAATACACCGACACATGTCTTGTATTCAAGATCCTAAATGGCCTAGCTCCCCCTCCACTCAGTATTTTTGTTAAACAGAAAACCCAAACATATGGCAGCAGATCCACAAGGTCTGCCATGAGAGGTGACTGTATAGTTCCCTTAAGGAAAAGCACCTTTAGTAAATCCGCTTTCTCTGTGAGAGCGTCCCATGTCTGGAATACACTGCCATCAGACACACATAACTGCACCACATATCACACTTTCACAAAATGCATGAAGACATGGCTAAAGGTCAATCAGATTTGTGAACATAATCCCTAGCTGTGTATTGCCGCTTTCCATGTTGTCTGTTGTCTGTAGCTTGTGAGGTGTGGAAACACTTTGTTGTTTTTATGGATTTTGTCTTGTTGCTTTTTGTTCTATGTTGCTCTGTCTGTATGCTACATCTTGCTTGTCCTATGTTGCTCTGTCTGTATGCTATGTCTTGCTTGTCCTATGTTACTCTGCGTGTGCTCACTGTTCAATGATTGTCTATATGGTAATTGTTTTTAATAACCTGCCCATGGACTGCGGTTGAAAATTAGCCGGCTGGCTAAAACCGGCACTTTTACTGAAACGTTGATTAATGTGCACTGTCCCTGTAAAAAAAAAAAAAAACTCAAAGCAGCGTGCCCAGGAGGAGCAAGGATACTGGGCCAGGGAGAGAAAGGACTGGACATGGGAGGACATCCTGGAAGGCAAGGGATCCTACACTTGGGAAGAGATCCTGGTTGGAAGGGATTGCCTCCCATAGGAACAGGTAGAGGCACTCAGAAGAGCGGAGGCAGCAGGAGAGAAGGACCAACGGTATGAGGGAACACGGCTGGCAAGGAAGCCCGAGAGGCAGCCCCAAAAATGTTTTGGGGGGGGGCACACGGGGAGTGTGGCAGAGTCAGGTTGGAGACCTGAGCCAGCTTCCATGCTTACCGGAAGCAACGTGGTACTGGTCAGGCACCGTGTTATGCTGTGAAGCGCACGGTGTCTCCAGTGCGCGCTCATAGCCCAGTGCGCTATAGGCCAGCTCCCTGCAAGGACCATGTTAGAGTGGGCATCGAGCCAGGACGGGTTGTGCAGGCCGTGCGCTCCAGACCTCCAGTGCGTCTCCAGGACCCGGTCTATCTTGTGCCTGGTCCCAGAGCCAGGCCTCCTGCATGTCTCCTCAGCCTGGTGAGTCCTGTGCCTGCGCCCAGAGCCAGGCCTCCTGCATGTCTCCCCAGCCTGGTGAGTCCTGTGCCGGCGCCCAGAGGCAGGCCTCCTGCAAGTCTCCCCAGCCTGGTGTGTCCTATGCCTGCTCCCAGAGCCAGGCCTCCTGCAAGTCTCCCCAGCCTGGTGCGTCCTGTGCCTGCTCCCAGAGCCAGGCCTCCTGCATGTCTCCCCAGCCTGGTGAGTCCTATGCCTGTGCCCAGAGCCAGGCCTACGGAAAGTCCCGCCTGTCCTCCGGCGCAGCCAGAGTCGCCCGCCTGTCCTCCGGCGCAGCCAGAGTCGCCCGCCAGTCCGGGGCCCGCGGCGAGGGACCCCGCTCTAGAGGCGCCACCAAAGTGGGGTGAGCCCTATAGGTTCAGGTTTTGCGGCCGGAGTCCGCACCTTTGTTGGGGTACTGTCACGCCCTGACCTGAGAGAGCCTTTTTATGTCTCTATTTAGGTTTGGTCAGGGTGTGATTTGGGTGGGCATTCTATGTCCTTTTTTCTATGCTTTGTATTTCTTTGTTTTGGCCTGGTATGGCTCTTAATCAGGGACAGCTGTACATTGTTGTCGCTGATTGGGAGTCATACTTAGGCAGCCTGTTTTCCTTTGGGGTTTGTGGGTAGTTATTTTCTGTTTTGTGAGTATACCTGACAGAACTGTTTGGCTGTCGTTTGTTTTTCCCCATTGTTTAAGTGTTCTCTTATAATAATAAAGAAGATGAGCACGATACACGCTGCGCCTTGGTCTACTCCTTCAGACAGCCGTTACAGTAGCAAACCACTCAGGTCAGGACAAATCAAGGAGTTCACCCTCCTCCTCTCCAAACCACTCAGGTCAGGACAAATCAAGGAGTTCACCCTCCTCCTCTCCAAACCACTCAGGTCAGGACAAATCAAGGAGTTCACCCTCCTCCTCTCCAAACTACTCAGGTCAGGACAAATCAAGTTCACCCTCCTCCTCTCCCAACCACTCAGGTCAGGACAAATCAAGGAGTTCACCCTCCTCCTCTCCAAACCACTCAGGTCAGGACAAATCAAGGAGTTCACCCTCCTCCTCTCCAAACCACTCAGGTCAGGACAAATCAAGGAGTTCACCCTCCTCCTCTCCCAACCACTCAGGTCAGGACAAATCAAGGAGTTCACCCTCCTCCTCTCCAAACTACTCAGGTCAGGACAAATCAAGGAGTTCACCCTCCTCCTCTCCAAACCACTCAGGTCAGGGCAAATCAAGGAGTTCACCCTCCTCCTCTCCAAACCACTCAGGTCAGGACAAATCAAGGAGTTCACCCTCCTCCTCTCCAAATCACTCAGGTCAGGACAAATCAAGGAGTTCACCTTCCTCCTCTCCAAACCACTCAGGTCAGGACAAATCAAGTTCACCCTCCTCCTCTCCAAACCACACAGGTCAGGACAAATCAAGGAGTTCACCTTCCTCCTCTCCAAACCACTCAGGTCAGGACAAATCAAGGAGTTCACCTTCCTCCTCTCCAAACCACTCAGGTCAGGACAAATCAAGTTCACCCTCCTCCTCTCCAAACCACACAGGTCAGGACAAATCAAGGAGTTCACCCTCCTCCTCTCCAAACCACTCAGGTCAGGACAAATCAAGGAGTTCACCCTCCTCCTCTCCAAACCACTCAGGTCAGGACAAATCAAGGAGTTCACCTTCCTCCTCTCCAAACCACTCAGGTCAGGACAAATCAAGTTCACCCTCCTCCTCTCCAAACCACACAGGTCAGGACAAATCAAGTTCACCCTCCTCCTCTCCAAACCACACAGGTCAGGACAAATCAAGGAGTTCACCCTCCTCCTCTCCAAACCACTCAGGTCAGGGCAAATCAAGGAGTTCACCCTCCTCCTCTCCAAACCACTCAGGTCAGGACAAATCAAGGAGTTCACCCTCCTCTTCTCCAAACCACTCAGGTCAGGACAAATCAAGGAGTTCACCTTCCTCCTCTCCAAACCACTCAGGTCAGGACAAATCAAGGAGTTCACCCTCCTCCTCTCCAAACCACTCAGGTCAGGACAAATCAAGGAGTTCACCCTCCTCCTCTCCAAATCACTCAGGTCAGGACAAATCAAAGAGTTCACCCTCCTCCTCTCCAAATCACTCAGGTCAGGACAAATCAAGTTCACCCTCCTCCTCTCCAAACCACTCAGGTCAGGACAAATCAAGTTCACACTCCTCCTCTCCCAACCACTCAGGTCAGGACAAATCAAGGAGTTCACCCTCCTCTTCTCCAAACCACACAGGTCAGGACAAATCAAGGAGTTAATCTGGGAGTCTGTACTATAATTCTATACTATCATTCACAGTCAGCTCATTCAGCCTGTCTCTGTAATGACCTATCACAGTATTCCCAAAGGGATCAAAGTAGTCTAAGGAATAAGCTATCATCATTCCATAGCCCAGCTTCTCTGTGTCGAGTCAGGATAACTCCTGTATCATTCCGAGGAGGAACATCTCCAGCACCCTCGGCTCCCCCTGCCGCAATAGCTTCCCTCTCCGGTCCTGTAACATCTCCAGCACCCTCCGCTCCCCCTGCCGTAATGGCTTCCCTCTCCGGTCCTGTAACATAACCAGCACCCTCCGCTCCCCCTGCCGTAATGGCTTCCCTCTCCGGTCCTGTAACATCTCCAGCACCCTCCGCTCCCCCTGCCGTAATGGCTTCCCTCTCCGGTCCTGTAACATAACCAGCACCCTCCGCTCCCCTTGCCGTAATGGCTTCCCTCTCCGGTCCTGTAACATCTCCAGCACCCTCCGCTCCCCCTGCCGTAATGGCTTCCCTCTCCGGTCCTGTAACATAACCAGCACCCTCCGCTCCCCTGCCGTAATGGCTTCCCTCTCCGGTCCTGTAACATCTCCAGCACCCTCCGCTCCCCCTGCCGTAATGGCTTCCCTCTCCGGTCCTGTAACATAACCAGCACCCTCCGCTCCCCCTGCCGTAATGGCTTCCCTCTCCGGTCCTGTAACATCTCCAGCACCCTCCGCTCCCCCTGCCGTAATGGCTTCCCTCTCCGGTCCTGTAACATAACCAGCACCCTCCGCTCCCCCTGCCGTAATGGCTTCCCTCTCCGGTCCTGTAACATCTCCAGCACCCTCCGCTCCCCCTGCCGTAATGGCTTCCCTCTCCGGTCCTGTAACATCTCCAGCACCCTCCGCTCCCCCTGCCGTAATGGCTTCCCTCTCCGGTCCTATAACATAACCAGCTCCCTCCGCTCCCCCTGCCGTAATGGCTTCCCTCTCCGGTCCTGTAACATAACCAGATAAAGACGTTCTAATGGAGTAAACCCTGGAGCAGTCTGTCCGGACGGCAACACAACACAGCCTCAAGCCCAGCCTGGGATAACTCACTCCCTGGCCAGGCTGTTCACTTCCTTCATCCCTCTCTCCTCTCCTCCGGATGGAAGGATGGAAGATGGATATATTGCCGGGGCCTGCGGAAACAGCATCCCAGTGACAGACTTTGATTTTGTAATACAATTACATCAGTGCTGACGTGTGTGTGTGTGTGTGTGTGTGTGTGTGTGTGTGTGTGTGTGTGTGTGTGTGTGTGTGTGTGTGTGTGTGTGTGTGTGTGTGTGTGTGTGTGTATCAATTAGAGAAGAGCAGAGCTTGAGATTTATTAGTGGGCCAGAAGTATGAGATTAATCAGGTGATTGAATCAGAATAATATTGGTGGTAAATTAGACCTCTTGTTTACTTCAGAACAGGATGAGACAAAGAGATGATGTGTGCTCTGACTGTCTAAGTCAATTCCTCTTGTTACAAAGGAATAGATGGCATGACATTCAGCCTTGGTGGAAGGTCTCTCTACATCTGGCAAGTAACAGTAGACTCTCCTTGTTCTTCATATCATTCACTATTCCCTTCTTTTAATATGTACCAACATTATTTTTTACTTTACAGTGTCATTACTACTGTATCATTCATTATATAACTACAGTATAATAACCCATGACTCATTACTACTGTATAATTCATTATATAACTACAGTATAATAACCCATGACTCATTACTACTGTATCATTCATTATATAACTACAGTATAATAACCCATGACTCATTACTACTGTATCATTCATTATATAACTACAGTATAATAACCCATGACTCATTACTAATGTATCATTCATTATATAACTACAGTATAAGAACCCATGACTCATTACTACTGTATCATTCATTACATAACTACAGTATATAACCCATGACTCATTACTACTGTATCATTCATTATATAACCACATTATCCATGA
Organism: Salmo salar; assembly: GCF_965601325.2. Lineage (NCBI taxonomy): Eukaryota > Metazoa > Chordata > Actinopteri > Salmoniformes > Salmonidae > Salmo > Salmo salar. The sequence goes on along the minus strand of NC_138291.1, from coordinate 109,623,463 downwards.
CTCATTACTACTGTATCATTCATTATGTAACTACAGTATAATAACCCATGACTCATTACTACTGTATCATTCATTATATAACTACAGTATAATAACCCATGACTCATTACAACTGTATCATTCATTATATAACTACATTATCCATGACTCATTACTACTGTATCATTCATTATATAACCACATTATCCATGACTCATTACTACTGTATCATTCATTATCTAACTACATTATCCATGACTCATTACTACTGTATCATTCATTATATAACTACAGTATAATAACCCATGACTCATTACAACTGTATCATTCATTATATAACTACAGTATAATAACCCATGACTCATTACAACTGTATAATTCATTATATAACTACAGTATAATAACCCATGACTCATTACTACTGTATCATTCATTATATAACCACATTATCCATGACCCATTACTACTGTATCATTCATTATATAACCACATTATCCATGACTCATTACTACTGTATCATTCATTATATAACTACAGTATAATAACCCATGACTCATTACTACTGTATCATTCATTATATAACCACATTATCCATGACTCATTACTACTGTATCATTCATTATCTAACTACATTATCCATGACTCATTACTACTGTATCATTCATTATATAACTACAGTATAATAACCCACGACTCATTACTACTGTATCATTCATTATATAACTACAGTATAATAACCCATGACTCATTACTACTGTATCATTCATTATATAACTACAGTATAATAACCCATGACTCATTACTACTGTATCATTCATTATATAACTACAGTATAATAACCCATGACTCATTACTACTGTATTATTCATTATCTAACCACATTATCCATGACTCATTACTACTGTATCATTCATTATGTAACTACAGTATAATAACCCATGACTCATTACTACTGTATCATTCATTATATAACTACAGTATAATAACCCATGTCTCATTACTACTGTATCATTCATTATATAACTACAGTATAATAACACATGACTCATTACTACTGTATCATTCATTATATAACTACAGTATAATAACCCATGTCTAATTACTACTGTATCATTCATTATATAACTACACTATAATAACCCATGACTCATTACTACTGTATCATTCATTATATAACTACAGTATAATAACCCATGACTCATTACTACTGTATCATTCATTATATAACTACAGTATAATAACCCATGACTCATTACAACTGTATCATTCATTATATAACTACAGTATAATAACCCATGACTCATTTCTACTGTATCATTCATTATATAACCACATTATCCATGACTCATTACTACTGTATCATTCATTATATAACCACATTATCCATGACTCATTACTACTGTATCATTCATTATATAACCACATTATCCATGACTCATTACTACTGTATCTTTCATTATCTAACTACATTATCCATGACTCATTACTACTGTATCATTCATTATGTAACTACAGTATAATAAACCATGACTCATTACTACTGTATCATTCATTATATAACTACAGTATAATAACCCATGTCTCATTACTACTGTATCATTCATTATCTAACTACATTATCCATGACTCATTACTACTGTATCATTCATTATGTAACTACAGTATAATAACCCATGACTCATTACTACTGTATCATTCATCATATAACTACAGTATAATAACCCATGACTCATTACAACTGTATCATTCATTATATAACCACATTATCCATGACTCATTACTACTGTATCTTTCATTATCTAACTACATTATCCATGACTCATTACTACTGTATCATTCATTATGTAACTACAGTATAATAAACCATGACTCATTACTACTGTATCATTCATTATATAACTACAGTATAATAACCCATGTCTCATTACTACTGTATCATTCATTATCTAACTACATTATCCATGACTCATTACTACTGTATCATTCATTATGTAACTACAGTATAATAACCCATGACTCATTACTACTGTATCATTCATTATATAACTACAGTATAATAACCCATGACTCATTACAACTGTATCATTCATTATATAACTACATTATCCATGACTCATTACTACTGTATCATTCATTATATAACCACATTATCCATGACTCATTACTACTGTATCATTCATTATCTAACTACATTATCCATGACTCATTACTACTGTATCATTCATTATATAACTACAGTATAATAACCCATGACTCATTACAACTGTATCATTCATTATATAACTACAGTATAATAACCCATGACTCATTACAACTGTATAATTCATTATATAACTACAGTATAATAACCCATGACTCATTACTACTGTATCATTCATTATATAACCACATTATCCATGACCCATTACTACTGTATCATTCATTATATAACCACATTATCCATGACTCATTACTACTGTATCATTCATTATATAACTACAGTATAATAACCCATGACTCATTACTACTGTATCATTCATTATATAACCACATTATCCATGACTCATTACTACTGTATCATTCATTATCTAACTACATTAACCATGACTCATTACTACTGTATCATTCATTATATAACTACAGTATAATAACCCACGACTCATTACTACTGTATCATTCATTATATAACTACAGTATAATAACCCATGACTCATTACTACTGTATCATTCATTATATAACTACAGTATAATAACCCATGACTCATTACTACTGTATCATTCATTATATAACTACAGTATAATAACCCATGACTCATTACTACTGTATTATTCATTATCTAACCACATTATCCATGACTCATTACTACTGTATCATTCATTATGTAACTACAGTATAATAACCCATGACTCATTACTACTGTATCATTAATTATATAACTACAGTATAATAACCCATGTCTCATTACTACTGTATCATTCATTATATAACTACAGTATAATAACACATGACTCATTACTACTGTATCATTCATTATATAACTACAGTATAATAACCCATGTCTAATTACTACTGTATCATTCATTATATAACTACACTATAATAACCCATGACTCATTACTACTGTATCATTCATTATATAACTACAGTATAATAACCCATGACTCATTACTACTGTATCATTCATTATATAACTACAGTATAATAACCCATGACTCATTACAACTGTATCATTCATTATATAACTACAGTATAATAACCCATGACTCATTTCTACTGTATCATTCATTATATAACCACATTATCCATGACTCATTACTACTGTATCATTCATTATATAACCACATTATCCATGACTCATTACTACTGTATCATTCATTATATAACCACATTATCCATGACTCATTACTACTGTATCTTTCATTATCTAACTACATTATCCATGACTCATTACTACTGTATCATTCATTATGTAACTACAGTATAATAAACCATGACTCATTACTACTGTATCATTCATTATATAACTACAGTATAATAACCCATGTCTCATTACTACTGTATCATTCATTATCTAACTACATTATCCATGACTCATTACTACTGTATCATTCATTATGTAACTACAGTATAATAACCCATGACTCATTACTACTGTATCATTCATCATATAACTACAGTATAATTAAGCAATAAAGCACAATGGGGTTGTGGTATATGGTCAATATACCACAACTAAGGGCTGTTCTTATTTACGACGCAACGCAGAGTGCCTGGATACAGCCCTTAGCCGTGATATATTGGCCATATACCACAAACCCCAGAGGTGTCAAATTGCTTTTATATCCTGGTTACCAACGTAATTAGAGCAGTAAAGATATCCAGGCACGCCGCGTTGCGTCGTAAATAAGAACAGCCCTTAGCCGTGGTATATTGGCCATATATCACACCCCCTCGTGCCTTATTGCTTAAATATACCACGGCTGTCAGCCAATCAGAATTCAGGGATCAAACCACCCAGTTTATAATAACCCATGAGTCATTACTACACTGTACTTACAACATTACTCCATCAGTAAACCTCAATCTCTGAAACAGGCTGAGGTCTCCAATCCATTGATTGCACAGTATGAAGTCATGAAGTCTCCAGTCCATAATCTTTATTTAACAAGGCAAATCAGTTTAAGAACAATTTCTAATTTACAATGACAGCCTACCCCTGCCAAACCTGGACGACGCTGGGCCAGTTGTGCACCGCCCTATGGGACTCCCAATCACGGCCGGATGTGAGTCAGTTTGGATTCGAACCAGGGACTGTAGTCTCTTGCACTGAGATGATGTGCCTTAGAACGCTGCACCACTCGGGAGTATGAGGTCATGAAGTCTCCAGTCCATTAATGACTGTACAATATGAGGTCATGAAGTCTCCAGTCCATTAATGACTGTACAATATGAGGTCATGAAGTCTCCAGTCCATCAATGACTGTACAGTATGAGGTCATGAAGTCTCCAGTCCATTAATTACTGTACAATATGAGGTCATGAAGTCTCCAGTCCATTAATTACTGTACAGTATGAGGTCATGAAGTCTCCAGTCCATTAATGACTGTACAGTATGAGGTCATGAAGTCTCCAGTCCATTAATGACTGTACAGTATGAGGTCATGAAGTTACCAGTCCATTAATGACTGTACAGTATGAGGTCATGAAGTCTCCAGTCCATTAATGACTGTACAGTATGAGGTCATGAAGTCTCCAGTCCATTAATGACTGTACAGTATGAGGTCATGAAGTCTCCAGTCCATTAATGACTGTACAGTATGAGGTCACGAAGTATCCAGTCCATTAATGACTGTACAGTATGAGGTCATGAAGTCTCCAGTCCATTAATGACTGTACAGTATGAGGTCATGAAGTCTCCAGTCCATTAATGACTGTACAGTATGAGGTCATGAAGTCTCCAGTCCATTAATTCCTGTACAGTATGAGGTCATGAAGTCTCCAGTCCATTAATGACTGTACAGTATGAGGTCATGAAGTCTCCAGTCCATTAATGACTGTGAGTGTTGGTTTTCTGGTGGGCTGGAACTTGGCCTGGGCCTCCGTGCTCCTGCTGATAAGATACATTCAGAATCATCACAGCGTCCTACTTCCCCCACAGTGCTCTTGTAGGTTACTGTCAGCTGGGGTTATATTGAACAGGGAACAGCCAGCATGCAATGACATCATGTTTCCATGTGGGAAAGGCCATGTGTGTGTGTGTGTGTGTGTGTGTGTGTGTGTGTGTGTGTGTGTGTGTGTGTGTGTGTGTGTGTGTGTGTGTGTGTGTGTGTGTGTGTGTGTGTGTGTGTGTGTGTGTGTGTGTGTGTGTGTGTTTGTTTGTTTGTTTGTGTGTCAGACCCCATGCTTAGAAATACACTACCTAGAACCAGTTTGTCATGGACTGAGAGTCTTTATGTGCCTTTTGGCAAACTCCAAGTAGGCTGTCATGTGCCTTTTACTGAGGAGTGGCTTCTGTCTGGCCACTCTACCATAAAGGCCTGATTTGTGGAGTGCTGCAGAGATGGTTGTCCTTCTGGAAGGTTCTCCCATCTCCACATAGGAACTCTGGAGCTCTTTCAGAGTGACCATCAGATTCTTGTTCACCTATCTGACCAAGGCCCTTCTCTCCCGATTGCTCAGTTTGGCCGGGTGGCCAGCACTGGGAAGAGTCTTGCTGGTTACAAACTTCTTCCACTTCAGAATGATGGAGGCCACTGTGTTCTTGGTGACTTTCCATACTGCAGGAATTTGTTGGTACACTTCCCCAAATCTGTGCCTCGACACAATCCTGTCTCGGAGCTCTAATGACAATTCCTTCAACCTCATGACTTGGTTTATGCTCTGACATGCACTGTCAACTGTGGGACCTTATATAGACAGGTGTGTGCCTTTCCAAATCATGTCCAATCAATTGAATTCACCACAGATGAATTGAAGTTATAGAAACATGATCAATGGAAACAGGATGCACCTAAGCTCAATTTAGAGTCTCAGAGCAGAGAGTCTGAATACTTACATAAATAAGGTATTTCTGTTTTTTATTTTTAATACATTTGCAAAAATGTCTAAAAATCTGATTTTGTTTTGTCATTATAGGGTATTGTGTATAGATTGATGAGGATATTTTTTTTATTTAATCAATTTTAGAATAAGGCTGTAACGTAACAACATGAGGGAAAAGGGAAGGGGTCTGAATACCTTCCGAATTAACTGTATTCCTCTGTACCTCTACTGTGACTCTGTCAGCCATGTTACAGTATCTTTACCTCTACTGTGACTCTGTCAGCCATGTTACAGTATCTTTACCTCTACTGTGACCCTGTCAGCCATGTTACAGTATCTGTACCTCTACTGTGACTCTGTCAGCCATGTTACAGTATCTTTACCTCTACTGTTTCTCTGTCAGCCATGTTACAGTATCTTTACCTCTACTGTGACTCTGACAGCCATGTTACAGTATCTTTACCTCTACTGTGACCCTGTCAGCCATGTTACAGTATCTGTACCTCTACTGTGACTCTGTCAGCCATGTTACAGTATCTGTACCTCTACTGTGACTCTGTCAGCCATGTTACAGTATCTGTACCTCTACTGTGACCCTGTCAGCCATGTTACAGTATCTGTACCTCTACTGTGACTCTGTCAGCCATGTTACAGTATCTGTGCCTCTACTGTGACACTGTCAGCCATGTTACAGTATCTGTACCTCTACTGTGACTCTGTCAGCCATGTTACAGTATCTGTACCTCTACTGTGACCCTGTCAGCCATGTTACAGTATCTTTGCCTCTACTGTGACTCTGTCAGCCATGTCACAGTATCTTTACCTCTACTGTGACCCTGTCAGCCATATTACAGTATCTGTACCTCTACTGTGACTCTGTCAGCCATGTTACAGTATCTGTACTTCTAATGTGACCCTGTCAGCCATATTACAGTATCTGTACCTCTACTGTGACCCTGTCAGCAATGTTACAGTATCTGTACCTCTACTGTGACTCTGTCAGCCATGTTACAGTATCTGTACCTCTAATGTGACCCTGTCAGCCATATTACAGTATCTGTACCTCTACTGTGACCCTGTCAGCCATGTTACAGTATCTGTGCCTCTACTGTGACTCTGTCAGCCATGTTACAGTATCTGTGCCTCTACTGTGACTCTGTCAGCCATGTTACAGTATCTGTACCTCTACTGTGACTCTGTCAGACATGTTGTGGAAATGCATTGAGCCACAGAGCCTGACACTGGCTGAGCCCCACATGGCACCCTGTTCCACCCGGACAAACTCTCCCCAAACCTGGACGACTCTGGGCCAATTGTGCCGCGCCTATGGGACTCCCGATCACGTCCGGCTGTGACACGGCCTGGGAACGAACCAGGGTCTGTAGTGATGTACTATCAAGTCAATAGGGTGACTATTGGGACTCAGACCCTGTCTAATGGTCTTGTGAAACCCTTCCTTGTTGCATCCTGGAACAGCCCCCTGTCTGTTGATCTGGTAAAACACTTCCTTATTGCAGCCTGCCTACTATCAGTGTGTGTGTCCCAAACTACACCCTGGTCCCTATAGTGCGTTACCATGGGCTCCTGTTCAGGGTGACATTTGGGACATAGTCAGTTAGTCAATATGGACACTGTTCCCACGGGGAGAGTGAGAAATGTCCACAGTACGGACTTCCCAACGCAGCAAGTAGCTCAGCACGGTTTAAACAACAGCTAATAAAATAAAAGATGGCTGACAGAAAGATAAGGCCATGTGAATATAACCAGGAAGAGAGGGTGAGAAAGGGGGAAGTGAGAGCTGCAGAGGGGAGGGTGTGTGCTAAGGTGTTGTAATAGTACAATATTGCTACGAACATAACAAGGGACCTGGTATCAATTCCAGACAGCTACATCTTAAAACTGTTAGTCTATCGTCACTAAATACAATCAGGTCCATCATTATTGGCACCCTTGATAAAGACAAACAAGATATACTATGAAATAAATCATACAAATAGTGGTGTGGACCACTGGTGTGGGTGGGCAAATAGATCTATGTTCATGTCCTCATAGCACCGCCTGGAGTTTGCTAAACAGCATTGGCACTTTAATTAATTATATGAAGAGTGCCTTGGTGCTCCTTTCTTTTCGGCATTGGCACTTGGATTGGAACCGGTGCTATGGTCAGATAAGATGAAAATTGAGCTCTTTGGCGTTGAAAAACAGAAGCATATGCAGAAAAGTAACCAATACCTACGGTTGTCAAGCCCTGACCTGAGAGAGACGTTTTTCTCTGTTTGGTTAGGTCAGGGTGTGACATGGGGTGGGCATTCTATGTCATGGCCGAGTATGGTTCCTAATCAGAGGCAGCTGTCTATCGTTGGCTCTGATTGGGAATCATACTTAGGCAGCCCTTTTTCCCACCTTCAGTTGTGGGATCTTGTTTTTGTACAGCTCTGTGTAAGCCTGCAGAACGTAACGTTCGTTTTCCTTTTTTTTTTTTGTGTGTTCTGAGTTTAATAAAAGTAATCATGAGCACTTACCACGCTGCGCTTTGGTCCCCTTCTTACGACGATCGTTACAATGGTGAAATATGGTGAAGGATCTTTGATGTTATGGAGCAATTTAGCTTCCACTAATCCTGGAGCCTTTGGTCAACAGCATCATGAAATCTACCCATTACCAGGACATTTTAGCCAAAAACCTGGTTGCCTCGGCCAGGAGGCTGACACTTGGCTGCAAGTGGATCTACCAGCAAGACGATAACCCCACACACTAATAAAAATCCAAAAAGAAATGGTTAATTGACCACAAAATCAACATTTTGCAATGGCCATCTCAGTCTCCAGACTTAATTAAACCACATTGAAAACCTGTGGTTTGAATTGAAGAGGGAAGTCTATAAGCGAAGACGAAGGATATCAAGGATGTGGAAAGATTCTGTATGGAGGAATGGTCTACAATACCTCCCAATGTGTTCTCCAATCTCATAAAACATTTTAGAAAAAGGCGCAGTGTCATTGTCCTCGCAATCATTTTTAACCCTATCTTTTACAAAGGTTGTATTATTACTTGTTAAAAAAAATCTGTTTTCCTGAGAAATTGTATTAGTGTAAAGTAATATAATTTGCCGATGTTTAGGATCATAGTATAACTCCATATTTGTATTATTTATTTTATACAGTCATTTTATCTCATATTTCTCAAGGGTGTCATTAATTATGGACTTGACTATATCTACAGAAATTATGTACTGTATGTAATTACGAAATTACATATCAACCAAAATGTATTTTCCACAACCAGAGAAGATCTATAAAAGATTTATGTTAAAGAAACCAGGATGTAGTGTGTTTGAAATTCAGAATGTATGATCCTCAGATCGCTCCATATCCGTGGAATGTCATCTTTCAATCTTTTTACTTTCAATATTTATTTACATTTTAAAATTTAAAAATGTAAATAGGCAAGTCAGTTAAGAACAAATTCTTATTTTACAATGACGGCCTACACCGTCGAAACCCTCCCCTAACCCGGACCATGCTGGGCCAATTGTGCGCCGCCCTATGGGACTCACGATCACCGCCGGTTGAGACACAGCCCGGGATCAAACCTAGGTCTGTAGTGATGCCTCTAGCACTGAGATGCAGTGCCTTAGACTTCTGCGCCACTCGGGAGCCCAAAATATACCAGGAAACAGAAGGTTAACAGCAGCTTTTGGGACCCTCCTCTACTCTCTCTGTCTTTCTCCTCTCTCCTCCTTCTCCCCTCTCTCTCTCTCTCTCTCTCTCTCTCTCCTCTCTCTCTCTCTTTCTCCTCTCTCTCTCTCTCCTGTCTCTCACTCTCTCACTTTATCTTTCTCCCCTCTCTCTCTCTCTCTCTCTCTCTCTCTCTCTCTCTCTCTCTCTCTCTCTCTCTTTCTCCTCTCTCTTCTATCTCTCTCCTCTGTATCTTTCTCCTCTCTAACTCCTCTCTGTCTTTCCCTCTCTCCTCTCTCTCTCCTCTCATTCTCTCTCTCTCTTTCTCCTCTCTCCCACGCTCTCTCTCTCTCTTTCTCCTCTCTCCCACTCTCTCTATCGTATCAAATTGACTTAAGTTCTCTTTATTGTAAATGGCTTTTCTCACTGTGTCTGTTTGCTCTTCTCAGAAGAACATGCCTGCAGAATATTTAGATGGTCACGTTAGGATGGAAATATTTCTTCTTTCAAACACTACTTTGTTCTCTCTTTTAGCCCTTGTTTTCAAAGCCACCTCCTTGATGTTCCTCGTGGGCATTATGGGATGTCTATCGGACCTGGTTTCAAATACTACTTGAAATAATTTAAAATACTTAATCTGGGCTTGATTGAGCTTGCCTGTTGGAATGGAATCACTAGAAAAGAGTGCACACCCCGTCCATCTGGCACTCCAGGCAGGCTAAAACAAACCCTGTCCATCTGGCACTCCTGGCAGACTAAAACAAACCCCGTCCATCTGGAACTCCAGGCAGACTAAAACAAACCCCGTCCATCTGGCACTCCTGGCAGGCTAAAACAAACCCCGTTCATCTGGCACTTCAGGCAGACTAAAACAAACCCCGTCCATCTGGCACTCCAGGCAGACTAAAACAAACCCTGTCCATCTGGCACTCCAGGCAGGCTAAAACAAACCCTGTGCATCTGGCACTCCAGGCAGGCTAAAACAAACCCCGTCCATCTGGCACTCCAGGCAGATTAAAACAAAACCCGTCCATCTGGCACTCAACAGGCTAAAACAAACCCCGTCCATCTGGCACTCCAGGCAGACTAAAACAAACCCCGTCCATCTGGCACTCCAGGCAGACTAAAACAAACCCCGTCCATCTGGCACTCCAGGCAGACTAAAACAAACCCCGTCCATCTGGCACTCCTGGCAGGTTAAAAGCAAGCACTGAACGTATTTTAAAGTATGTCCAATACTATTTGAACCCAGGTCGGATGGCTGTAACCATGGTGGTGTCCATATATAGGAGGGTTTATTTTATTACATGAAAAGTCAATGTTTTATAATAGAGCCATCAAACAGTGGGGGCAGAACATCAGTATGAATGTTGGGGCAGAACATCAGTATGACATGCCCTGACCTTAGAGATCCTTTTTATTCTCTATTTTGGTTAGATCGGGGTGTGACTAGGGTGGGTTATCTAGATGTTGTATTTCTATGTTGGCCTGATATGGTTCTCAATCAGAGGCAGCTGTCTATCGTTGTCTCTGATTGGGGATCATATTTAGGCAGCCTTTTCCCACCTGTTGTTTGTGGGATCTTATTTTGAGTTAGTGCATATTGCTCCTCTGTCGTCACGGTTTGTTGTTTGTTTATAGTTTATTGTTTGTCTGTTTCACATAATAATAAAGATGTGGAACGATACTCACGCTGCGCCTTGGTCCGTTTATTCCAACGAACGTGACACAGTATGAATGTGAGGGCAGAACATCAGTATGAATGTGAGGGCAGAACATCAGTATGAATGTGGGGGCAGAACATCAGTATGAATGTGAGGGCAGGACATCAGTATGAATGTGAGGGCAGAACATCAGTATGAATGTGAGGGCAGAACATCAGTATGAATGTGGGGGCAGAACATCAGTATGAATGTGAGGGCAGGACATCAGTATGAATGTGAGGGCAGGACATCAGTATGAATATGGGGGCAGAACATCAGTATGAATGTGAGGGCAGAACATCAGTATGAATGTGAGGGCAGAACATCAGTATGAATGTGGGGGCAGAACACAGTATGAATGTGAGGGCAGGACATCAGTATGAATATGGGGGCAGAACATCAGTATGAATGTGAGGGCAGGACATCAGTATGAATGTGAGGGCAGGACATCAGTATGAATATGGGGGCAGAACATCAGTATGAATGTGAGGGCAGAACATCAGTATGAATGTGGGGGCAGAACATCAGTATGAATGTGAGGGCAGGACATCAGTATGAATGTGGGGGCAGAACATCAGTATGAATATGGGGGCAGGACATCAGTATGAATGTGGGGGCAGAACATCAGTATGAATGTGAGGGCAGGACATCAGTATGAATGTGAGGGCAGAACATCAGTATGAATGTGAGGGCAGGACATCAGTATGAATGTGAGGGCAGGACATCAGTATGAATGTGGGGGCAGAACATCAGTATGAATGTGAGGGCAGGACATCAGTATGAATGTGAGGGCAGAACATCAGTATGAATGTGAGGGCAGAACATCAGTATGAATGTGGGGGCAGAACATCAGTATGAATGTGGGGGCAGAACATCAGTATGAATGTGAGGGCAGGACATCAGTATGAATGTGGGGGCAGAACATCAGTATGAATGTGAGGGCAGGACATCAGTATGAATGTGAGGGCAGAACATCAGTATGAATGTGAGGGCAGAACATCAGTATGAATGTGGGGGCAGAACATCAGTATGAATGTGAGGGCAGGACATCAGTATGAATGTGGGGGCAGAACATCAGTATGAATATGGGGGCAGGACATCAGTATGAATGTGGGGGCAGAACATCAGTATGAATGTGAGGGCAGGACATCAGTATGAATGTGAGGGCAGAACATCAGTATGAATGTGAGGGCAGGACATCAGTATGAATGTGAGGGCAGAACATCAGTATGAATGTGAGGGCAGGACATCAGTATGAATGTGTGAGTATACTGTTTTAGTCTGGTGGCAGGTGTGTAACTGTACCTATCTTACAGAGTTGCAAATCAGCATTGCTGAAATGTTATCTGCACAGATCTAATCTCTCTCTCTCTGTGTGTGTCCGTGTGTGTGTGTGTGCGTCCATGGTGTGCGTGTGTGTGTGCGTCCATGGTGTGTGTGTGTGTGTGTGTGTGTGTGTGTGTGTGTGTGTGTGTGTGTGTGTGTGTGTGTGTGTGTGTGTGTGCACGTCCATGGTGTGTGTGTGTGTGTGTGTGTGTGTGTGTGTGTGTGTGTGTGTGTGTGTGTGTGTGTGTGTGTGTGTGTGTGTGTGTGTGTGTGTGTGTGTGTGTGTGTGTGTGTGTGTGTGTGTATCTGTCCAGGTCTAATCTCCTCTACAGTTCTCCTATATCAGTATCAATCTCTGTTCATCTCCTCCTGTCACTGCAGATTGCTTTATTTGAGAGGTTCCATGCCAGTAAGTGATGAATGTGTATCACATACGATAATATCTACCTTCGTTAGCGTTGTAGTAGGAACAATAAAATACAAGATTTACTACAGAGCTATAGAACATTATCATGAAACCCCAGAGTCTCTTCCCCCTCCTCTCTCTTGCTCTCCGTCTCTCCCTCGTTCTCCCTCCCTCTCTCTCTCTCTCTCTCCCCTGTTCTCCCTCCCTCTCTCTCTCTCTTTCTCTGTCTGTATCTCAGTACATTCACTATACAGTACATTGAGTATATTTATGATAGACACAGTAATCATTCAATGAGATCATACATATCTAGCTCTCCGTTAAGCCTATCTCTGGACTTGGGGAATGACCTTAAATCAGACAGTGAAGCCAGCAGCAGGCCTTCACGTCGTCTGCGTCTCAAATGGCACCCTACTCAGATTCCTATGGTGTAACCCTTGTCAAAAGTACAGCACTACATAGGGAATAGGGTGAAGAGAGGCCTGCTGTAGCTTGATCTTTCCACGAAATTAGTGCCTTTTTCGTCCCTTTGATAACAAAAAAAAAATAGAAATTGTGCACCAATATTGGATTTTAACAGCCTGTTATATTAAATGGAGAGACATTTCATATAGATCACATGGAGGAAAATGTGAATAAAACTTGCTTAAGTGCCAAAATTCCCACTCTGACCTTTAGGGGTCAACCCACTTAACCCCAACATGTCGTCAAGTTCTGAAGATGATTATTGGTTCATTTTAAGGGGGAAAAAAAGACCTGTTCCTCAGTTGAAGGTCAACTGTGTTACGTGAACTGAACTCTCATTTAAATATGTATTTAGAAGAAAAAAAATTCAAGAGGAACATTGAACATCTAATAGTCAAATCAGTGTAAAAGCAAGTGGGCTGGTTGTACTCTTTTTAACAATGCTTCCATTTCTACTGTCACAAAGGGATTTATGGTTGATTTAAGATGAAATCATCAACCTTGTTATGGTCAACCCTGTTACTGTCAACCCTGTTACGGTCAACCCTGTTACTGTCAACCCTGTTACGGTTAACACTGTTACTGTCAACCCTGTTACGGTCAACCTTGTTACGGTCAATCCTGATACTGTCAACCCTTTTACGGTCAAACCCTGTTACTGTCAACCCTATTACGGTCAATCCTGTTACTGTCAACCCTGTTACGGTCAACCTTGTTACGGTCAACCCTGTTACGGTCAACCCTGTTACGGTCAACCTTGTTACGGTCAACCCTGTTACTGTCAACCCTGTTACTGTCAACCCTGTTACTGTCAAACCTGTTACGGTCAACCCTTTTACGGTCAACCCTGCTACTGTCAACCCTGTTACCTTTTTTGGCACTTAACAGGCACTTACTGTAGTCATTGTGTTATTGAACCTCTTGTGATGGGAAAACATTTCTTTATTAAGTTGAACATGTGCTCTTCATGACAGAATGTTAAAAGTAATTTTTGTCACAAAGTTACAGTACACTACCCAAAAGGCACTGACTTTGTAGAACAATTCAGCTGTACTCTATCTAATGGACCAGTCTGACCCCTTTAACTAGGATGTCTGAATGTGTTATTGGAGCTATTGTTTCCTATAAACATCTAGCACCGGGGCAATAACAATCGCATCAGGCCAAATGAAGTTATCTGAGAATAGAATTAAACTCCTGGTGACCCCGGTGTCTTCTGGCTCACAGAGACCCATTAATAATGGGCCTAATCTAATCATACTGGATGGATGGAGCAGTGTGTGTCTGTCTGTCAGGGGGAGGGAGGAGGGAGGGAGGAGGGAGGGAGGGAGGGAGAGAGAGAGAGAGAGAGAGAGAGAGAGAGAGAGAGAGAGAGAGAGAGAGAGAGAGAGAGAGAGAGAGAGAGAGAGAGAGAGAGAGAGAGAGAGAGAGAGAGAGAGAGAGAGAGAGAGAGAGAGAGAGAGAGAGAGAGAGAGAGAGAGAGAGAGAGAGAGAGAGAGAGAGAGAGAGAGAGAGAGAGAGAGAGAGAGAGAGAGAGAGAGAGAGAGAGAGAGAGAGAGAGAGAGATACAGAGAACAGAGATACAGAGATACAGAGGTACAGAGAATTTGAGAGAGAAAGAAGTACAGAGAATTTGAGAGAGAAAGAAGTACAGAGAGAGAGAGAGAGAATTTGAGAGAGAAAGAAGTACAGAGAGAGAGAGAGAGAATTTGAGAGAGAAAGAAGTACAGAGAGAGAGAGAGAGAATTTGAGAGAGAAAGAAGTACAGAGAGAGAGAGAGAAAAATATTTAGAGAGAGAGCATTTGAGAGAGAGAGCATTTGAGAGAGAGAGAGAGAGAGAGAGAGAGAAAGAAGTACAGAGAGAGAGAAGTACAGACAGACAGAGAGAGAGAGAGAGAGAGACATGTAAATACATTTACATACACTATGAACTTTGACATAGAAACTTATGACTGAACTCCCTCTGACTGGAACTTGACCTGTAGGTCATACTTGAACCTCGCCAAAAGGTAATAGCTAGCTGTCTTTCTCGTGGAGTCCAGCCATCTCTTTGACAATCAGCAAAAGTATTTCTTATCATAACCAAGAACTATATACCTGACAAACCACAATCATATATAGAGATCTGACTTGGCTAACAACATATTTCCCTTAGATTACACAGACGCACAAAGAATTTAAAACAAATCCAATTTTGATAAACTGCCATATCTACTGGGTGAAATACCACAGTGTGCCATCACAGCAGCAAGATGTGTGACCTGTTGACACAAGAAAAGAGCAACAAGTGAAGAACAAACACCATTGTAAATACAACTCATATTTATGTTTATTTACATTTGCATATTGTTACAACACTGTATATATATATGTATGTATATATATATGACATTTGAAATGTGTTTATTCATTTGAAACTTTTGTGAGTGTAATGTTTACTGTTAATTTTTAATTGTTTATTTCACTTTTGTTTATTATCCATTTCACTTGCTTTGGTAATGTAACCATATGTTTCCCATACCAATAAAGCCCCTTAAATTGAAAGTGAATTGAGAGAGAGAAAGAGAGAAGGGGGGAGAGACAAAGAGAAGGAGAGAGAGAAAGAAAAACAAGAAAAAATAAAGAAAATAAATGTGCTATCCATCCAAGACCTGTGTGGCCAAGGCTTAATGTGTATTATGGTGCTTTATGGCCTGTTAGTACTGGCTCCTGATGGCCCATTCTGTGCAGGTGGGACTGGTCAGCGCAGAGCTGCAATGGAGGTCTGCTGATCCAGTTTCCCTCAGATGGATGGGCCTGGTAGGAAACTGTCTAAGCCGTTGATTGTATGCATCTTTCATGGAGTGAGAGATGCAGTGGGGTAATACTGGCTGCTCTCTTTCTCTCTCTCTCCTTCCCTCCTTACCTCCATCCCTCCCTCGTTCCGAGAGGGAAACGTTCTGAATTTCTGAATGGCACAGGGAGCCCTCTGACTATCTGGGGGAAATGTACGAACGCACACCAAGTGTCCTTGTGTTGGGCTAGAACCAAGCAGGTCCTAGTACTGAGATAGAACCAAACAGGTCCTAATACTGAGATAGAACCAAACAGGTCCTTGTTCTGAGATAGAACCAAACAGGTCCTTGTTCTGAGCATAGAACCAAACAGGTCCTTGTTCTGAGATAGAACCAAACAGGTCCTTGTTCTGACATAGAACCAAACAGGTCCTTGTTCTGAGATAGAACCAAACAGGTCCTTGTTCTGAGATAGAACCAAACAGGTCCTTGTTCTGAGATAGAACCAAACAGGTCCTAGTACTGAGATAGAACCAAACAGGTCCTTGTTCTGAGATAGAACCAAACAGGTCCTTGTTCTGAGATAGAACCAAACAGGTCCTTGTTCTGAGATAGAACCAAACAGGTCCTTGTTCTGAGATAGAACCAAACAGGTCCTTGTACTGAGATAGAACCAAACAGGTCCTAGTACTGGGCTATTCATAAAAGTTTCTCTCATTTTCTTTGTAGCATTAGAGGCAAACAGGTCCGATAGATCCTGACGACTCAGACAAAGATTTACACGCACACAGAGACACACACACACACACACACACACACACACACACACACACACACACACACACACACACACACACACACACACACACAAAACAAACACAGATATACACACACACACAAAACAAACACAGATATACACACACACACACACACAAACAAACACAGATCACACACACACACACACACACACACACACACACACACACACACACACACACACACAAACAAACACAGATATACACACACACACAAAAACAAACACAGATATACACACACACACACACACACACACACACACACACACACACACAGATACACACACGCACACAAACACACACAGACACACACACGCACACAAACACACACAGACACACACACACAAAAACAAACACAGATACACACACACACACACACACAAAACAAACACAGATATACACACACACACACACACACAGACAGAGATACACAAAAGATACACACACATACATACACACACGCACGCACACAAACACACACAGACACACAAAAACAAACACAGATATACACACACACACACAGACACATACACACACACACACACACACACACACACACAGATACACAAAATATACACACACATACATACACACACGCACACAAACACACACAGACACACACACACAAAAACAAAGACAGATATACACACACACACACACACACACACACAAAACAAACACAGATATACACACACACACAAAACAAACACAGATATACACACACACACACACACACACAAACAAACACAGATATACACACACACACACACACACACACAAACACACGCACACAAACACACACAGATATACACACACACACACACAAAAACAAACACAGATATACACACACACACACACACACACACACACACACACACACACACACACACACAGATACACACACGCACACAAACACACACAGACACACACACACAAAAACAAACACAGATACACACACACACACACACACACACAAAACAAACACAGATATACACACACACACACACACAGACAGAGATACACAAAAGATACACACACATACATACACACACGCACGCACACAAACACACACAGACACACAAAAACAAACACAGATATACACACACACACACAGACACAGACACACACACACACACACACACACACACACACCAAAATATACACACACATACATACACACACGCACACAAACACACACAGACACACACACACAAAAACAAAGACAGATATACACACACACACACACACACACACACACAAAACAAACACAGATATACACACACACACACACACACACACACACACACACACACACACACAAAACAAACACAGATATGCACACACACACACACACACACACACACACACACACACACACACACACACACACACACACACACACACACACACACAGACAGACAGAGATACACAAAAGATACACACACATACATACACACACGCACACAAACACACACAGATACACACACACACAGATACACACACACACAGAGACACAAAAGATACACACACATACATACACACACACACAAACACACACAGATACACACACACACATGCACACAAACACACACAGGTACACACACACACATACACACACACACGCACAACATACCATACACCGCAACCCCCCCCCCCCCCCCCCCCACACACACACACACACACACACACACACACACACACACACACACACACACACACACACACACACACACACACACACACACACACACACACACACACACACACACACACACACAGAGCCAGGCCCTCCCCCCTAGTGGTTAAAGCGTAGGGCTAGTAACCGAAAGGTTGCAAGTTCAAATCCCTGAGCTGACAAGGTACAAATCTGTCGTTCTGCCCCTGAACAAGGCAGTTAACCCACTGTTCCTAGGCCGTCATTGAAAATAAGAATTTGTTCTTAACTGACTTGCCTAGTTAAATAAAGTTAAGATAAAATCAAAATAAACACACACTAACCCAAACCCCAAAAGCTTCCATTTAACCAGATCCTCTCTCTCTCAGCTCTCAGTTGTAACCCTCTTCCCGAGGCTCTGCAGGATGACATTTTCATGCAGCCATATGGAGGAAAATTGCTAATAGAGATTTACTGTCAGGGAGCGACGACCCGCTGGAGAAAATAAGGGAACTGTAACATATTGCTTTCTGTAAATCACAGGAACAGAGAGAGGGACAGAGAGAGGGACAGAGAGAGGGAGAGAGGGAGAGACGGAGAAAGGGAGAGACAGAGAGATGGAGATATGGATAAAGAGAGAGGGACAGAGAGAGGGAGAGACGGAGAGACGAAGAAAGGGAGAGACGGAGAGATGAAGAAAGGGAGAGACGGAGAGATGGAGATATGGATAAAGAGAGAGAGGAACAGAAAGAGGGACAAGACAGGGGGTAACAGAGAAGCATATGGAGAGAGGGAGGAACAGAGAGGGGGACGGAGAAAGGGAGAAGGAGACCTTCTCCGGCAGAACTATTGGAGACAAGAAGAGATTACTGCTGCTTAAGACTGAGAGCTAGGGTGGAGGGACTAGGCCTGGGTCAAAATGATCACAAGAACGGTGAGCAAAAATCCCAGAACCACACGGGCGGACCTAGTGAATGACCTGCAGAGAGCTGGGACCAAAGTAACAAAGCCTACCATCAGTAACACACTACGCTGCCAGGGACTCAAATCCTGCAGTGCCAGACGTGTCCCCCTGCTTAAGCCAGTACATGTCCAGGCCCGTCTGAAGTTTGCTAGAGAGCATTTGGATGATCCAGAAGAGGATTGGGAGAATGTCATATGGTCAGATGAAAACAAAATAGAACTTTTTGGTAAAAACTCAACTCGTCATGTTTGAAGGACAAAGAATGCTGAGTTGCATCCAAAGAACACCATACCTACTGTGAAGCATGGGGGTGGAAACATCATGCTTTGGGGCTGTTTTTCTGCAAAGGGACCAGGACGACTGATCCGTGTAAAGGAAAGAATGAATGGGGCCATGTATCGTGAGATTTTGAGTGAAAACCTCCTTCCATCAGCAAGGGCATTGAAGATGAAACATGGCTGGGTCTTTCAGCATAACAATGATCCCAAACACACTGCCCGGGCAACGAAGGAGTGGCTTCGTAAGAAGCATTTCAAGGTTCTGGAGTGGCCTAGCCAGTCTCCAGATCTCAACCCCATAGAAAATCTTTGGAGGGAGTTGAAAGTCCGTGTTGCCCAGCGACAGCCCCAAAACATCACTGCTCTAGAGGAGATCTGCATGGAGGAATGGGCCAAAATACCAGCAACAGTGTGTGAAAACTTTGTGAAGACTTACAGAAAATGTTTGACCTATGTCATTGCCAACAAAGGGTATATAACAAAGTATTGAGATAAACTTTTATTATTGACCAAATACTTATTTTCCACCATAATTTGCAAATAGATTCATAAAAAATCCTACAATGTGATTTTCTGGATTCTTTTTTCTCATTTTGTCTGGCATAGTTGATGTGTACCTATGATGAAAATTACAGGCCTCTCTCATCTTTTTAAGTGGGAGAACTTGCACAATTGGTGGCTGACTAAATACTTTTTTGCCCCACTGTAGATGAGGTGCCTCTATGGTAGAGGATACTAGATGAGGTTCCACTATGGTAGAGGATACTAGATGAGGTGCCACTATGGTAGAGGATACTAGATGAGGCAACACTATGGTAGAGGATACTAGATGAGGTAACACTATGGTACAGGATACTAGATGAGGTAACACTATGGTAGAGGATACTAGATGAGGTGCCTCTATGGTAGAGGATACTAGATGAGGTAACACTATGGTAGAGGATACTAGATGAGGTGCCACTATGGTAGAGGATACTAGATGAGGTGCCTCTATGGTAGAGGTTACTAGATGAGGAAACACTATGGTAGAGGATTCTAGATGAGGTAACACTATGGTAGAGGATACTAGATGAGGTTCCACTATGGTAGAGGATACTAGATGAGGAACGATTCATCCACCTGATGGTTCCTCTACGGTAGAACGATTACCAATGAGGCACATCACACTCAGACACAGCCTGCTTGGTTTGGCGAGTATTAAACACACACACACGCACGGGCGCACACACACACTCACAAGCTCACTACATGCCTTCGTTAGGAAATTTCCTTCACGCTGATATCCCAGATTCCCAACTCCCTCCGGGCTCCGGACTTTGAACCAGAACGCTGCAAGGCAGAGCAACCTGGGGCCAACCTGATTCCCCAATTTGAACCAGATTCCCAGTTTTGGGATGCGAAATACAGAGAGGGATTATGGGATCCGGCCCACTTCCTGTTCTCCTCGTTGCACAGATATATTATGCTAAAGATGGTTGAGGAATATCTGCTGGGTTGTTGACTGTGTTTGGAATGGCCCTAAATAAATATTTAGCTGATTCAACAAGCTCTTCATGCACACATAGTGTATAGTATACTATATTATAAACTTGTTGGTCAAGCCCTGAATGCTGATTGGCTGACAGCCGTGGTATATCACGGGTATGACAAAACAGTTATTTTTACTGCTCCAGTTACGTTGGTAACCAGTTTATAATAGCAATAAGGCACCTTGGGGGTTTGTGGTATATGGTCAATATACCACGGCTAAGGGCTGTATCCAGGCTCTCCACGTTGCGTCGTGCTTAAGAACAGCCCTTAGCCGCGGTATAATGGCCATATATCACACCCCCCTCGGGCCTTATTGCTTAACTATAGTATAGTATAACACAGTATAATATAGTATATTATGGTATAGTATAGTATGATATAGTATAATATAATATAGTATAGTATAATATAGTATAGTCTAATATCGTATAGTATAGTATGATATAGTATAGTATAATACAGAATAATATGGTATAGTATAATATAGTATAGTATGACATAGTACAGTATAATATGGGATAGTATAGTATAATATAGTATGGTAGAGTAGCGAAGAGCAGAGCAGAGCAAAGTAGAGCAGAGTAGAGTACAGTAGAGTACAGTAGAGTAGAGCAGAGTACAGCAGAGTAGAGTACAGTAGAGTACAGTAGAGTAGAGCAGAGTAGAGTAGAGTACAGTAGAGTACAGAAGAGCAGAGTAGAATAGAGTAGAGCAGAGTAAAGTAGAGCAGAGCAGAGTAGATTATAATAGAGCAGAGTAGAGTAGAGCAGAGCAGAGTGGAGCAGAGTAGAGCAGAGTGGAGTAAATGAGAGTAGATTATGGTACAGTAGAGCAGAGTAGAGTAGAATATAATAGAGTAGAGTAGAGTATAATAGAGTAGAATAGAGTATAATAGAGTAGAGCATAATAGAGCAGAGCAGAGTAGAGTGGAGTGGAGTAAATGAGAGTAGATTATGGCACAGTAGAGCAGAGTAGAGCAGAGTAGAGCAGAGTAGAGTAGAATATAATAGAGTAGAGTAGAGTATAATAGAGTAGAATAGAGTAGAGTATAATAGAGCAGTGCAGAGTAGAGTAGAGTGGAGTACATGAGAGTAGATTATGGTACAGTAGAGCAGAGTAGAGTAGAGCAGAGTAGAGTACACTACAGTACATTACAGTAGAGCAGACTAGAGTAGAGTACAGCAGAGTACAGCAGAGTAGAGTAGAGTGGAGTAAATGAGAGTAGATTATGGTACAGTAGAGTAAAGTAGAGTAGAGCAGAGTAGAGTAGAGTAGAGCAGAGTAGAGTAGAGTGGAGTAAATGATAGTAGATTAGGGTCACGTAGAGTAAAGTAGAGTAGAGTAGAGCAGAGTAGAGCAGACTGACTGAGGCCTCTCTCTTCCTAAAGCTCTGAATAGAAGCCAGTGTCAGTAGAGTAGAGTAGAGTAGAGTAGAGTAGAGTAGAGTAGAGCAATGCAGAGTAGAGTAGAGTAGAGCAGACTGACTGAGGCCTCTCTCTTCCTAAAGCTCTGAATAGAAGCCAGTGTCAGTAGAGTAGAGTAGAGTAGAGTAGAGTAGAGTAGAGTAGAGTAGAGTAGAGTAGAGTAGAGCAGAGTAGAGTAGACTGACTGAGCCCTCTCTGTTCCTAAAGCTCTGAATAGAAGCCAGTGTCAGTAGAGTAGAGTAGAGTAGACTGACTGAGGCCTCTCTCTTCCTAAAGCTCTGAATAGAAGCCAGTGTCAGTAGAGTAGAGTAGAGTAGAGTAGAGTAGAGTAAACAGTAGGGCCTGCTGGTCTGACCAACCTCACTGGGCCTAACCTCCACACACACACACACACACACACACACACACACACACACACACACACACACACACACACACACACACACACACACACACACACACACACACACACACACACGTGCACGCACACACAAACACACACACACACACATTCCCCTCATCCGTCACTCACATGCCACAACAATCCCTCTTTTGTCCGTCGTGATTGATGACGCGCTAGAATTCCATTCACCCCGTGTTTTGGGGTTACCGTGACGACCAGGTAAAAACAGTCGGCGACGTGGTATGGGGTTTCCATCCCTGAAAGGAGGGGGGGAAGAAAGAGAGAGAGAGAAAGAACAACTAGCGAGGTGTTTGTAAAGGTTCTACCAACAGTCACGGCTGTTATCTTAGCTAGATACACAGGTGTGATCTCCAACAAGGTGCTGATTGTTCTCAGGGAAGAACCCTGTTAGCTCTAGTGATGGAGTAACGCATTCCCCTATAGGTGACTTCATTACACAGGACACACTTCCATCTTTTGATCCTCTGACATCACAGGAATTACTAATGATTCCCCAAAATGACACCCTATTCTCCATGTGGCTCTGGTCTAAAGTAGAGCACTGTACAGGGAAGAGGGTGGCATTTGTGACACAGCCACAGTAATACAGGTAGAATCAGTCCATTTGATAACAATCTGTACATACTTACTGTACCATGAAAACCACTAACTCCCCCAACACACACACACACACACACACACACACACACACACACACACACACACACACACACACACACACACACACACACACACACACACACACACACACACACACACACACACACACACACACACACACACACACACTGTTTAATGGACATGGCTACTTGTTAAAGGTCAGCATTAAGAGAGATGAGAGGATGAACATAACAAAGCGTTGATGTAATATTTATGCCTCTTCATTCTGTGTTAACGCAGTTTTTATTTCAGTTAAAGCAGGTCTGCTCTGAGAATAGTAGTCGTTTGTGGAGCTAGCTAGTGTTTAAGAATGCTGTAAGGAGAACTTGTTATTTGGCTCACAGTGCGCCCAGTGTGAAACATTTGAGAGTCATCTCTGTCACTCATCTCATTCAGTCTGTCTTACTGTAAAGTTGCAGTGTCTCCATACTGGTGGGACTAGATGATTAGGATATTTCTCAGATTTATTTAACTAGGCAAGTCAGTTAAAGAACAAATTCTTATTTTCAAAAATGGCCTAGGAACAGTGGATTAACTTCCTTTGTTCAGGGGCAGAATAACAGATTTTTATCTTGTCAGCTCGGGGGATCTTGCAACCTTTTAGGTTCTTAATCCAACGCTCAAACCACTAGGCTACCCTGCCGCCCCAGCTTACTGTAACTAGAGGGCTTAGCCCCCCCCCCCCCCCAACAATAAATAATGTACACCAGCATGGCTACTCTATTATGCTGGTGAACCTGCACACACACACTGACCAGCACTTAGGACTCACACTCACATCCTGGTGAACCTGCACACACACGTTCATGTACCAACTGTAGTAAACGTCCATTTACTCTCTCGTCGTATAAAGTGTCAGTTCTTATCTGAGTTTTCCAGACAGACCACAAGCCGTGCATGACCATAAAGAGAGATACAAAAGGGAAGCGATCTCTGGCAGACAATCCCAGCGATGACAGCTTTATGGTGGAGATTGGAATAATACCATCCATCATGACACAATGTAGGGCCTACCTAATAATGTACAGAATCACAGTATCAGCTCTGCCTCTGTCATACAGTGCTGTACACTCTGCTGGATGCTCGCATGTCAAACAACACCAACAGAAACTGATCCAATATCAACTCTCTGTATTCAAGCCCTAACCGACACCAGTTTGAGCTACACGTAAAACCTGATCCTGGATCATGTTCTAGTGGCACCTGTGTCGCTCAAAGGGGACATTGCCTAATCAAGTCATAATCAAGGCTTTGGTTTAGCTGCAGCAAGTGTTTTATAGGTGGTCTGGAACAGAAGGCTGCACACCGTGTGGGTTACCAGGACCAGGGTTTAAACAGCCTGCACACCGTGTGGGTTACCAGGACCAGGGCTTAAATAGCCTGCACACTGTGTGGGTTACCAGGACCAGGGCTTAAACAGCCTGCACACTGTGTGGGTTACCAGGACCAGGGCTTAAACAGCCTGCACACTGTGTGGGTTACCAGGACCAGGGTTTAAACAGCCTGCACACTGTGTGGGTTACCAGGACCAGGGCTTAAACAGCCTCCACACCGGGTTACCAGGACCAGGGTTTAAACAGCCTGCACACTGTGTGGGTTACCAGGACCAGGGCTTAAACAGCCTGCACACCGTGTGGGTTACCAGGACCAGGGCTTGAACAGCCTGCACACTGTGTGGGTTACCAGGACCAGGGCTTGAACAACACTGTTGACCTTAGTGGAAAGTAGCATAGAAATAGACTATATAGATGATGTATAAATACATTCTATGTCTATAGAGAATAGACACACTAGATGTCACTGTTGTAGCTCGGTGGAGGTGACTGACTCTAGGCCACTGGCAATGGATGGAGGAAGTCAGCAAAACAGAAACGCCACAAAACACTAAATAAACTGTGCTGTGCTTGACATACTGACCGTACTGCAGCGGCAATCTCCCTCAACGGACCGTGTCCACTGTTGTTTTCATGTATTTCACATAGATGTTTTTTTTAGATAACATTTAGAGCTGGTTATCAGTGTATTTATGCATGACATCATGGAATAGATGTCTATCACTTGACATGAATAAATCACTATGTCTGTCATGAACATCCAGTCATGCTTTTCTAAGACAAAATTAAAATGGACGACAGTCTGCTTGTTTGGATGGTTCCTATATGCTATTATATTCTTATAGTCATAATCAGAGACTAAGTAACTATTTCTTTCACCCGTTTTTTTTAAACTTTTTTCTTTACATCCGTAATTCAAACCACCTCGTATATTTTCCATTCCTAGCCACTCTGTTTTTAAAAAGACAAGTCTTTAATATTGGACATGAATATGAGGTGAATGTAATGTATTATGTAGAGGTCATAAATAGCTCTAATACCAGCCTTCTTTTCCACAGATAGTGTTTCTGGTGTGTGTGTGTGTGTGTGTGTGTGTGTGTGGTGTGTGTGTGTGTGTGGATGCTCACATGCACATACGCACAAACACACACACACACTATCTCTGCAGCGTAGATCTGTAGCTCAGGGCTTGATTGGCTTACTATCCGTCATTCTATCAAGTGGTAATTGAAAACAGCCTGGCACTCATTACAAAAGTGTGTGTGTGTGTGTGTGGTTGTGTGTTGGATTTCTCTGTATAACACAAGGCATAATAACAAAACTAAACTACTAAGAGAAAACTACAAGTGGCTGTAGTATTTGGCATGACTTGAAGAGAAGTGTTTGGAGACAAATACATTTTTCCGAAGGGAAAATAAATAATTTGTTAACAGATAGATACAGCAAGTTGTCCTGGGAATTTATCATTAGATGTTAAGTTCTGCTGATTGGAAAGTCCAGGATGTCCCTTTGTCTCATGAATTTCTTAGAATGTAAACATACACGCACACACACACATGCAAACATACACACACAGATACACATGCAGACAGGCTGGAACACACACACACACACACACACACACACAGGCTGGAACACACACACACACACACACACACACAAAGGTACACATGCACACAGGCTGGAACACACACACACGCACACACACAGACAGGCTGGAACACACACACACGCACACACACACACGCACACACACACAATATACACACACACGCACAAGATACACACACACACACAAGATACACACACACGCACAAGATACACACACAAGATACACAAACACGCAGAAGATACACGCACACACAAAGATACACACACACACAAAGAAACACACACACACAAAGAAACACACACACACACACACACACACACCACCTTGAACCTGTGAAGCCCGTGTACACACACATTTTCCCTGTTAAGGTTACTTTATCCCAGGTTTAATCTCCATGTGGAATGCGCTCCACTACTCCTGTCCTTGCCTGCGTCCTGAATGGCACCTTATTCCCTATGGTCCCCCCTGGTCAAAAGGTAGTGCACTAAATAGGGAATAGGGCACCATTTGGGAAGGCTTCTGCTTGTGTCTCGTCAGCAGTCTGATCTATTGATTGGAGGATTTCAGCCTGAGAACCAACACACACTCATGGATAGACACACACACACACACACACACATACACACACTGGTGTGTGTCAACCCTCGCATGATGGCTGAACATCAATCATCCCCTGTCAAGCTGCATGCTTTGTCTCCCCCTACCACTGTTTTCCCTGTCAATGATCAGTCTTTGTTTTGAATGGCAGCAGTAAGAATGGGGCCAGACCACATGGACAAGCCCCAAGTTGTTTGCAGGTGCTATCGTTCACAGCTGCCAAGTACGCTGCTCCTCTGTCATCTCCACACTAGCCAGGGGCCATGGATAACAGGATGCATTTGTATCACTTAATATGGAGATGGTAGGTTGGGTACATGTGAGAGGCATTACAGCCTGTTGGGTTTTCTTCTTGGTTTCATATGTCTATGGTGTGAATGTGGATATGTGTGTGTGTGGTGTGAATGTGAGTGTGTGTGAGTGTGTGTGCGCATGCGCTTCTACGTTAACTTTGTCCACCACTACCCCCCCACACACACTAAACAATGCTTTATTATTAAATACACTGTAAAATGTGATGTTGTTTTTAAAAGAAGACAGCTTTCCCATCATGCATGGCAGGATGTGTAGGCATGCTATGCAATCAACATCCGTTACAAATATCCATCAAACAACAGGGCAGTGGGAACTAAAAGTTCATGGTCCCCCAGATCACCATTCCCCCTCCCCCAGATCACCCTCCCCCCTCCCCCAGATCACCCTCCCCTCCCCCAGATCACCCTCCCCCCTCCCCAGATCACCCTCCCCCCTCCCCCAGATCACCCCCCCTCCTCCAGATCACCATTCCCCTCCCCCAGATCACCCTCCCCCCTCCCCAGATCACCTTCCCCCCTCCCCAGATCACTCTCCACCCCTCCCCCAGATCACCCTCCCCCCTCCCCAGATCACTCTCCACCCCTCCCCCAGATCACCCTCCCCCTCCCCCAGATCACCCCCCCCCAGATCACCCTCCCCCCTCCCCAGATCACTCTCCACCCCTCCCCCAGATCACCCTCCCCCTCCCCCAGATCACCCCCCCCCAGATCACCCTCCCCCTCCCCCAGATCACCATCCCCCAGATCATCCTCCACCCTCCCCCAGATCACCCTCCCCCCTCCCCCAGATAATCCTCTCCCTCCCCCAGATCACCATCCCCCAGATCACTCTCCACCCCTCCCCCAGATAATCCTCTCCCTCCCCCAGATCACCATCCCCCAGATCATCCTCCACCCTCCCCCAGATCACCATCCCCCCTCCTCTAGATCACTCTCCACCCCTCCCCCAGATAATCCTCTCCCTCCCCCAGATCAACCTCCACCCCTCCCCTATAACTCCCCAACTTACAGTGCATTTATCTCCTGTTCTTAAACATGTCAACATTTGAGGGTACAAAATGCACACTGCATCAACTACAGCTACTAAAGACACAATAGAAAAAAACATAGTAAAATGTTTAACCTTTAATACCTTGGCTATCTAGTTGTCATGAAACGATCAGAGATCAGAGACTTTTACATGAAGCGGAAGTATCACAGTAGAGAGAATACAGTTCTATATCAGTAAAATACATCCCTTCAGCGTGTTTTTCCCAGGCTACTGAGAGTTAGTGGTGAAAGGCTGTCACTTGTAGACCAGGACATTTACAACCTCCATTATAAAGAACAGTGCTTTAGTTATACATGGATGGATCCTCCATTCCGGTTCTCACGGTTTCCAACCACAGTCAATCCACAACACAGGGCCTGCGGTAACCAAGATAAAAAGGGCTCAATTCAGAGATATAGTCTGTTTGGATGGATCACGCTGCCTGAGGAGGGTGCTGCTTGTTCCATGTATTAACAAAAAACTTTCAAAACAGAATCTTCAAACATACCAATCTGTGTCTTGCTCTGTTGTGGAAAAACAGAAAAGAAACCTTGATGGAAATGTTTCATTTTTCCACCAACAGCTGCTAAACAAAAAACCCAGATCTCTTCATGTGCATCTTTAGTTTCTTTGTTTATTTGATAAACCCTATTTGCATTTGGAAACAGCTTGGGTAATTTGACTGGGGACTGACAATTTGCCTGTAAGGAGATAACTGTAGTTCAAACATTTTCTCTCTGTCTCTTCTTTACTCTGCACTTGGCATTCATCAGTGTGTGTGTGTGTGTGGGGGGGGGGGGGGGGGGGGGGGGGTTTATTGTGAACATCCATGTGTTCTAGTGTCCTATGTGTCAGCCTGTGTATGAAGATCTATGAACATGTGGTGTGTTTGTGTGACAGAGAGAAAGAGAAAGAGAGAGAACTCCTCCTTGCTGCATGGACTTAATGTGAGACAGATGAGATGAAAGTACCACAGCAGCCCATCATTGGCTACCACTATCACCATAGAAACAGGTGTGACCTTATAAAGGTCATGGAGAGTTTGGGACATCCATACCCCAGTCAGCTGACAGGTCTGTTTTTGTGTATCCCTTGTGGCTCAGTTGATAAAGCATGGCACTTCAACACTAGGGTTGTAGGTTCAATTCCCAAGGGGGACTATTATACAAAATGTATCCTCCTGTAAGAGCGCCTGCCAAAATGTAAATATCTGTGCGTTCCCTTGAAAACGTCTATGTTGTGTATTTTAACCCTTCAGAATAAAAGCCTGAACTCTATGGAAAGATGAGGCTGTCATGAACACGATGGTGCTCTCCTACCTCCACAAGCCCCACCGGGACTCGTTTGTATTACTATTTGATTCTTCTCACTTTTGTTTGTATTTTCACTTGCTTTGGCAATGTAAACATATGTTTCCCATGCCAATAACTGAATGCCATTGAATTGAAATTGAATTGAGTCTCAGTGCTCAGTGAGAGAGAGAGCCTCATGGACAAACTCAATGGCAGACCTGAACAGCTGGAGATCCACTCAGAGTTGGTCTCTTAATGCAGTCCTGCCACACATAATGAACTGAGGCCCTGCACAGCAGGATACATTTTACTCAGGAGCACACAAGTAGTCTCGGCTAGCTCGCTAGCATCTACTGCTACCTCCTAGCCACACAACAGAGCAACAACAAACCCACACTCATCTCAACAGCTGCCTTGAAGTCTGTTGAGTGTCTGTTATGACAATGTGCTGATATAAAAGTTATTTGCGGATCTTCCTTTCATGGTTTTTATAACAACAATTGGCCAATAAAGCAGCAGATCAAAAGCTAACAGCCTACGCTAGCTCCACGCATCACCTCATTCTCCTCGGGGGGAGATTTGGCACCTCACTGCAAAGCCCGGCAACACAATTACCTCAGCCTAAACCTGTCAGCAGACTATTACAGCAGCTCGTGTGTGTGTTCATGTGTGTGTGTCAACACACCATTACAGCCCAAGCCACCTATTATGGGGATGGGGAATGGAGTCCAAAGCCATTGTAGTGAAAAGGTGTTGTCAGATATAGGCTGGCGGAATGTGGCTACAGGGTATTTGATGGTGGAGGTTGGCCTATAGAGCAATCATGGCTTCTAAAAACATGGTTAAATCTGTAGGTTCTCCACAGCACCCTTAATACTGAACACTGATGGTATGGTGCAGCTGATGGAAGGTTCTGGAAGAACACTGATGGTATGGTGCTGCCGATGGAAGGATATGGAAGAACACTGATGGTATGGTGCAGCTGATGGAAGGTTCTGGAAGAACACTGATGGTATGGTGCTGCTGATGGAGGGATATGGAAGAACACTGATGGTATGGTGCTGCTGATGGAAGGTTCTGGAAGAACACTGATGGTATGGTGCTGCTGATGGAGGGATATGGAAGAACACTGATGGTATGGTGCTGCTGATGGAAGGTTCTGGAAGAACACTGATGGTATGGTGCTGCTGATGGAAGGATATGGAAGAACACTGATGGTATGGTGCTGCTGATGGAAGGTTCTGGAAGAACACTGATGGTATGGTGCTGCTGATGGAAGGTTCTGGAAGAACACTGATGGTATGGTGCTGCTGATGGAAGGATATGGAAGAACACTGATGGTATGGTGCTGCTGATGGAAGGTTCTGGAAGAACACTGATGGTATGGTGCTGCTGATGGAGGGATATGGAAGAACACTGATGGTATGGTGCTGCTGATGGAAGGTTCTGGAAGAACACTGATGGTATGGTGCTGCTGATGGAAGGATATGGAAGAACACTGATGGTATGGTGCTGCTGATGGAAGGATATGGAAGAACACTGATGGTATGGTGCTGCTGATGGAGGGATATGGAAGAACACTGATGGTATGGTGCAGCTGATGGAAGGTTCTGGAAGAACACTGATGGTATGGTGCTGCTGATGGAAGGATATGGAAGAACACTGATGGTATGGTGCTGCTGATGGAAGGATATGGAATAACACTGATGGTATGGTGCTGCTGATGGAAGGATCTGATCTGGAAGAACACTGATGGTATGGTGCTGCTGATGGAAGAACACTGATGGTATGGTGCTGCCGATGGAAGAACACTGATGGTATGGTGCTGCTGATGGAAGGTTCTGGAAGAACACTGATGGTATGGTGCTGCTGATGGAAGGATATGGAAGAACACTGATGGTATGGTGCTGCTGATGGAAGGATATGGAAGAACACTGATGGTATGGTGCTGCTGATGGAAGGTTCTGATCTGGAAGAACACTGATGGTATGGTGCTGCTGATGGAAGGATCTGGAAGAACACTGATGGTATGGTGCTGCTGATGGAAGGATCTGATCTGGAAGAACACTGATGGTATGGTGCTGGAAGGTTCTGGAAGAACACTGATGGTATGGTGCTGGAAGGTTCTGGAAGGACACTGATGGTATGGTGCTGCTGATGGAAGGATCTGGAAAAAGATCAACGGAAAAACATAAACAGAGGTTACAGTAGATTAGAACTGAAAGATGGTGCTCCATCATGCAAACATTCTGATGGAAATAACATTCTGAAGATGGATGGTGATTGACCTTTCACCTTTATTCCAGGGATGTGTACAACTTTAGCCTAAAACATATAGTAACCTTGTCCTTACTGTAACATCCACATAATACTTTTTGTTTTCCACTAGAGTGACTCCACATTATATTCTGCATTGTTTAAAACACACTGATTAAACCTCCTGTCCACACAACCTTACAGGTAGACATGCAACATATTCCATCCAGCCTGTATGGTACAGCCTGAAATATAAACGTGGAGGTCCCCTCCCCTGTTCAATGGAGCATTCCAGGCAGCCCCTTTCCTCCCACATAGCCCTGATGAGGGAGGCCCCCAGGGAGGAAGGGATGCTATGTGAATCACCCCCAGTCAGCTGCTCTCTCCATGGGCTTGGTTGGTCATACCTGGGGGCCTCTGAATGGAGCCCTCAGGTAAAGCACTGTTGAAACAAATCTAAAGCTGGCTAATGACACGCACTGTGAAACTCTGCACAGGTCATTTACCCTGCTGACAGGCTGGGGCCTCTTCTCTCTGGCGCGCTCGCTCTCCTCATACACTGGGAGGTAATCTACATTAGGAAAACACACCTCTCTCTCTCTCAAGGTTTACTTACTCTCTCCCACCAGAGCATGGGAAAGCTATCGGAGATCAGTAGAGACAAAGCAATATCCTTTTACAATAATAAATTAAAAAAACATGATTATACTGTATGTATGAAAGATGATCCATGCCAATGTTTTCCCTTTCACCAGCTCCTGAAGAGAAATTCAACCTGAGAGAGGAAGGGTAGAACATTCCATATGACTTGGGATGGAGGTACAGTGGTGAGGTGAAGTGGATTAGTCTGTGGAGAAAGTCAAATCCCCAAATGTATTTTTTATTTATTTAACTAGGAAAGTCAGTTAAGAACAAATTCTTATTTACAATGATGGCCTACCCCGGCCAGAACCTAACCAGGACGATGCTGTGCGCCGCCCTATGGGATTCCCAATCACGGCTGGATGTGATACAGCCTGGATTGGAAACAGGGACTGTAGTGACACCTCTTGCACGGAGATGCAGTGCCTTAGACCGCTGCGCCACTCGGGAGCCCTTGAACACTCAAATACCTTCCAGGAAAATAGATGTCCATCATGTCTCTGACATGAGCCTCTTCACCTGAACCTGAACCGTGCGGGGAAAAGGTCACGGTTGAACACTGCAATACAGAGTAGAGAATGTGACTTTTCTCAGCAACCAACTGCTTTTGAGGAATACTCTGACAGAGACAGAGAGTATGTTATAGTTCACAATGGAGAAGAAAATGTAGATGATATTCATTATTAGTTTCATCTGGTTTGTTTGTAGCTTCCATGTGATGAAGGGGGGGGGTCCAACGAAAGTCCACTGGTCTTCTTCCCTCCCTCTGTACCACTGTGAATAAATAGATGACTACATTTAGCTTTTGTTTCTGTTCTGAATAAAGGAAGTAGCCTACAATCCCTACTTTACCAATCCTGTACTTCAACAGATACAAATTAAGTGATCCAAAGTCTAAAAAGAATATAGTTGAAGTCAGAAGTTTACATACACCTTAGCCAAATACATTTAAACGCAGTTGTTCACAATTCCTGACATTTAATCCTAGTAAAAATTGCC
Source organism: Salmo salar (assembly GCF_965601325.2). Lineage (NCBI taxonomy): Eukaryota > Metazoa > Chordata > Actinopteri > Salmoniformes > Salmonidae > Salmo > Salmo salar. The sequence goes on along the minus strand of NC_138291.1, from coordinate 109,589,285 downwards.
TGTCTTAGGTCAGTTAGGCTCACCATTTTACTTTAAGAATGAGAGATGTCAGAATAACAGTAGAGAGAATGATTTATATCAGCTTTTATTTCTTTCATCACATTCCCAGTGGGTCAGAAGTTTGCATACACTCAATTCGTATTTGGTAGCTTTGCCTTTAAATTGTTTAACTTGGGTCAAACATTTTGGGTAGCCTTCCACAAGCTTCCCACAATAAGTTGGGTGAATTTTGGCTCATTCCTCCTGACAGAGCTGGTGTAACTGAGTCAGGTTTTTAGGCCTCCTTGCTCACACACGCTTTTTCAGTTCTGCCCACAAATTTTCCATACGGTTGAGGTCAGTGCTTTGTGATGGCCACTCCAATACCTTGACTTTGTTGTCCTTAAGCCATTTTGCCACCACTTTGGAAGTATGCTCGGGGTCATTGTCCATTTGGAAGACCCATTTGCGACCAAGCTTTAACTTCCTGACTGATGTCTTGAGATGTTGCTTCAATATATCCCCATAATTTTCCTTCCTCATGAAGCCATTTATTTTGTGAAGTGCACCAGTCCCTCCTGCAGCAAAGCACCCCCACAACATGACGCTGCCACCCCCGTGCTTCACGGTTGGGATGGTGTTCTTCGGCTTGCAAGCCTCTCCTTTAATCCTCCAAACATAACGATGGTCGTTATGGCCAAACAGTTCTATTTTTGTTTCATCAGACCAGAGGACATTTCTCCAAAAAGTACAATCTTTGTCCCCATGTGCAGTTGCAAACCGTAGTCTTGCTTTTTATTGCGGTTTTGGAGCAGTGGCTTCTTCCTTGCTGAGCGGCCTTTCAGGTTAAGTCGATATAGGACTCGTTTTACTTGGATATAGATACTTTTGTACCTGTTTCCTCCAGCATCTTTACAATGTCCTTTGCTGTTGTTCTGAGATTGATTAGCACTTTTCGCACCCAAAGTACGTTCATCTTTAGGAGACAGAATGCGTTTCCTTAATGAGCGGTATGACGGCTGCATGGTCCCATGGTGTTTATACTTGCGTCCGATTGTTTGTACAGATGAACGTTTTACCTTCAGGTGTTTGGAAATTGCTCCCAAGGATGAACCAGACTTGTGGTCTACAATTTATTTTCTGATGTCTTGGCTGATTTCTTTTGATTTTCCCATGATGTCAAGCAAAGAGGCACTGAGTTTGAAGGTAGGCCTTGAAATGCATCCACAGGTACACCTCCAACTGACTCAAATATGTTAATTAGCCTATCAGAAGCTTCTAAAGCCATGACATCATTTTCTGGAATTGTCCAAGCTGTTTAAAGGCACAGTCAACTTAGTGTATGTAAACTTCTGACCCACTGGAATTGTGATACAGTGAATTATAATCTGTCTGTAAACAATTGTTGGAAAAATTACATGTGTCATGCACAAAGTAGATGTCCTAACTGACTTGCCAAAACTATAATGTTTAAATGTACTGTTGAAGTCAGAAGTTTACACTTAGGTTGGAGTCACTAAAACTAGTTTTTCAACCACTCCACAAATGTCTTGTTAACAAACTATACACATCCAGTAGATGTACACTAAACAGGAACATTAAAAAGACAGAATTTAAACCATTACCATGGCAACATGATGGGCAGCCATTACTGTCTAACGCCAGACTAACAGCAATACAATCATTCTGTTCCCACAAAGCAGACCTTGTGGTGTGGACACACAGTGTTCACTATTACAGAAATCCATTACTCCATCAGCAGGTAGGATATTGTTGGCCTCAACACCTGTTGGCCTCGCAGGTTTCATCAGATAGTTGAAATAAATGGTAGTCATCATCATAACTATAATCATAGTCATAAAGCCACCTTTATGCCCGCGCCAAACTGTCCTGCCTTTTAGATTTACTGTCAATGTGCTGCTGAAGAGAGAGAGGAGGGTGAACACACACACACTTCCCTGTGGGCACACCCACCCACACAGGTGTGTTCTACCTGAGCTCTACTCTGGCAGGCACAAAATGGCTCCCATCAGAAATGGCTGGGGCGCTCCCATCAGAAATGGCTGGGGCGCTCCCATCAGAAATGGCTGGGGGGGTCTCATTAGAAATGGCTGGGGGGGCTCTCATCAGAAGTACACTGGTGAATTCTCAAGGGAGTACAAAGACACACACTGTACCACACACAATACGGCAGGTGTGGAAGACAAATTAGATTCAATATGAATATAATCCCTCAATGATCTAATATCGTCCACCGTGAGAGATATTAGCTGTTCACAACGTCTGACTTGTAGTTGAATGAGAAACTTACAAAATTGCTCATTGCCATGTCTGTCATCATTCTTTAAATTAGCCACACCAGTGGAGGATGTTGGGAAGAGCCACACGTGAATTGGAATGAATCTAAGAGGAAAGGTAGCATGTTTTCATGATAGTTTAATGGTGGTTTTGACTCAGAATGAATAACACATCTAGTAATATTACATAAGTGGCATGATACTGTGGTCTTTCTGTTCATACCACTGTGACCTGTGCAAATATGGACCACCGTAAGAAATAAAAACAAAATAACTATGACAACGTAAAGAAACTTAAAATGCATTAAAAAAAAAACAAGATGGTGAAAAAGTCAAATCTAGTCAGTAGTGACATACTCAAGTAAAAATGAAAGGAAAACCAACTTTCTTTTCTAACACATTGGGTTTTAATAAAGTCGCAAGAGTACTTCAACATAACACTGTCTTGATTCATAGCCGAGCTGCAGTCTCTAAAAACACTGCTTTGATTACAAAATGTGAAAGAACATTTTGATGTATTTTGATGAAACAGTATATGCCAGGTGGTTTTGGTCAACACAGTAGTTTTTAGGTATAACTGGTCACCTCTGGTACATAGATAAAGACACTAAAAACAAATCTGATGGAGATGCACAGCTCTACCTCTCTCCAAGTCATAACCTGTCTCTAAGGTCAATGAGACATGACTGATACAATGGAGCCATTGAGATAACAGAAGTAGATACAGAACCTCTTCCTCATAGTATTATCCCTAGGGCCCTGTATTTTACACCACCATGTGACAAGCCAGGATTTCAACCTTTATTTAAAGCTTTTTAGCTAAGTTTCCTTCGAATCGGCGACAGGTTTTTATGAGAATATTCAAAAATCAGAAGAACTGGATAAAAGGCTGTGTGCAATGACTTAGCGCACATAAAAATAACTTTTGCTGTTAAATTCTCACACACTGAATAAAATAAAACATTTTTTTAAATGGGCTCCCGAGTGGCGTAGTGGTCTAAGACACTACTTCTCAGTGCAAGGGGCATCACTACAGTCCCTGGTTCGAATCCAGGCTGCATCACATCCGGCCGTGATTGGGAGTCCAATAGGGTGGAGCACAACTGGCACAGCGTCGTCCGGATGTGGCCGTCATTGTAAATAATAATTTGTTCTGGACTTGCCTAGTTAAACAAAGGTAACATTTTCAACTCTGCTGATGGCTTTGTCACTACAAATGTTGCGTTGTATAGCAAATGTGCCCACTTTGGTTTTGACACACGTGCTCCAGCCAACAGCTCACAGATGCCTATAGCCTACAGGATGAGATTATTACGGACAAAAGAGACAGATTCTTACTTATTTGTCAAACAGCAGCCAAGCATCGATCATCACGTCACCAGAATAAGGCCCTTGATATTTAATGGAAAGGAGCATCATCACAGACTTTCACCACCCTGTGAAGGTAATCAGAACTTCTTTAATGCGTAGCTTAATAAACTGCATGCTTTTAGGAGTCGTAGTGCGAGGGCCACACAATGGATCATCGCGTGACTCAAAGTTTACGTCGACATGATGGCTATTATATCAATATTTGAGCATAAAAGGCGTCTCGCATGCATTTTACAGAAACAAAAATATCCCATCTTGTCTAGCGTATATTGTTTTGTCGACATTTGGACAAGTTTACTGACAAATTTGCCGTTTCCATCAGGTCTGTGGTGACATTTTCTTTCCCGACTCACATAAAAAGTTTGGACGGAAACCTGGTTAGTGTTGGTGTTATTGTCATTTCTGGATAAGGTGCAAAACACAAGGTACTAATATAGCACATGTCAACACATGCAGTGTAAAGATAATGTACTATAATGTTGCTGAGTTACAGCAACAAGGTGAGTTCTGGTCCTACAGTTCATCTGAAAGATACTGTTGGAAGACAGAACAGATCTCCTCATTGCTCATCAAGATGACTCATTATCTACTTGGAATGTCAACAGACTAACGTGTAAAAAAAAGAAAAAAAAGGTGACAATCTCCTTTGAGGTGCTGTAAAGGCATTACAAGCCAACTGCTTGCTATGACTCCAGATAAAGTGTTTCTGCTCTATATTCTACTCAACTTTTCAGTGACCTCCAGAAACAACAACAGTGAGAATATAAGCAACTAAAAAAGTGCAGCAGCTCTCAAACAACAGAAACCAATTCATCTCCAGTAGAGACCAGAGATAAGGTCGCTGGGGGTGTGTGTGTGTGTGTGTGTGTGTGTGTGTGTGTGTGTGTGTGTGTGTGTCAAGCAGTATAGCTCCGTAACGCAACACCATTCTAGTAGCACCAACAGTGTTCTGTGAAGAAACCGTGAGAAATGTTTATGGTACCTACCTAGCATAGGATAGCTACTCTATAGGTATTCTGGTTAACTGTGTATTAATCTAGTGTTCCATTGCTTAGTCACAGAGGAAGTCCCCCTGCTTTTAGGGAGGTTTCCCTGGTCCTTCTTCTGGCTATGGCCTCCTGCTTCTTCCTCTCAATCTCCTCCTCCGTGCATCTCCCTGTCATCTGACTGTTGACAAACACTGAGAAACAAATCAGATTACATGGAAATAGGACTCTGACTGCAATTGAAAAGCTTAAAGACAGAATGTGCCTACAGTGACTGACAGAAAAAAAACAGACAATTAGTGTATCAATTTTTATGCACAAAAAGTTAATACATTTACACATTTACTCAGCCGTTCCAACTTTGAAAATACATAATTGAATAGAAATGAAGCTCTTCAGTTCTAAAGCCCTGACCCAACAGCCATCTATTTACCTCCTAACCTCTCAGAGCCCTGACCCAACAGCCATCTATTTACCTCCTAACCTCTCAGAGCCCTGACCCAACAGCCATCTATTTACCTCCTAACCTCTCAGAGCCCTGACCCAACAGCCATCTATTTACCTCCTAACCTCTCAGAGCCCTGACCCAACAGCCATCTATTTACCTCCTAACCTCTCAGAGCCCTGACCCAACAGCCATCTCTTCAGTAAACTTGACTGCCTCCATTAGATGTGTTTTGTCATGTACTTGACAAGTTTAAAACCTGCCTACACTGGCTGACTATGGGAGCTCTTCTCTTCAGGACACTGGACTAGCTTCACTTCCAGGGATAAGTGGATAACGCTTTGAGTAAACTTCCTGATTGGCCTAATGTGTTGTTAGGGGCCAACATTTAATGTAATACTAGAGCTAAACTGACAAGTGGAGGATTATTGTTTTGCCTTTTTATGGGGTAAAAAGCTCACCTTTGTTGCCGATGGCGGCCGAGTCCGACAGATGTCTCTTGAACGATGATGCATGATGGGAATTTGAGTTTGGGAGGGTTCTCGCCAACACTGTCCGTGGCATGACCAACTTTGAGTTCTCTGCTTGGAAGGTTCTAACTCCAAGGGATCCTAGGCCAAATGTTCCCCATCCTGGAGCACCCCTCAGCTGGGTAAACTTGCCCAGACCCTCAGCACTGCCTGGATGGCTCTGGGACATGACTGTATGATGTCCGACCCAAACATTTCCTGCTTTCGCTGGAATGTTCCATCCCTGAAAGTGCACATGGGTGCTGCTCCTATCTCCTGGTGCTGAGTTTGAGCGGCCAGACGTGCAGGTGGTTGACTGTCTACTGCTAGGACCACCTACAGCCCTATCCATAGTCATAGACCCCTCTCTCGCTGTAGCCAGAGGGGCGGTTGGAGGGGCTTTCGGTTTGCTCTCCTGGACGCGGACCTCAGTGGCATCCGTGGTTGCGGTGGCGTCCTCGGACAGCGGCTGACTGTTGGAGATCCTCTCCACGTCGTCACACACCTGATACAGCAGTTTGTCATCGTCACCTTCGCCGTCGTTCCACAGCGACTCAGAGTCAAACAGGGACTGGAGGTCCTCCTCTGAGATGTCTTTGAAAGCGGAGTCTGGGGCTGTGGTTCCACGTGAGGTTGTGGCCGTGCTCACCCCCTCAGCAGTGTCTCTACTGGGGCCCCTAGTCCCCACGGCCGCAGACAAGCCGGGCCTGGGTCTCTCAGGCTGGGCCTCTCCAACAGTGAGGGACGGTCTGGGTGCTTCTTTGGTTGTCGGAGCCATATTCACCTGGAAACAAAGGTTGGGCTCCAGCAGGAAAGTGCTTCTGCTGGTGGGCTTGGGTTTAGGACATGGCTCAGTGAGGCCACCTCTGTTTGAGGGTTGAAGGTGTGTGCTTGTCCCCTTCCAGACAGAGTGAGAGGGCAGGCTGATAGGATTAGAGGTAGTAGAGGAGGGTGGTAGGGTCTTTTCTGTATCTGTTAGCAGCTGTGTGTTGTCTCTGTCAGTGCTCAGAGTCAGTGAGCTGCTGGGTTTAGGGGACAGCGTTTTCAGCCCCTCAGGATTCTGGGTCATCTCCAACACGATAGGGTCATTGAGAAGGTCATCATCCTCCCAGTCAAAGTCCTCGTCTTTCGCCACAGTCGTTGTGGCGTTCCACTGTCCTACTTCCTCTTTACCAGTACGAGCCGATGAACCAGATGTGCTTCCCCCGCCAGGCTTGACTTCCGACACTTTGACAAGGTCATCGGCAGTGAGATAGCTGACCCCAACTTGAACCTTGACCTCCTGAGAACAGGTGGAGGCGTTCGACCCTTGGCTGAGCCGTCCGGTGACTCGCTGCGTCGGCCCGTCGAACAGAGCGTTAAGCTCCGCCTCTACCTGCTGGGCTGATGACGACATTGTCGTCGGGCCCTTGGGTTCCTCCCCGTACCGGTTGTTAATTATGGTATTGTTTGTGTGTTCAGCACACTTCCTCTCTCTGTCCTGCTGGTGCATGTTGATGTCAAACTGCCTGGCCAGCTGCATCAAGTCCTCCACTGAGCTTTTCCTGTAGAGAGGAGAGGATGAAGTGAGTGGATGAACGAACAAGGAATATATTGAGGAACCTTTGAAGAAGCTAGTATAAGCACTAGCAAGAATGATCTGAATAAGAGAATTACTGGAAAAGACTATTGGACGAGAAATAAACCTAACATGTTAAATAAAAGGTTTTCAACTTATCAACCTGATTACACAAGTGATTTGTACAAATTCACTCACCGAGTGGATTTCTTCCTTGCTTTGGGCGGGCGTACCTCTAGGGTACAGGGGACAGCACTGTCCCCAATCCACTGGAGCAGAGGACTATCCACAGAGACATGCTGGGCATCCTGGAAAATGAAGACATGGTTTACAACAGCTGGTTTGTGTGCTGTGACCAACCTAAAGCTTTGGGACTACTTTCAAGCCAGGGCCCAGGCTTTAACCTCCAGTGCTTCAAGAAGTACCAGATTTAGAATGTCTTCTTTCAAAGAATCTCTTTCCATCCACTGAAACAAATCAACACAGTAGAATGCAGTCTTTTACATTTTAATATAACGAGGCCTTTATATCCACAGTAACACATGATTCAAAAACATGTCGGTGCTGCCGGGCACCAGCATCTATTCATTTATTTTATTTAACCAGGAAGTCAGTTAAGAAGAAATTCGTATTTACAATGACGGCCTGCTACTCCATCTATCAATGGACCTCAGTGACACGGTGAACATGTTTTATATACTGACCTTAGGAGCGATCCGATTGACAATGTCTGATATCTCAACAACTCTGGTGTTGCTGGGCCCTTCCCCTGGAGAATAAGGACAGCAACAGTTAGCCTTTTGTTGGCACATATACATAGTAATCCCAACGACTTTGGGCATAAAGGCCACTAGCGGAAACTGGAAGCAGCCTGTGTGTCGCCTCTGTGATCTGTGGAGGAATGAAACACATGACCTCCTATCCACTGAGACACCATCATGTACTGGCTTTGAGAAGGACAACAAAAACATGAGTGGATGGAGGATGACACATGATGATCTGATAGGTGTGAGGAGAATGAGGAAGAGGAGGAATGAAGGATATGCTAATGTTAAAGCTAAATCAGCCTTTTGCTCATCAAGTGACTTAACAACAGCATCATCATACCACTTCCAGCAGGAGTAGGTGATGCTGGGTCCCATATGATGTCCTGTAAAACATCTCCATCCCCGGGGGAATCAGCAGGGTTGTTTAAGCCCGTGTATCTGCCCCTCGCTCGTCGTTTGGGGGTCTGCAAATCTGGAGGGAACGAGACCAACTGTAAGGTCACTAGACATACTAAATAGGTGAACAACAAATGGGGTCTACCTGGTCACACATGAGTACAATAGGGAGAGCATCAGCACATGTGCGACTAGGGGCTAATGCATTGTTCAGTTATGTATGGAGCCATGTCATCGTGGAATGCTCTGCCACCAGACATTACTTAGGGAAAAAGTCTGTTTAGCTTTAAACAAATATTTTAAAATAACCTTTTACATCACCTCTGCTCTTTCTAAAGATTATATATATATATATATATATATATATATATATATATATATATATATATATATATAGATAGTTTTTTTTATTTTTTTTTTTTATAATTGAACCTTTATTTAACAAGGCAAGTCAGTTTAAGAACAAATTATTATTTACAATGACGGCCTACCCAGGCCAAACCCTAATGACGCTGGGGCAATTGTGCATCCGCCTTATGGAAATCCTAATCACGGCCGGTTGTGATACAGCCTAGAATCGAACCAGGGTCTGTAGTGACGCCTCTAGCACTGAAGATGCAGTGCCTTAGACCGCTGCGCCACTCGGGAGGCCCAAAATCTCATTTAACTGTATATAAGAATATGAAAATAGTGTGTAAATACCATTTTTGTTGTCTTTCTAATATATAACTTATTATTTTTTATATTTGTATATAATGTCCTTGTCTATAACTGTTTTGTACTTTGTAATTTATTTGTACGTTTTATGTGGACCCAAGGAAGAGTAGCTGCTGCATGTGCTGTAGTTAATTAAAGGTTACAATTAAAATTAAAAAGCTAATGGGGATCCTAATAAACAAAACCAACGTTTTGGAACGTTAAGATAGAAATAGAACGAGGAATCACATCAGCTCTATATATTGTATTTCTATCTGCAACGTTGAAGAACGTTTGGCAACTGAAAGTGGCCCTGGCTAGCGACGTCTCTGCCCAGCTAATTAACGTTAAAGCTGTTTATCCTGCAGCCTACACGAAAGTTTGACAACGTTAGCTATTGAGTCTAGATGTTGTTAGCTACCCAACTAGCTGGTTAGCAATACCGTTCCCGTGCACTTTTGGCAACCATCTTACCTTTAGAACGAGTATGTGGTGACTTCCTGACAGAAGGTGAAGATTGGGGTGTCAATTTCGGGCTTTTACCCGATTTGTTTGTTTTCAACCTTTTTTGAGAAAATGTGGAAACATGACTCCAGATTTCACTTAAGTCATTTGAGCCAGTGTTAGGGTCATGCTTTCTTGGATTTGGCATATTTCGTCGTCAGTTTTCTTGTTCATCATTTGACTTGACCATGTAAACGCAAATTGAATCGTTTGTCATTATCCGATTGCTTATCTTCGTGGGTAAAAGTGTGCTGTGTTTGTGTTCAGCATGTACGCCGCCATGATGTTGTGTGACGTCACGCCAAATGCATAAAGTGAAGTTGCCCCCAGACACTGAACTGAGATCAGTTTTTCGATTTGACTCACTTTTTGTAACATAAGAGTTATGGCAACTAGGATGTTTACTAGTGATGCTGAAAAACGTTAGAAAACGAACCTGCTTTGTTTAGCAGTAAGTTACTGAAGTTTATTTGCAATAGTCCATATGTATTAAATACATCAAATCAAAGTTTATTTGTCACGTGCGCCGAATACAACAAGTTTAGACCCTACAGTGAAATTCTTACTTACAGGCTCTAACCAATAGTGCAAAAAAGGTGTTAGGTGAACAATAGGTAAGTAAAGAAATAAAACAACAGTAAAATGACAGGCTATATACAGTAACGAGGCTATAAAAGTAGCGAGGCTACATACAGACACCGGTTAGTCAGGCTGATTGAGGTAGTATGTACATGTAGATATGGTTAAGGTAACTATGCATATATGATGAACAGAGAGTAGCAGTAGTGTAAAAGAGGGGGTGGTGGGTGGTGGGACACAATGCAGATAGTCCGGGTAGCCAATGTGCGAGAGCACTGGTTTGTCGGGCCAATTGAGGTAATATGTACATGAATATATAGTTAAAGTGACTGTGCATAGTATATGATGAACAGAGAGTAGCAGCAGCATAAAAGAGGGGTGGGGGGGGGGGGGCAAACTATGCAAATAGTCCGGGTAGCCATTTGATTACATGTTCAGGAGTCTTATGGCTTGGGTGTAAAAACTGTGGAGAAGTCTTTTTGTCCTAGACTTGGCACTCCGGTACCTCTTACCATGCAGTAGTAGAGACAACAGTCTATGACTGGGGTGGCTGGAGTCTTTGACAATTTTTAGGGCCTTCCTCTGACACAGCCTGGTATAGAGGTCCTGGATGGCAGGCAGCTTAGCCCCAGTGATGTACTGGGCCGTACGCACTACCCTCTGTAGTGACTTGTGGTCGGAGGCCGAGCAATTGCCGTACCAGGCAGTGATGCAACCAGTCAGGATGCTCTCGATGTTGCAGCTGTAGAAGCTTTTGAGGATCTCAGGACTCATGCCACATTTTTTAGTTTCCTGAGGGGGAATAGGCTTTGTCGTGCCCTCTGTCTTCGTGTGTTTGGACCATTCTAGTTTGTTGGTCATGTGGACACCAAGGAACTTGAAGCTGTCAACCTGCTCCACTACAGCCCCGTCGATGAGAATGGGGGCGTGCTCGGTCCTCCTTTTCCTGTAGTCCACAATCATCTCCTTAGTCTTGGTTACGTTGAGGGATAGGTTGTTATTCTGGCACCACCCGGCCAGGTTTCTGACCTCCTCCCTATAGGCTGTGTCGTCCATGATCAGGCCTACCACTGTTGAGTCATCTGCAGACTTAATGATGGTGTTGGAGTCGTGCCTGGCCGTGCAGTCGTGGGTGAACAGGGAGTACAGGAGGGAACTGAGCACTCACCCCTGGGGGGCTCCAGTGTTTAGGATCAGCGTGGCAGATGTGTTGCTACCTACCCTTACCACCTGGGGGTGGCTCGTCAGGAAGTCCAGGGTCCAGTTGCAGAGGGAGGTGTTTAGTCCCAGGATCCTTAGCTTAGTGATGAGCTTTGAGGGTACTATGATGTTGAACGCTGAGCTGTAGTCAATGAATAGCATTTTCACGTTGGTGTTCCCTTTGTCCAGGTGGGAAAGGGCAGTGTGAAGTGCAATAGAGATTGCATAATCTGTGGATCTGTTAGGGCGGTATGCAAATTGGAGTGGGTCTAGTGTTTCTGGTGGTGTTGATGTGAGCCATGACCAGCCTTTCAAAGCACTTCATGGCTACGGACGTGAGTACTGCAGGTCTGTAGTCATTTAGGCAGGTTACCTTAGTGTTCTTGGGTACAGGTACCATGGTGGTCTGCTTGAAACATGTTGGTATTACAGACTGGGTCAGGGACATGTTGAAAATGTCAGTGAAGACACCTGCCAGTTGGTCAGCACATGCCAAGAGAAAACGTCCTGGTAATCTGTCTGGCCCCGCAGCCTTGTGAATGTTGACCTGTTTAAAGGTCTTACTCACGTCAGCTACGGAGAGCGTGATCACACAGTCGTCCGGAACAGCTGATGCTCTCATGCATGCCTCAGTGTTGCTTACCTCGAAGCGATCATAGAAGTGATTTAGCTCGTCTGGTAGGCTAGTGTCACTAGGCAGCTCGCGGCTGTGCTTCCCTTTGTAGTCTGTAATAGTTTGCAAGCCCTGCTACATAAGACAAGCGTCGGGGCCGGTGTAGTATGATTCAATCTTAGCCCTGTATTGACGCTTTGCCTGTTCACCATCTCACCAGACCTCTCAAAATAAATAACAGCATTTAAAACAGACGGAAAGTTCCGGAAGATACATAAAATAGCCTAGAACAAAACAAGCCTGTGTCGTATGCAATCAGCCATAGAGTGAAACTTTACACTACCTGGTTCTTTAAAGTGATAACTCAACCAAATGCCTCATTTACTTTTTTGGCACTTAAGCTGAGTGTCCCGCATGCCATCAGCTTTGGGAAGTGATACTCCACTCATCTGTACCCAACCCCTCCGATACACTTGAAGCCCTGGGCCCATATCCACAAAACACCTTATTCATGAGGATCTAAAAGGCGATACTGACCCTAGATCAGCTCTCCTACTTTGAGAGGCTTTGTGGATACGGGCCCAGGGCTGTGTTTGCTCTGAATTTCTATGCAAATATGGTGGTAATGTGTCACTTCCCTCATCACACTGATGTGGAGGCATGACCCTGTCCTGACCGTACTGGGGTCCAACACTGACTGCTAGGGGTCACACACTCTAACTGGGCAGGGAATCTTTAGACCGATTTTGTGTGTGTGTGTGTGTGTGTGTGTGTGTGTGTGTGTGTGTGTGTGTGTGTGTGTGTGTGTGTGTGTGTGTGTCTGTGTGTGTGTCTGTATGTGTGTATGTCTGTGTGTGGTGTATTGGAGGGGTTTGGTAGAGATGAAGACCATTCTCCATCTCTGGATTAATAAAGTATTCTTCTAGATCTAGTTTTGGTAAATCTGGAGTGTACGTAAAAGCTGACAGGAAAAAAATCTATGTCGATAAATATTGTATTAGTCAAAACTTGACCTAAATTAACCTAAAATCTATTTTTTGAGGGGTAGTTTCTTTCCAGGTTTATTATCAAGAGAGATCTACAGTTGGTATATACTGCAGTAGATCATTCAGTATAGTAGCCTAACCTGTGTGTTCTGCAGATATAGTTGGGTTACAGTTGGGTTAGATTTAGAGTCAGGGTCAGATATAGTTGGGTTAGGTTTAGGGTCAGATATAGTTGGGTTAGAGTTAGGGTCAGATATAGTTGGGTTAGGTTTAGGGTCAGATATAGTTGGGTTAGGGTTAGGGTCAGAAATAGTTGGGTTAGGTTTAGGGTTGATATAGTTGGGTTATGGTCAGGTATAATTGGGTTAGGTTTAGGGTCAGATATAGTTGGTTTAGGGTCAGATATAGTTGGGTTAGGGTCAGATATAGTTGGGTTAGATTTAGGGTCAGATATAGTTGGGTTAGGTTTAGGGTCAGATAAAGTTGGTTTAGGGTCAGAAATAGTTGGGTTAGGTTTAGGGTCAGATATATTTGGGTTAGGTTTAGGGTCAGATACAATTGGGTTACGGTCAGATATAGTTTGGTTAGGGTCAGGTATAGTTGGGTTATGGTTAGGGTCAGATATAGTTGGGTTAGGATCAGATATTGTTGTGTTAGGGTCAGATGTAGTTGTGTTAGGGTCAGATATTGTTGGGTTACAATCAGATATAGTTGGGTTGGGGTCAGATATGGTTGTCTTAGGGTTAGAGTCAAATATAGTTGGGTTAGGGTCAGATATAGTTGGGTTAGGGTTAGGGTCAGATATTGTTGGGTTAGGGTCAGATATAGTTAGGTTAGAGTCAAATATAGTTGGGTTATGGTTAGATATTGTTGGGTTAGGGTCAGATATAGTTGGGTTAGGGTCAGATATAGTTGAGTTGGAGTTAGGGTCAGATAGAGTTGGGTTATGGTTAGGGTCAGATATAGTTGGGTTAGGGTCAGATATAGTTGGGTTAGGGTCAGATATAGTTGGGTTAGGATCAGATATTGTTGTGTTAGGGTCAGATGTAGTTGTGTTAGGGTCAGATATTGTTGGGTTACAATCAGATATAGTTGGGTTGGGGTCAGATATGGTTGTCTAAGGGTTAGAGTCAAATATAGTTGGTTTAGGGTCAGAAATAGTTGGGTTAGGTTTAGGGTCAGATATATTTGGGTTAGGTTTAGGGTCAGATACAATTGGGTTACGGTCAGATATAGTTTGGTTAGGGTCAGGTATAGTTGGGTTATGGTTAGGGTCAGATATAGTTGGGTTAGGATCAGATATTGTTGTGTTAGGGTCAGATGTAGTTGTGTTAGGGTCAGATATTGTTGGGTTACAATCAGATATAGTTGGGTTGGGGTCAGATATGGTTGTCTTAGGGTTAGAGTCAAATATAGTTGGGTTAGGGTCAGATATAGTTGGGTTAGGGTTAGGGTCAGATATTGTTGGGTTAGGGTCAGATATAGTTGGGTTAGAGTCAAATATAGTTGGGTTATGGTTAGATATTGTTGGGTTAGGGTCAGATATAGTTGGGTTAGGGTCAGATATAGTTGAGTTGGAGTTAGGGTCAGATAGAGTTGGGTTATGGTTAGGGTCAGATATAGTTGGGTTAGGGTCAGATATAGTTGGGTTAGGGTCAGATATAGTTGGGTTAGGATCAGATATTGTTGTGTTAGGGTCAGATGTAGTTGTGTTAGGGTCAGATATTGTTGGGTTACAATCAGATATAGTTGGGTTGGGGTCAGATATGGTTGTCTAAGGGTTAGAGTCAAATATAGTTGGGTTAGGGTCAGATATAGTTGGGTTAGGTTTAGGGTCAGATATAGTTGGGTTAGAGTCAAATATAGTTGGGTTAGGGTTAGATATTGTTGGGTTAGGGTCAGATATAGTTGGGTTAGGGTCAGATATAGTTGAGTTGGAGTTAGGGTCAGATATAGTTGGGTTAGGGTCAGATATAGTTGAGTTGGAGTTAGGGTCAGATATAGTTGGGTTATGGTTAGGGTCAGATATAGTTGGGTTAGGGTCAGATATAGTTGGGTTATGGTTAGGATCAGATATCGGTTTTTTAGGGTCAGATATAGTTGAGTTATGGTTAGGGTCAGATATAGTTGGGTTAGGGTCAGATGTAGTTGGGTTATGGTTAGGGTCAGATATAGTTGGGTTATGGTTAGGGTCAGATATAGTTGGTTTAGGTTTAGGGTCTGATATTGTTGGGTTAGATTTAGAGTCAGATATAGTTGGGTTAGATTTAGAGTCAGATATAGTTGGGTTAGGTTTAGGGTCAGATAGAGTTGGGTTAGGTTTAGGGTCAGTTATAGTTGGGTTAGATTTAGGGTCTGATATTGTTGGGTTAGATTTAGAGTCAGATATAGTTGGGTTAGATTTAGAGTCAGATATAGTTGGGTTAGGTTTAGGGTCAGATATAGTTGGGTTAGATTTAGGGTCAGATATAATTGGGTTAGGGTCAGGTATAGTTGGGTTATGGTTAGGGTCAGATATAGTTGGGTTAGGATCAGATGTAGTTGTGTTAGGGTCAGATATTGTTGGGTTACAATCAGATATAGTTGGGTTGGGGTCAGATATGGTTGTGTAAGGCTTAGAGTCAAATATAGTTGGGTTAGGGTCAGATATAGTTGGGTTAGGGTTAGGGTCAGATATTGTTGGGTTACGGTCAGATATAGTTGGGTTAGAGTCAAATATAGTTGGGTTAGGGTCAGATATAGTTAGGTTAGGGTTAGGGTCAGATATTGTTGGGTTAGGGTCAGATATAGTTGGGTTAGGGTCAGATATATTTGAGTTGGAGTTAGGGTCAGATATGGTTGGGTTATGGTTAGGGTCAGATATAGTTGGGTTAGGGTCAGATATAGTTGCGTTAGGGTCAGATATAGTTGGGTTATGGTTAGGGTCAGATATAGTTTTTTTAGGGTCAGATATAGTTGGGTTATGGTTAGGGTCAGATGGAGTTGGGTTAGGGTCAGATGTAGTTGGGTCATGGTTAGGGTCAGATATAGTTGGGTTATGGTTAGGGTCAGATATAGTTGGGTTAGGGTCAGATGTAGTTGAACATTTGGTTCATCCCAATGAGATTTGAAATATTTTATGCTGTCCTCATTTAGTGAGACACACACACACACACACACACACACACACACACACACACACACACACACACACACACACACACACACACACTACGCAGTATTCATCAAAGTTTCCACCAAGCCTTCATCCACCACTCACTATTACTGATGACATTATAGGTTGGTCACGTTCATACAGTAGCAGCGCAAGTAGTAGCGCTGTGACTGCTGATAAATCACAATAAAACATGATTAATGCTCCACCAAATGAGTGCCCAGGCCTTTATTACTCCTGTATGAGCAAAGAAAAATACTCGTCAGCAAAGAAGGGATAAAAATACCCCCTTTCCCGCCCCCGTCGATAACACCCCCACCCCAAAACATTTTCCCGCTGCCGTGGTCATGTGTAACATATTTCAGTTCAATCGTATTTTGAAACACAACGGAAGGCAAATGTTTGAAAACTTGTCGCTGGAGGTTGCAGGGCATTTATCTCTGTTATTGTAGGTGACCCTAAGATAGAATTACTGTCTGGCTGCAACGGGTTCAGAGACAAAAGATGCATCCCAATGTAGTGCAGTGCTATTGACCCAGGGCCCATTCCCTATGTAGTGCACTACTTTTGGCATAGGGCTCTGGTCAATAGTAGTGCACTATAAATGGAATAGGGTGCCATTTGGGACTCAGAAGCTTTTGGATATCCTTCAACACTGTTTCACACCAGTAATAACACACGTCTGGGTCAAAATGTGGCCGTTTCTTGTGCTCATTTTGTAGTCAATTGAATTATACAACCTTGAGAAGATGTCTGGGAAAACTTGTAGTTTCTCATTTCTTAACAATGCATATGATTTTCATTAGATGTAAAGAGACACTGAAACATGATAGTGTATTATTATTGGGGACATTTCTATTTAATTTAATTTAATTTACACATTATATTTTGATATAAAAATGTCTGATGTGTAATTTAGTTTTGCTGGTGGTAATTTGTATTACTTATGAAGTCTTACTGAGGGATGAGAAATGTTCCATACATTTGACACATATTAGTATTTCAAGTTTTGTCACGACTTCCGCCGAAGTCGGTCCCTCTCCTTGTTCGGGAGGTGTTCGGCACTCGACGTCACCGGTCTTCTAGCCATCACCGCTCCACCTTTCATTTTCCATTTGTTTTGTCTTGTTTTCCTGCACACATGGTTTACTCTCCTCATAATTACTATGTGTATTTAGCCCTCTGTTGCCTCCATGTCTGTGTGGGGTATTGTTTATTGTCGAGGTTGGCACGCTTCCGGCTGGTTAGCGCCGGGTTTTATGTGTACCCGTTATTTGTGGCAGCCGGTGCTTTGTACATCGTTGTGGTACTTTGTACATTGTTGTGGTACTTTGTGCTGCCTCACTTGTTTTGGGCATTTTGTTTTTTGTGACATGGTTGTGTTCTGGTCTTACAATTGCCTCAGTAAAGTGCTTCTTGTTCACTCATCTCTGCTCTCCTGTGCCTGACTTCCATGCACCAGCTACACCCACCGTTGACAAGTTTTGTTAATTCAAACAGAACATGTTTCTCTGATGAATGCATGTTAAAGCACAGCGATAAAATTGATAAAAAAAACAAGTTTAATAGATATATAAAACAAGTTTAACAGATATATAAAACAAGTTGAATAGATAAAACATGTTTAATAGATATATAAAACAAGTTTAACAGATATACTGTACAAGATTAACTGATATATACATATACACACATATATATATATATATATATATCAAGTTGAATAGATATACAAAACAAGTTTAATAGATAAAACAAGTTTAGTAGATATACAAAACAAGTTTAATAGATAAAACAAGTTTAATAGATATATATATAAAAAAGAGTTTAATAGATATATACAACAAGTTTAACAGATATATAAAACAAGTTCAACAGAAATATACAACAAGTTTAACAGATATATAAAACACGTTTAATAGATACAACTAGTTTAACAGATACAGATGAAGTTGGAAGTTTACATACACTTAGGTTGGAGTCATTAAACAAATGTTTCTACCACACCACACATTTCTTGTTAACAAACTATAGTTTTGGCATGTCAGTTAGGACATCTACTTTGTGCATGACACAATTCATTTTTCCAACAATTGTTTACAGACAGATTATTTCACTTATAATTCATTGTATCACAATTCCAGTGGGTCAGAAGTTTACATGCACTAAGTTGACTGTGCCTTTAAACAGCTTGGAAAAATCCAGAAAATGATGTCATGGCTTTAGAAGCTTCTGATAGGCTAATTGACATATTTGAGTCAACTGGAGGTGTACCTGTGGATGTATTTTAAGGCCTACCTTCAAACTCAGTGCCTCTTTGCTTGACATCATGGGAAAATCAAAAGAAATCAGCCAAGACCTCGGAAAATAAATTCTAGACCTCCACAAGTCTGGTTTATCCTTGGGAGCAATTTCCAAACGCCTGAAGGTACCACGTTCATCTGTACAAACAATCGTATGCAAGTACAACCACCATAGGACCACGTAGCCATCAAACTGCTCAGGAAGGAGACGCATTCTGTTTCCTAGAGATGAACATACTTTGATGCGCAAAGTGCAAATGAATCCCAGAACAACAGCAAAGGACCTTGTGAAGATGCTGGAGGAAACAGGTACAAAAGTATCTATATCCACAGTAAAATGAGTCCTATATCGACATAACCTGAAAGGCTGCTCAGCAAGGAAGAAGCCATTGCTCCAAAACCACCATAAAAAAAGCCAGACTGCGGTTTGCAACTGCACATGGGGACAAAGATCGTACTTTTTGGAGAAATATCCTCTGGTCTGATGAAACAAAAATAGAACTATTTGGCCATAATGACCATCGTTATGTTTGGAGGAAAAAGGGGGAGGCTTGCAAGCCGAAGAACACCATCCCAACCGTGAAGCACGGGGGTGGCAGCATCATGTTGTGGGGGTGCTTTGCTGCAGGAGGGACTGGTGCACTTCACAAAATAGATGGCTTCATGAGGAAGGGACATTTTGTGGATATAAAAGAAACATCTCAAGACATAAGTCAGGAAGTTAGAGCTTGGTCGCAAATGGGTCTTCCAAATTAACAATGACCCCAAGCATACTTCCAAAGTTGTGGCAAAATGGCTTAAGGACAACAAAGTCATGGTCATGGAGTGGCCATCACAAAGCCTTGACCTCCATCCTATATAAGATTTGTGGGCAAAACTGGAAAAGTGTGTGCGAGCAAGGAGGCCTACAAACCTGACTCAGTTACACCAGCTCTGTCAGGAGGAATGACCCAAGTTAAACAATTTAAAGGCAATGCAACCAAATACTAATTGAGTGTATGTAAACTTCTGACCCACTGGGAATGTGATGAAAGAAATAAATCATCCTCTCAATTATTATTCTGACATTTCACATTCTTAAAATAAAGGGCTGATCAAAGCTGACCTAAGACATGGAATTTCTACTAGGATTAAGTGTCAGGAATTGCGAAAAAACCTAGTTTAAATGTATTTGGCTAAGGTGTATGTAAACATCCGACTTCAACTGTATATACAACAAGTTTAATAGATAGATAAAACAAGTTTAATAGATATATAAAACAAGTTTATCAGATATATAAAACAAGGTTAATAGATATATAAAACAAGTTACCAGATACATAAAACAAGTTAAACAGACATATACAGCAAGTTTTATAGATATATAAAATGAGTTTAATAGATAGATAAAACAAGTTTAATATATATAAATCAAGTTTAATAGATAGATTAAACAAGTTTTATATGTATAAATGAGGTTTAACAGATATATACAACAAGTTTAATAGATATACTGGACAAGATTAACTGATATATATATATATATATATATATATATATATATATATATATATATATATATATATATATATATATATATCAAGTTTAATAGATATACAAAACAAGTTTTATAGATAAAACAAGTTTAATAGATATACAAAACAAGTTTAATAGATAAAACAAGTTTAACAGATATATAAAACAAGTTTAACAGACATATAAAACAAGTTTAACAGACATATAAAACAATGTAGTTTGATACTTGATTCTCTGTATTTCTATCTCAGAGGATTTTCCTGAGCAAAGCACTAGATGGTGCCTGTATACCTCTCTTGCTCTGTGTGTGTGTGTGTGTGTGTGTGTGTGTGTGTGTGTGTGTGTGTGTGTGTGTGTGTGTGTGTGTGTGTGTGTGTGTGTGTGTATATACCTGTGTGAATTTGTTGCGTTTGATGCTGTGGGGATATGGGCTAGATGAAGGGAGACTGGAGCAGGACGGATGTATGTTTGCTTCTCTGGGCTTGACTACTTCCCTGTGTGTGAATAACAGACACCACTGTCTATTCACACACACACACACACACACACACACACACACACACACACACACACACACACACACACACACACACACACACACACACACACACACACACACACACACACACACCCCCCCCCCCTCACATTTCTTTGGATTATTGATACTGATGTTTTGTTCTGTCTTGGAGAGATGTTTTGCCTGTATTGTTTTAAACAAGTGGTAATGTTAATCTAGTCAGAGATCAGAGGGGGCTACGGGGAGCTGTATGCTATGGTGGTCATATTAATAGTACCATTGTCATCAATGTTGTAGCCAGGTCAGAGGTAAAAAAAACAACTACACTGGGTAGTTTTCATAAAGAAAAATTGTGTGACTTGCTCATTTGACCAGATGAGTTTGAGTTTAGAAATTGAAATTGCTAGTGTTGAAAACTGTTGGCAGGTTGGAAGTAGTGACTGTATTACAGTAGTGGGATACTAGCCTTTAGTGATACCCTATATATACAAAAGCATGTGGACACCTCTTCAAATTAGTGGATTCTGCTTTTTCAGCCACGCCCGTTTCTGACAGGTGTATAAAATCGAGCACACAGCCATGCAATCTCCATCGACAAACATTGGCAGTAGAATGGCCTTACTGAAGAGCTCAGTGACTTTCAACGTGGCACAATACTCACGGTTCTGCCAAGTCCAGCAGTGACAATACTCACGGTTCTGCCAAGTCTAGCAGTGACAATACTCACGGTTCTGCCAAGTCCAGCAGTGACAATACTCACGGTTCTGCCAAGTCCAGCAGTGAAAATACTCATGGTTCTGCCAAGTCCAGCAGTGACAATACTCAAGGTTCTGCCAAGTCTAGCATTGACAATACTCCCGGTTCTGCCAAGTCCAGCAGTGACAATGCTCACGTTTCTGCCAAGTCCAGCAGTGACAATACTCACGGTTCTGCCAAGTACAGCAGTGACAATACTCAAGGTTCTGCCAAGTACAGCAGTGACAATACTCACGGTTCTGCCAAGTCCAGCAGTGACAATGCTCACGTTTCTGCCAAGTCCAGCAGTGACAATACTCACGGTTCTGCCAAGTACAGCAGTGACAATACTCAAGGTTCTGCCAAGTCCAGCAGTGACAATACTCACGGTTCTGCCAAGTCCAGCAGTGACAATACTCACGGTTCTGCCAAGTACAGCAGTGACAATACTCACGTTTCTGCCAAGTCCAGCAGTGACAATACTCACGGTTCTGCCAAGTCCAGCAGTGACAATGCTCACGTTTCTGCCAAGTCCAGCAGTGACAATACTCACGGTTCTGCCAAGTACAGCAGTGACAATACTCAAGGTTCTGCCAAGTCCAGCAGTGACAATACTCACGGTTCTGCCAAGTCCAGCAGTGACAATGCTCACAGTTCTGCCAAGTCCAGCAGTGACAATACTGTTGTGTCTGGACTATAATTAATTGTGAAGACTTATTTATCAAATCAATTCTCTATGTGTAATTATTATTACGTGATTAAACTAATCATGCAAACTTTAATTAACTAGGAAGTCGGGGCACCACGGGAACATGTTGTTTATGAAGTGTCAATTTCCCGAATATAACTCTTCAGATATTTTCATATCTTATAAAAACAGTCGCTTATTAATGAATTGTTATTATTACCTCATCAGTTTTCATTACTGAACGTCACAAACCCTTGGATATCTGCACGAACTCTAGCCTAAATCATGAATCAGCGATATACAAATTGGCTTAATTATTTTTTATAATAATCACACAGAATTACATAACAAAAAAACAGTAGATATTTCAGTTACTGCATGATACAAAGAAAAAGTCCCTAGTGGACGAAGCCGATATGACGCTTGGTAGACAAAGGAAAGGGGTGGGGACTGAGAAAGAGCGGGAAAGACAAAATGGATTCACAATTCACAGTGGATAATAGTACTCATAGACATGCTAATACTTTGCACTCATTCTGAAAGAATTTGCAATGTACATATTTACACTCGTATGTCATTGTTGTCTCTCCGTTGAAAACACTCGATCGTCCTGTAGAGTTCATCAGAGATGCTGGTTAACCTCTTCGGGCTAGGGGGCAGTATTTTCACCACCGGATGAAAAGCGTGCCCAAAGTAAACTGCCTGCTACTCAGGCCCAGAAGCTAGGATATGCATATAATTGGTAGATTTAGATAGAAAACACTCTACCACTCTTTCTAAAACTGTTAAAATAATGTCTGTGAGTATAACAGAACTGATATGGCAGGCGAAAACCTGAGAACAATCATAGAAGAAAAAGGAAGAAAAACAATTGAGGTAACTGTGTTTTCAATGGGGTTTCTATGGGATCCTATCTTTCTGTGGCACTTGGTTGCAGTTCCTATTGCTTCCACTAGATGTCAACAGTCTTTAGAAATTGGTTGATGTTTTTCTGTAGAGAAATGAAGAAGTACGGCTATTCAGAACGAGGGTCCAGCCTAGTGTACTCTTTTGTTTGGGGCGCGTGACCTGAAGCTTGCTCCACTTTCATTTTAGCCGCAATTGAACACAGTTTATTCCGTCTTGAATTTTATTGATTATTTACGTTTTAAAATACCTAAAGTTAGATTAGGAAAGTTGTTTGAAATGTTTGGAACAAGTTTACAGTTAACTTATTAGATATTTTGTAGTTGTGTTGGGCGAGTTGGAACCGGTGTTTTTCTGAATCAAACGCGCCAAATAAATTGACATTTTGGGAATATAACGACGGAATTTATCAAACAAAAGGACCGTTTTTGATGTTTATGGGACATTTTGGAGTGCCAACAGAAGATCTTCAAAGGTAAGGCAAGAATTATATCGTTATTTCTGAGTTTTGTGTCGCGCCTGGTGGGTTGAAATAGGATTGTCATGTGTTTGTATGATGGGGTGCTGTCCTCAGATAATCGCATGGTTTGCTTTCGACGTAAAGCCTTTTGAAATCTGACACGTTAGCTGGATTAACAACAAGTGTAGCTTTAATTTGATGTATTGCATGTGTGATTTCATGAAAGTTTAATATTTATAGTAATTTAATTTGCATTTGGCGCTCTGCCATTTCACCGGATGTTTTCGAGGGGAACGTCTAGCCGTAATTAACTTTCCCAGAAGTCACAATGTCTTTCGTGGTTTTAGGTGGTTAGAATGGATACTTCAGAGTACCATTCGGAAATGTTCTCGTAGAATAGATGCTTCGGCAATGGTCGGTATTCTCATCCTAGACTTACGTAATTTCTAGCTGAAGACTAGTAATTATACATCTAAGATTTGCTCTTATTCCGTAATGATCGATAGTCTCAGAGTTTAGCCATTTCCAGCCGTGTAGCCAAAACTACAGCTGTATGGTCTAATGGTCTATAGAATTATAGCCATTCCAACATGGAGAATCTGTCCCGCCGTTCTCCGACTTAATGTATATTTTGTAGGAAGTGGGTTATATACTCTGTGGAAAAAGGGGCGGTTCTATGACGTCTGATGTAATGTCTGGGCTCACCGGGGCGTGGCCACTGACTAGTTAAAACGTTATAACTAAACAAGTATCACGTTTAGAAGGCCAACACGACATTACATCTTCTCACAAATAGTTTAATATTCAATCATATATTTTACACAACATTCAGGTAGAAAACTAATAACTGAGAAATGTACACTTCCAAAGCTACCGTTATTTTGTGCTACCGTCCATCCTGCTGTTTTTCAAAATAAAACCACTTCGACAGGATTGTTCTTTAAATACCCACGGACCATTCCCACATTCTCAAAAATAGAAATATTGTTTAATCCTCCAATTTTGGGGAATATGAGTTGAACAAAGAGAAGCTCTTTGCTCCATAGGTTTATTTCCCCTCTCTTTCTGCTTGACCAGGGGAAGAGAGTCTCTGCCAGGAATGTATGACCTGTCGTAAAGTCATATAACTTGTGGTGGGAGAGAGAGAGTGAGAGAGGGGGGGAGCCACGATATACACCCCAAAGGGCCACTTCGTGACAATACTCACTGTTCTCTCAAGTCCACCAGTAACATTACTCACTGTTCTCTCAGGTCTTTTTAGCTGACGTCAGCTCAGATTCTGTCCAACTCTTTCAGAGAGGCCAAAGTGACATCAACATGTATTTTTTTCTTGACAACAGTAGTGTGAATGGTCTGTGTATATCTTTATTCCACCTGAGCTACTTCAGGACACATTCATGCATCGCATATACAATAATCTTTAAAACATTGAAATATGTACAGATAAATCAAGTCAACAAAATGGAGGTAGATCCCTGTGCACAGATATTCAATGTGCTGGCACTGACAGGAAAGCAGCATGTGAACCAAAACACATATTTGCCTAACCCTAGCCCTAGGCTTAGAAAACAACAAACTTGAAGAGACATTGACTGATCTTGCTGAAATACTTACAAAAAATGTTTTTCATTGTGCAAGATTAAAATAAGTATTTAATCAAGGTTGATTATTGACTCTTGAAGTGTGGGGTTTTATACACGGTATAATATGTGAATAAATGTTTTGCAGGACAGAATGTCCCCACATAACCTGTAAATGTCGACATACACTGCATTATCACTTTACTGCAGCCTCTACTGTTCTGCATGATCACCTTACTGCATACTCTACTCGTCTGCATTATCGCTTTACTGCAGCCTCTACTGTTCTGCATTATCTCTTTCCTGCAGCCTCTACTGTTCTGCATTATCTCTTTCCTGCAGCCTCTACTGTTCTGCATTATCGCTTTACTGCAGCCTCTACTGTTCTGCATTATCTCTTTCCTGCAGCCTCTACTGTTCTGCATTATCTCTTTCCTGCAGCCTCTACTGTTCTGCATTATCGCTTTACTGCAGCCTCTACTGTTCTGCATTATCTCTTTACTGCATCCTCTACTGTTCTGCATTATCGCTTTACTGCAGCCTTTACTGTTCTGCATGATCAGTTTACTGCAGCCTCTACTGTTCTGCATTATCGCTTTACTGCAGTGTCTACTGTTCTGTATTATCTCTTTACTGCAGCCTCTACTGTTGTGCATCATCGTTTTACTATAGCCTCTACTGTTCTGCATTATCGCTTTACTGCAGCGTCTACTGTTCTGCATTATCTCTTTACTGCATCCTCTACTGTCCTGCATTATCTCTTTACTGCAGCCTCTACTGTTCTGCATTATTGCTTTACTGCAGCCTCTACTGTTCTGCATTATCGCTTTCCTGCAGCCTCTACTGGCCTGCATTATCACTTTACTGCATCCTCTACTGTTCTGCATCATCTCTTTACTGTAGCCTCTACTGTTCTTCATTATCTCTTTACTGCAGCCTCTACTGTTCTGCATTATCTCTTTACTGCAGCCTCTACCCTATGCATTATCGCTTTACTGCAGCCTCTACTGTTCTGCATTATCTCTTTACTGCAGCCTCTACTGTTCTGCATTATCACTTTACTGCATCCTCTACTGTTCTGCATCATCTCTTTACTGTAGCCTCTACTGTTCTGCATTATCTCTTTACTGCAGACTCTACTGTTCTGCATGATCACTTTACTGCAGACTCTACTGTTATGCATGATCTCTTTACTGCATCCTCTACTGTTCTGCATTATCGCTTTACTGCAGCCTCTACTGTTCTGCATGATCAGTTTACTGCAGCCTCTACTGTTCTGCATTATCGCTTTACTGCAGTGTCTACTGTTCTGTATTATCTCTTTACTGCAGCCTCTACTGTTCTGCATTATCGCTTTACTGCAGCCTCTACTGTTCTGCATTATCGCTTTACTGCAGCGTCTACTGTTCTGCATTATCTCTTTACTGCATCCTCTACTGTTCTGCATTATCTCTTTACTGCAGCCTCTACTGTTCTGCATTATCGCTTTACTGCAGCCTCTACTGTTCTGCATTATCGCTTTCCTGCAGCCTCTACTGTTCTGCATTATCACTTTACTGCATCCTCTACTGTTCTGCATCATCTCTTTACTGTAGCCTCTACTGTTCTGCATTATCTCTTTACTGCAGCCTCTACTGTTCTGCATTATCTCTTTACTGCAGCCTCTACCCTCTGCATTATCGCTTTACTGCAGCCTCTACTGTTCTGCATTATCTCTTTACTGCAGCCTCTACTGTTCTGCATTATCTCTTTACTGCAGCCTCTACCCTCTGCATTATCGCTTTACTGCAGCCTCTACTGTTCTGCATTATCTCTTTACTGCAGCCTCTACTGTTCTGCATTATCGCTTTACTGCAGCCTCTACTCCTCTGCATTATCTCTTTACTGCAGGCTCTACTCTTCTGCATTATCTCTTTACTGCAGACTCTACTGTTCTGCATGATCACTTTACTGCAGACTCTACTGTTATGCATTATCTCTTTACTGCAGCCTCTACTGTTGAATACCATCTCTCTGAAATAATCTTTATTAGATTTTACTATACAGTGCCTTCGGGAAAGTATTTTGTTACGTTACAGCCGTATTCTAAAATTCATAAAAAATAAAAAATAAACACAATACCCCATAATGACAAAGGATAAAAAAAATGTTACATTTTTTGCAAATATATTACAAATAAAAAACAGAAATACCTTATTTACATAAGTATTCAGAACCTTCGCTATGATCCTCAAAATTAAGCTCAGGTGCATCCTGTTTCCATTGATCGTCCTTGAGATGTTTCTACAACTTGATTGGAGTCCACCTGTAGTAAATTCAATCGATTGGACATGATTTGGAAAAGGCACACTCCTGTCTATATAAGGTCCCATAGTTGACAGTGCATGTCAGAGCAAAAACCAAGCCATGAGGTCGAAGGAATTGTCCGTAGAACTCAGAGAAAGGATTGTGTCGAGGCAAAACATTTACCAAAACATTTCTGCAGCATTGAAGGTCCCCAAGGCAGATATGAACGGAGCAAAGTACAAAGAGATCCCGAGAGTAGCAATCTGTTATTCTGTCCCTGAGTAAGGCAGTTAACCCACTGTTTCCAGGGCGCCAATGACGTGGATGTCGATTAAGGCAGCCCCCGCACCTCTCTGATTCAGAGGGGTTGGGTTAAATGCGGAAGACACATTTAATTTGAATGCATTCAGTTGTACAACTGACTAGGTATCCCCCCTATCCCTTTCCTTGATGAGCACTCAGGATCTCAGACTGGGGTGAATATTCACCTTCCAACAGGACAATGACCCTAAGCTTACAGCCAAGACAACGCAGGAGTGGCATCAGGACAAGTCTCTGAATGTCCTTGAGTGGCCCAGCCAGAGCCCGGACTTGAACCCGATCGAA
Organism: Salmo salar; assembly: GCF_965601325.2. Taxonomy (NCBI): domain Eukaryota; kingdom Metazoa; phylum Chordata; class Actinopteri; order Salmoniformes; family Salmonidae; genus Salmo; species Salmo salar. Next base: position 109,561,649 of record NC_138291.1, on the reverse strand, counting down.
CATCTATGGAGAGACCTGAAAATAGCTGTGCAGCGGCGTTCCCCATCTAACCTGACAGAGCTTGAGAGGATCTGCAGAGAGGAATGGGAGAAGCTCCCCAAATACAGGTGTGCACAAGCTTGTAGCGTCATACCCAATAAGACTCAAGGCTGTAATCGCTGCCAAAAGTACTTTAACATAGTACTGAACAAAGGGTCTGAATACTTACGTAAATGTGATATTTCAATAAAAAAAAAATCTTTGTCATTATGGGGTATTGTGATGTCGTTATGGGGTATTGTGATGTCATTATGGGGTATTGTGATGTCATTATGGGCTATTGTGAGTAGATTGATGAAGGGAAAAAACTATTTAATCCATTTTAGAATAAGGCTGTAACGTAACAAAATCGGGGAAAAGTCAAGGTGTCTGAATACTTTCTGAATGCACTATATGTATTATATATTTCTGGACGTTCTCCTCTGTACAGCTTCCAGTAGTTTCTGGGGCAGATATGGAAGCTGGTTTTGAAGCATCTTGCAGTTATTCACATTCTTTGCTATGCAGTCCACACATATCCTGTAAGACAAAACAACATGTTTAAAGTGGAAATCAGCAGTTGCCACATCCATTTTTGGACATATAAATGAATGATATCTACCCATTGCTTCTTGAAGACTATAACTTATCAACGCCTCATGAGCTTAGTTCAACTGTCGTACCCCATCAGAACCCGGAATATAATCTTGTTTTACTCCAATGTTTGTAAACAAAGTGAATTTAAACAAACACCATATAGCCTCAGACCATGGTTAAAACTATAATGTTGATATCATGGATGGTCAGTCCCTCCATCCGTAGCTCTGTCTATAAATTTGAGTGGTTTCTCCCTCTCCAGCCCCATACCAAAACAGGGGCAGGGGAAAACACTTTGTTATTGTTTCGACTGCTGATTTCTGCTTTAAGGGACGATGAAAATGGACATTACATGTGATGTAAATAAAATCTGTGATTATTATGAGAAAGTTTACCGAAAGAGGGGATAAGGCTGGGTCTGGAAAACAAGTGCATCATTGCTGTGGCCCTGAAAACATGTGAAAACAAACAGTTAGTTGTAGTGTCAATGATTCTACATAAACCAGGGCTACTGTGATGATTTGGCTGAAGGCTATCGTCATACCGTCAAATTCTCATACGTTCCTACTAGGAGGACGTAGTCACAACTACCCCCAAACACAATGACGTCAGAGTCCTTTGCTTGGCTTGCTGTGTGCCACAACCTGCAGGGACGAAAGTCAATGAAATGGGGGATTTCATCAAAATACAGAGAATGTGCACTCACTTTAATCATTGTACATTTTAGGCTAATTTCTCTTCACTCCTTGATCTGCACTTACAGACTTCAGATGAGATGGTAATGGAATGCGTTCTGATTGAACCTTTATTTTATCAGGGAGTCATACCAGTCTTACCAGTTGAATCAGATTAGGAACTAGATTTAACATGATGCTAAACTGTCAGCTACTGTACTACCTTGGTTTGTTGTTGTTTGGATGGTCAAACTCCCTCCATGTCTTTGTGTCAACATCTAAAACCCATCTATCACCTACAGAAGCATAATAGATACAAGAAAGAAATAACTCCATGGAACAGAAGGTTTTCTAGGAGGGTCAAATGGTTGAGTAACAGCTGAGGAAGGATTTTGTCCAACTGGGACTAAATGGGTAAATGACTTACTCATTGGTTTGCAGTCCACATTCAGTCCACCAAATAGAAACAAAGTGTTATCAGATACTGCAGTGAGGCTATGCCATGACCTTCCCCCTGGTACAGTGGATGTTGACACTCTGGAGAAGACATTTGGAGGGAACAGTTAAGTCTTTTTTTAAAAACACACCAAAGCTGTTATTATGATAAACATTAGACCGTTTTAAAGATGAGCATTTGAAAGAGTGAAATATAAATACCTACATTTCAGACCATGTCCATGATTCTAGATCTAGACAATGAATGTCACTTGGTGTGGTTTCCTAAAGGGAAGGGTAGAAGGAAGGGCTAACCACTGAACATTCCAAAACAGGTCAACACACTTGAGTCAAGTATTAAACTTGACTGTACTGTAAGCACTGTGATCCCATTAATATTAGCAATGTTTTAGGGGTTTCTGTGTCTCTGCATCAATGCAATACAATACGTGAGGAGGAGTTCAACTCAACAGAGTACTCACCAGTACTCTGCCCCCATAGACATACCCTTTATGACCAAGTGTTGCACCTGCATGGGCAGCTCTGGGGGCAGGAGCACGACCCTGTAGTCAGAAAGAGCTACTTACAGTACAGGTACAAAATGACAAACTGTTATTTGGCTGCAAATAACTAATTAGTGCATGTATAACCAGCACCATTGTGCCAGCTTAACATATAGCGCTGCCTCACTGAACTTGTCCCTGACCAGGCTTGAATCAGGGTCCTCTACCTCTCCTCTGATTGGGCTTGAAGCAGAGTCTTCTACCTCTCCTCTGACTGGGCTTGAACCAGAGTCCTCTACCTCTCCTCTGACTGGGCTTGAATCAGGGTCCTCTACCTCTCCTCTGACTGGGCTTGAACCAGGTTCCTCTACCTCTCCTCTGACTAGACTTGAACCAGGTTCCTTTATCTCTCCTCTGACTGGGCTTGAACCAGGTTCCTTTATCTCTCCTCTGACTGGGCTTGAACCGGAGTCCTCTACCTCTCCTCTGACTGGGCTTGAACCAGGTTCCTTTATCTCTCCTCTGACTAGACTTGAACCAGGTTCCTTTATCTCTCCTCTGACTAGACTTGAACCAGGTTCCTTTATCTCTCCTCTGACTGGGCTTGAACCAGGTTCCTTTATCTCTCCTCTAACTGGGCTTGAACCAGGTTCCTTTATCTCTCCTCTGACTGGGCTTGAACCAGGTTCCTTTATCTCTCCTCGACTGGGCTTCAACCAGAGTCCTGTATGTCACCAACACATGTGACCACCAGCTTGACAATGTAGAAACGGATTGATCTATACAACAGGTACCGATTGGATAGCTCCATCAGCAACGTTTCAAGCTAACTATGGAGTAAGGTTACGGTACGTTCTTAACTCTGTTCCACATGGTGAAGTTATGTTGTGATGTAAACATACAGTGTATGTCTGTCTTACAGAGCTCTGTGGTTCCCTCCAGCTGGCTAGTGTTGTATCAAAAATGTGGACTTCATTGTTCCATCCCCAACCAACGTTCTGCTCCTACAGAACACACAATACAACACATTGAAAATAGTGGTTGTAATTCATACGTTTGGACACAATCATAAATAAAAAGCAAAAATGTACCAATGATGCCGTGTCCACGATGAAGCTTTTGTCATCCATGATGTCATCAAGTGTCTTGTGACCATATCCACCAAAGTAGGTGACCCTACAGAATGGAAGATTCTCAAAGTAGGTGACCTTATGGAATGGAACATTCTCAAAGTAGGTGGCCCTACAGAATGGAAGATTCTCAAAGTAGGTGACCCTACAGAATGGAACATTCTCAAAGTAGGTGACCTTATCGAATGGAACATTCTCAAAGTAGGTGACCTTATGGAATGGAACATTCTCAAAGTAGGTGACCTTATGGAATGGAACATTCTCAAAGTAGGTGACCTTATGGAATTGAACATTCTTAATTGGGAAAAATTAAAAGATTCTCCCAAAGACAAAACAATAAACATGGGAAACCGCCCGCACTTGTGTTTAAGATTTAGTTGGTCCAGGCAACTATTTGTACAACACCCCCAATAGTAGCCTTTAAAGGGATACTGCGAGATTCTGTCAATCAAGCTGTTTTATATATTATTATTAGATATTTTTTTGTAGTCTGGTGCTACTGTACCTGTAGACTTCCAGTCATTGAACTAAGGCTAGCTAGCATTGGCTAATTGCTAATTGCCAGAATCTCACAGTATCCCTTTAGATGTGTCATTTGAACCCTGACTATCTTCCTGTTTGTAGCAATTCTGCAATGGATGTTGCATTGTAATATTATATGTTACTGACCTGTTGTTGAAAACCCAGCAGCACAGCTTATCTCTGGGTGAAGGAGGAGAGCCACTCTCAGCTTTCACTTTCTTCCAACTGTAGTCCCCATCCAGGAGGTTGACCCGGTAAAGCTGCAAGCACACATCTTTTCAGAATGTAATACATGTGTCTCTGAAGCTAGAGTTTGAACCCATCTGAACTGTCTCATAACAAAGGAAGCTTTATTATGATTAATAAGCTTTTGGTGATTTTCAGAAAAATATTTGCACATCAGGGGCACTACAGTTTCTGCTGAGCTAGCTCACCTGATTGGTCTGTCCCATGTCATCATATCCCCCGAATATGTACATGTGGCCATTTAGAAAGCAGCTGCAGGTGCCTGACATGGGGGGCGGGATCTCTCCTGACATTTGACACATTTCCCTTCAGAAGATAAAATGAATAAACCAACTATAAATACACACAGCATACACATTTAAGTTACAGGCAACATAGCTAAGTCTTAATGCAAATTTGGTTCAAACTGAAGATAAGACCAGTGCAGCACTATAGACTACTGTAGACCAGCGCAATGAACCAGTCTTGAACTAAAGACCACTATAAACCCATATAGACCAGTCTTATAGACCACTATAAACCAGTCTGACACTATAGACCACTATAAACCAGTCTAATACTATAGACCACTATAAACCAGTCTAATACTATAGACCACTATAGACCACTATAAACCAGTCTGACACTATAGACCACTATAAACCAGTCTAATACTATAGACCACTATAAACCAGTCTAATACTATAGACCACTATAGACCACTATAAACCAGTCTGACACTATAGACCACTATAAACCAGTCTAATACTATAGACCACTATAAACCAGTCTAATACTATAGACCACTATAAACCAGTCTAATACTATAGACCACTATAAACCAGTCTGACACTATAGACCACTATAAACCAGTCTAATACTATAGACCACTATAAACCAGTCTAATACTATAGAACACTATAGACCACTATAAACCAGTCTGACACTATAGACCACTATAAACCAGTCTAATACTATAGACCACTATAAACCAGTCTAATACTATAGACCACTATAAACCAGTCTAATACTATAGACCACTATAGACCAGTCTAATACTTTAGACCAGTCTAATACTATAAACCAGTCTGACACTATAGACCAGTCTAATACTATAGACCACTATAGACTAGTCTAATACTATAGACCACTATAGACCAGTCTAATACTATAGACCACTATAGACCAGTCTAATACTATAGACCAGTCTAATACTATAGACCACTATAGACCAGTCTAATACTATAGACCAGTCTGACACTATAGACCAGTCTGACACTATAGACCAGTCTGACACTATAAACCAGTCTAATACTATAGACCAGTCTAATACTATAGACCAGTCTGACACTATAAACCAGTCTAATACTTTAGACCAGTCTAATACTATAGACCACTATAGACCAGTCTAATACTATAGACTAGTCTAATACTATAGACCAGTCTAACACTATAGACCACTATAGACCAGTCTAATACTATAGACCAGTCTAATACTATAGACCAGTCTAATACTATAGACTAGTCTAATACTATAGATCAGTCTAATACTATAGACCACTATAGGCCAGTCTAATTCTATAGACCACTATAGACCAATCTAATACTATAGACCACTATAGACCAGTCTAATTCTATAGACCACTATAGACCAGTCTAATACTATAGACCAGTCTAATACTATAGACCACTATAGACCAGTCTAATTCTATAGACCACTATAGACCAGTCTAATACTATAAACCAGTCTAGCACAACAGACCACTATAAACCAGTATAGTACAACAGACCACTATAAACCAGTATAGTACAACAGACCACTATAAACCAGTATAGTACAATAGACCACTATAAACCAGTCTAGGGTTAGGGTTCGTAGATAGTTAGTTGAAATGTGTGTAGAGCATCTACAGATGGAATATCCAGATACAGTGTTAAACCCAAACTACTTCTCCATTCATATTCTTTACAATGTGTCATATACAGCCCATATGCACAAACACTATGTTAGAATTCCATTGATATTCTTACCATACCCCTCTTTGTAAGTCATACAACCAGATTTCATCACTGGGTAGGAAAACTTCACTGCCAGCGGTTGACTGCAGAACAAAAAAAAGGTTCCTCCATTACTAGTGAAAAAACATTCATATAGTCTATCAGCAGCATGTATGTTATATAGTATATGTGGATGCTAAACATCAATTCTAAACAACACCATCAATTAGGAATGCTTTCAAGATAGTTCCAGGAAGGGAATTTACAAATCATGTTTGAGGCTTACCATGTAACCTCCCCAGACATGCAGAGCATTTCCCTCTACTACAGCTGTGTGACCACTTCGCTCGAGGGCAATAAGTTCCACACAGTGTTTCTCAACTGCAGAATCCATAGTTTCCAGAAAAGTTCTTAGTAAGTGAAAACACAATGAAAATGAGAGAAAGAAATGTACAAAGATCTCCATGCCAGGACTTTTATCTTCTCTCCCAGGACTTTTATTTTCTCTCCCAGGACTTTTATTTTCTCTGACCCAAATCTGTTTAAAACCTTTTATTTTTCATAGGACCAAGCTGCTCATTTTGACTACAGACTTTGGCAGCGAATAGAATGTGCAGGGGCTGGCTGTTTTTAAGTATCTGTTTCTGAGACGCTCCAACCTCTAGGAAAAAACAAGTTGTTCTTGCCCCGACAGCGTTTGTTGTAGCGGAGGGTCAAAGGTCATATCATCTTGTCACCAGACCATTACTCCCTCTGGCTACGCCCCCTTACCTGAAAATGTCACAACACTCACCGAATACCTCTCCTCTGCCTGTTCCACTCTCCTTATACCTCTCCTCTGCCTGTTCCACTCTCCTTATACCACTCCCTATGAGCAGTTTGTTTTTCCTGTGGTTAGCGGTGTGTGCTTGTTTATGCAACGGGCAGCTCGTCCCTTCACTTCACTCATATGGAATTCTGAGGGCAGAAACATATCATGTGTCATGTTTGAAATAGCCTGCTGGGACCAGCGTGGTCGTGCGATAGTTCACATTCTGTTACACTTCGCGTATCAAGTGATGTGAATCGAAACGTGAGCCAGCAGTCTGTATTATGATTGGAACCATGTCTTTGATTGGATACAAACAACCATCCATCCTCACAGAATCCATACATTGATTGATTGACATCTCTAAGGCTTGAGCCCTGTTAAATTTGACTTGTTTTGTTCACCAAGTTTACTCAGTGAGCAATATTGATCTATTGTTGTAAGTGTTGGGGAGAAAACGACTAAAGGTAAAATAGCATGAAACAGTGTAAAAGTATTCTACAGGGTTACTATAAATCAAGGGTATTATTACACTGTAAAACTTTTCCCTGTAAATGTGCAGGATTATACTGGCACCAGAGCTGTAATTTTGCTTTACAGTAGAGATGCTGTAATATATTTAACATCTCTGCTGTAAAGTAAAATTAACAGGATGAAGCTGGCAGCTTTAGTGCTGGTATAATGCTGCAAATTTACAGGGAAATTCTCCCTGAAATCTAAATGCAATAAAAACAGTACATTTGTACATAAAATACATTTATTCAAATTGGTAACACAATTAACAACAAAATTATCAACAGAATTTTGATTGTATTTGATTTGACAATAGAACTAAAAACAATTAACACATATGTAACCAAATAAGAGCATCATTACAACACTAATGTAAAAACTATATTGTGTGTGTGTGGGGTTTGTGGGTGAGAGAGGGAGATGGAGTTCAAATTGGGATTGGGTACAATCCTAAAGCTATGACCAGGGGCAACTCTATTCAGAGTAAGGTGGTTCAGAGGCAGTGAAACACACAATGGGACAGGAGAGCATCCAGGAGGAAGAATTCAGCGCACCATCAGGTGTTCTTCACTCAGTGAGCTCTTTGAAGAATGGGACAATGTAGAGGTTGAGAACAGCTGGCTTCCTCTGGGCCACCTTGTCATGCACTTTGTCTGGTCTTCAGGGTCATCATCTTGGGTTGATTTCAACCAGGAATCTGTACAGCCATTTATCCAATATAGTTGATGAAATATGAAATCTATTGAGGCATTGATCAAATACAAATTAGACTGTTGGGTGATTATCATGAAATCAGTTGTAAACATATCTATAGCAAATTGAGTTACAAAACCATGACGCATCTGCAAAAATTCACTATCTTTCTGGGGACTAAGATGTCTTGTTTTTTGGCAAAGTGTCTTATTGAAAATACATTTTGCATTTTCGCCTGCATTTTGTACATTTTCACCCCAAATTCTCATTACCGAAACGGTTCCGGATTTTATAAAATATTCCTAACTGATTTAAAATGTTGCTGTAGTTTGTCCATAAATCATAAAAAAATGGTATACTAGTTTAAGTTTACATTAAACTATAATATTTATTACATACAAACACTGTGTCTGTGGACATTACCGTGACAATTCTTCAAGTTCCTGCAAGAACTTTCTTATTCTCATACACTGCCTTTGCCCCACTTGGCCTTCGCATTACTGAAATGGATAAAAAGCTCAAATTGGGAAAAAGTCTGATTTAATTTTATACTAATTGTATAATTAAATGTTAATCATATTTTTTTGTCAGTGTTATGTTTAACTCAGGCATTTTCATTAGGGGAGCAATGTTTACAAATATTAAATTGATTTGTTTATAACTTCTTTGGACTGTTGCTTAAATGAGAATTTTTGTAGAAATTGTGGTGAAATGCATAGTATCTAATCAAAAACCATAATAATTATTCTGAAATAGATAGGTACATATCCTAATCTCAGTGATCCAAGAGGACATTTCGTGAAAGATTACCTTATTTATTATTATTATGGCTCTCGACATTCGTACGGGAGTTGCAGCGATCGGACAAGACCGTAACTAACAATTGGGGAGAAAAAGGAGTAAAAAAAACGTCAACAGTGAAGAGGCAACTCCGGGATGCTGGCCTTCTAGGTAGAGTTCCTCTGTCTAGTGTCTGTGTTCTTTTGCCCATCTTAATCTTTTATTTTTATTGGCCAGTCTGAGATATGGCTTTTTCTTTGCAACTCTGCCTAGAAGGCCAGCATCCCGGAGTCGCCTCTTCACTGTTAACGTTGAGACTGGTGTTTTGCGCGTACTATTTAATGAAGCTGCCAGTTGAGGACTTGTGAGGCATCTGTTTCTCAAACTAGACACTCTAATGTACTTGTCCTCTTCCTCATTTGTGCACTGGGGCCTCCCTCTCCTCTTTCTATTCTGGTTAAAGCCAGTTTGCGATTTTCAGTTTCTTGGCAATTTTTTGCATGGAATAGCCTTCATTTCTCAGAACAAGAATAGACTGACGAGTTTCAGAAGAAAGTTCTTTGTTTCTGGTCATTTTGAGCATGTAATCGAACCCACTAATGCTGATGCTCCAGATAGTCAACTAGTCTAAAGAAGGCTAGTTGTATTGCTTCTTTAATCAGAACAACAGTTTTCAGCTGTGCTAGCATAATTGCAGAAGGGTTTTCTAATGATCAATTAGCCTTTTAAAATGATAAACATGGATTAACTAACACAACGTGCCATTGGAACACAGGAGTGATGGTTGCTGATAATGGGCCTCTGTACGCCTATGTGGATATCCCATTAAAAATCTGCTGTTTCCAGCTATAATAGTCATTTACAACATTAACAATGTCTACACTGTATTTCTGATCAATTTGATGATATTTCAAAAGAATGTGCTTTTATTTCAAAAACAAGGACATTTCAAATGACCCCACAGTTTTGAATGGTAGTGTATATATCACGAAATTGGGGAGAAAAAGGGGTAAAGAAAAAATTATATATATATATATATATATATATATATATATATATATATATATATATATATATATTGGCTATATATATAGCCAAAAAATTATATATATATAATTTTTTCTTTACCACTTTTTCTCCCCAATTTCGTGATATGCAATTGGTAGTTAGTCTTGTCCGATCGCTGCAACTCCCGTACGAAGGTCGAGAGCCATGCACCCCTCGAAACATAACCTCGCCAAGCCGCACTGCTTCTTGACACACTGCTTGCTTAACCCGAAAGCCAGCCGCACCAATGTGTCGGAGGAAACACTGTACAACTGGCGACCGTGTCACACAGGAGTCGCTAGAGTGTGATGGGACAAGGACATCCCGAACGGCCAAACCCTCCCCTAACCCGGAAGACTCTAGGCCAATTGTACATTGCCTCATGGATCACCCGGTCGTGGCCGGCTGCATCACAGCCCGGGATCGAACCCATGTCTGTAGTGACGCCTCAAGCACTGCAGTGCCTAAGACCGCTGCTCCATTCGGAGGCCGAAAGATGACACTAAATTTTTGTTGTCAAATGTCAGTTTCGTGAGAATGACACAGCTAGATACATCTACTTTAAACCCTAGCTAACTATTAAAAACATTGCTACAATCTAAACACAATACCACAGATTATTTTACCAGACTCACAACATTTTGTCTAGCTAGGGTAGCTAAGAAAACATGCACTAATTCAATGTTGGCTAGCAATAAAGATACTTAAAAAAAGTAAAGGGACCTACCCAGCAGGTGCTGAAAATATTCTTCCACCTCACTGTCATTTCAAGAAGATATTTACTAAAATAGTCTGAGCTTCGTGTGTCTCACCCTACTGCATGAGGTTTGCGCCTGAAACAAAAATTGTAATCTACAGTAGGCAAAAGCTATTATTGCAAAGAAATTCAGTATGTTAGAGTAATATGACAGGACAATTCCAATTACAGTTAATAACAGTATTTTCTTTTTAGCATTTTACCTATAATGCAGTACATTCTACAGCATTAATGTTGTAAACATATTTATGGTATTTTGCTGTGCATTCTACAGTGTTTTACGGTTGAAATTACAGAAAAATCTTAGCGTACAGCTAGAGAGCATTCAGCAATACAACAACAACTATTTATATCAGCTATACAGTTCAAGAAGTAAACAAATGTTGATCCTTTTTCTTTATGCGCCATTGAGATCCACCTAAAATAGGAACTATAAATATTAATCACTGGAGGTTAGTGCCACCTTAATTGGGGAGGACGGGCTCGTGGTAATGGCTGGTGCAGAATAAGTGGAATGGTATCAATATGTTTGATGCCATTCCATGTATTCCGTTCCAGACATTATTATGAGCCGTCCTCCCCTCAGCAGCCTCCACTGATATGAATGGTTGGTGTGATGACAACGTCATTATCAACTTCCTCAGCAAGACCACTCTTGATATTCAACTACTACTACTACTATAAGGTTAACTACTGTGCTACTACTACTACTACTACTAAACACTACTAATACCACTACTACTACTACTACTTTTACAGTCACTACTTGATTTGAAAACCTTCAGAACTGTTTCTGAAGCAGTTACTAAGTCGCTTTATGAGCCCAGTTGTTGATAGATGCTTTCACATAGAATGGAATGCAAGTTCATTCAGGGGATATGAGAAAAGAACATTAAGAAAGTGACCTTTAATCCCTGGTTGACTGATTGAATTAGTAGTGTTTAGTAGTAGTAGTAGTAGTAGTAGCAGTAGTACAGCAGTTAACCTTATAGTAGTAGTTGTAGTTGAATATCAAGAGTGGTCTTGCTGAGGAAGTTGATTGATAAATCAAATGAGTGATTGACCTATCCCGCCCTGTCCTCTCCCCATGTGCGCAAGCAAGCTATTAGCCATGTGATTCACGACGTCTACTGTTACTGTCCCACTAAAGGCTACTGTCCCACTAAAGGCTACTGTCCCAGTACTATGTGTAACAGTGTAGGTTCCGTCCCTCTCTTCGCCCCAACCCGGGCTCGAACCAGGGACCCTTGCACACATCAACAACTGACACCCCACGAAGCATCGTTACCCATCGCGCCACAAAAACCACGGCCCTTGCGACGCAAGGGGAAACCCTACTTCAAGTCTCAGAGCGAGTGATGTCACCGATTGAAATGCTAGTAGCACACACCACCGCTAACTAACTAGCCATTTCACATCGGTTACACTCACCCCCCTTTTGACCTCCTCCTTTTCCGCAGCAACCAATGATCCGGGTCAACAGCATCAATGTAACAGTGTAGGTTCCGTCCCTCTCTTCGCCCCAACCCCGGCTTGAACCAGGGACCCTTGCACACATCAACAACTGACACCCCACGAAGCATCGTTACCCATCGCGCCACAAAGGCCACGGCCCTTGCGACGCAAGGGGAAACCCTACTTCAAGTCTCAGAGCGAGTGACGTCACCGATTGAAATGCTACTAGCGCGCACCACCGCTAACTAACTAGCCATTTCACATCGGTTACATATGTACAATACGATACAGTCAATATGGCGGTAGAAATTAGCAAACCCCAGGAAACATTGCAGCTGCAATCTGGATGTGGTTTGAGGCCAATCACCTTGTCAGAATCCATCTGAATATTTCCTGCAGAGATGACGTATACTAGGAAGGAGATTGTGGAGCGATGGAATTCACATGTCTCTGCTTTCACAAAAAGTTGGTTCTCCAAAAGACGCTGGAGGTCCTGTCGGACGTGGAGGATGTGCTCTTGAGCTGAACGGGAAAATATCGTCTTCGAGGTAGACGAACACGAACCGGTTCAACATGTCACGGAGCACATTTTTGACCAGGGCTTAGAGCACTGTGGGAGCATTGGTCAGTCTGCCAAGGTACACGTTAAAGGCTGTCTTCCATTCGTTTCCTTCCCGTATCTGAACCAGATGGTAGGCGCTCCGAAGATCCAACTTTGAGAAGATGGTCGCCCCCTGGAGAGGCACAAAAGCGGAAGAGATGAGTGGTAGTAGGTAGCGGTTTTTAACTTTACCATCATTAAGGCTCTGGTAGTCAATACACGGGCGCAGGGTTTTGTCAATTTTCTCCACAATGAAGAACCCTGCACTGGGGGGGAAGCAGATGGACAAATACTTTCTGCAGCAAGGGAGTCCTCAATGTACCCTTCCATCATCTTGGTCTCCGGACCCGACAGGGAATAAAGCAGCCCTTGAGGCGGTGCTGTGCCCGGGAGAAGATCGATAGCGCAGTCGTAGGGTTGATGTGGAGGAAGAGATGTGGTGCGGGCCTTGTTGAAAACCTTCCGGAGGTCCTGGTACTCCGCAGGGACGGTAGAGAGATCCGGGGCAGGCTGCGCCGACTTCAGATATTGCGCATAGCAGAATGGGCTCCAACCCATGATAGAACCAGTAGCCCAGTTGATCAGGGGATTGTACCTCTGGAGCCATGAAAGCCCTAACACCACGGGCACATGAGGAGATTCGATGAGCAGGAACTGCATAGACTCACTGTGATTACCTGACACTCGCAGGTTGATAGGAACCATATTGTGGGTGACTCTGCCAACAGAGCGCCCATCCAGCGCTCTGATGTCCGTGGGAATGAAGAGGGGTTGTGTGGAGATTTCCAGCTCCAATACCAGGGTAGCGTCCATTAAGGTCTCGTCGGCCCCAGAGTCAATGAGCATCTGGAGAGATTTGGACCAGTCACCCCACAGCAGGATGGCATGGAGAGGGGTGCGAGTAATGGGAGATTAGAAACTCCCCGTACGGCTCACTAGCGTACTCGTACCTACTGATGAGCATGGTCTTTTAATGGACAAGTAGATATGTAATGTCCTGTTGTTCCACAATACCGACAGCTCTTGGTGCTCAGTCTGTGTAAGCGTTCAGCAGGAGACAAATTAGCCATGCCCAGTTGCATGGACTCCGGAGGAGGCGAGTCGATAGCCCTCAGTGATTCCAGAGGGAACTTGGATGACATCAGATTCTCCCTGTAATGAAGACACCAGGGACTTCCGGGATTCCTCGGGAGGTGAGGTGGGAACCATGGACGAGCGAGTGTGATCGGGAACAGACCTCCTCTCCCTCCTACATTCCCATAGACGCCCAGCGATCCGTATGGTCAAGGGTATGAGAGAGTCAAGGTCCATGGGAAGCTCCCGGACTGCGAGCTCATCTTTAACCACCTCCGATAATCCATGAAGGCACGTGTCTGACAGGGATTCCGAGTTCCAGGCACTCTCGGCGGCCAAAGTGTGAAAATCTATCGCGTAGTCTGCTACACTACGGGAGTCTTGATGCAGTTGAAATAGCTTCCGAGCATCCTCTCTCCAGGACAACGGAGAATCAAACACCTTTCTAACCACCGCCACAAACTCCTCCAGACTGAGGCAAACGGTGGATTGTTGCTCTGACACCGCCATAGCTCAGGCGAGAGCCCTCCCGGACATCAGCATTATCAGGTACGCTATCAGGGAGCACTGGGAGAGAAACTGGCAGGTTACCGCTGTATTTTGCTGCCTAGTAGATAATCTGCAGAATTGCTCCAGCAATGCAGTGAAGCATTGCTTCCGTGGCGTTCCATCCAGGTCTGGAGTCCTTCCATAAAGTTTTGACTTAGCTCCTTGTGTCTTCCTATGGCGGCTCCATGGAAGGAGACAGCGTTGTGGAGCTGGTCCGAGTCTGCTGTGCAGTCATGGCCAGTTCTTTCTATCACGACTCAGGATAAGACCCAGATGCAGACACAGGAGGCGGAGAGTTCAAAGCTTAGATATTTGTTTTAACACAAGGGGTCGGCAAAGGGCAAGTCGTGGGCAGGCAGAGGTTTGAAATCCAGGTTAGAGACAGGCAGGTACAGGAAGGCAGGCAGGCTCAGGATCAGGACAAGCAGAAAGGTTTGAACCGGGAAGACTAGAAACAAAAACCTGAGAACAGGATAATGGGAAATGCGCTGGTACGACCTGACAAGACAAGACGAACTGGCAACAGACAAACGGAAAATGCAGGTATAACTAAACAGGAGATAATGGAGAATGGTAGAGACCTGGTGGGGGGGTGGAGACAAGCACAAGACAGGTGGAACAGATCAGGGAGTGACAACTACTACTACGACACTAACCTAAAATTTTCAACACTAGCTTCTAAAAATGTAAACTTCTAAACTTCTTCCACTACCATAAAAATACTTTTGGTCAACCTGCATGTTTTAAAGTAGTTTTGTTTTTACGGGTTTAGCGCTACAGATGTCAGCAGAAGGTTAATAAGGTTAATAAAGGTTAATAAAAAAGTATGTCAGATTTGAGTAGTTGTTCTTTCAGCAAGCACACCTAATAAAGGAGATATAAATGAAAGATTGAGAGTGTGACTGCTAAATCAAGTCACAGTAATAAATAAATAAGTCATAGACCAGAATGTGACTGCTGAAGCAGGTCACACTAATGAACTGATGTAGTTGTAGTAAAGTAATCAACCATATGTTATGTTTCATGCCTTCATGTATGTGTGTGTGTTTGTGTGTGTCTGTGTGTATGTACGTGTGTGTGTGTGTGTGTGTGTGTGTGTGTGTGTGTGTGTGTGTGTGTGTGTGTGTGTGTGTGTGTGTGTGTGTGTGTGTGTGTGTGTGTGTGTGTGTGTGTGTGTGTGTGTGTCATATCCCTCTCCCACACAGAAAGGAGCCCGTAGGTATCGTCTAGAGCCCTGTCTAAAAGTCACAGTAACACCCTATCACACCAAATGTTAGCATTTCACGGAACTGATAGTTAGACGACGGCGTAAAGACCACAGATATGTCACTTTCAATTTGAATATGAGATGTCAAACAACCCACTCTCTCACCGCCCGCCATGCAGTGACTGCCTTCCCCTCCTCCTACTCCTCCTTCTCCACTTTGTCTCCCTCCTCTTCCTCCCCCTCCTCCCCGTGCTCTTCCCCCTCCCCCCCTGCCTGCCCCAGATCCCCCCCCTGCCTTCCCCAGATCCCCCCACTGCCTGCCCCAGATCCCCCCACTGCCTGCCCCAGATCCCCCCACTGCCTTACCCAGATCCCCTCACTGCCTGCCACAGATCCCCCCACTGCCTGCCCCAGATCCCCCCACTGCCTTACCCAGATCCCCCCACTGCCTGCCACAGACCCCCCACTGCCTGCCCCAGATCCCCCCACTACCTGCCCCAGATCCCCCACTGCCTTACCCAGATCCCCCCACTGCCTTACCCAGATCCCCCCCACTGCCTAACCAGAGCCCCCCACTGCCTGAACCAGATCCCCCCACTGCCTTCCCCAGATCCCCCCACTGCCTGCCACAGACCCCCCACTGCCTGCCCCAGATCCCCCCACTACCTGCCCCATTGCAGCACCGATGCACCGCGCCACCGTACCCTCTCTCTGACACACATTCCCGCCCGCACTCAGGCGCACACACACTGGCTCCTTTATTTATTTGTTCCTCCTTGGTTGTTTAGACCCCATTAGGGAGCTAATTGTGATGAGGCTGAGGACGGGGGTATTGTAGTAAAGTACAGTTAGTTAATGGCTAATTGCCCCAACAGCTGCTGGTGGTTATGAAAACGAGCAAGAAAAAAGGGATGGGAGGAGATCCAGGAGGCACAGAGGAGAGGAGAGGAGAGAAGGGGTCTCTTCTCCAGCGCTGGTCCCAGCTCTGGTGCACTCTAGGCTGGGTGCCACATGAGCCGATAGTGGGGCACCACTAGGGTCCCTCTGGAGCTCGACACAGAACAGAACAGAACAGGCATCAGGATAAATCACCATACTCTCTGAGGAGCCTGCTGTTTTATATTTTCTGTGTGTGTGTGCATGCATTTATGCGTGTGTGCATGTGTGTGTGACAGTATCTCTCCATGTTTTTATATCTGGCAACCTCCCCACCCCACCCCTTCTCCATATTCCCATATGAGCCAATAGACCCCCCTTTGGGCTAGCAGTGCTTCATGTGTGACAGTTAGCATGTGGCGGAACCCTCTGATGTGGAAGGAAGTGAAAGGTGGGTTTCGTGCCAGCTCCACCACAGAGCAGAGCAGAGCAGAGGAGGGATTTCACAGAGGCTGCTGCCAATAGCCTGGTGCTCTGGATGAAAGCCTTGGCGATAAGTCCTGATCCTGTAACCATACAGGTGAAGGGTGGAGGTATGTGGATAGGGTCCAATGTGTTTCAGCCTATAAGATTGTCCCTTTAGCAACTCTGCAGGGTCCAGAGTCTCTACTCTCCTCCTGTTCTCTCTGTTCCACTTCCCTATTAGCTTTAGGCACTTTATCAATTTGTAACTAGCTAGGTAGAACAATCACATATCACAGGCGTAGTCAGTACACTTCTCCTCAGTAAAGTAGCTATCAGCGAGGAGGGGTGCTTTGTGGTTATTTAAGAGAGTCTTCGAAGAAAGTAGTGTTTCAGATGTTTTCTGAAGATGGGCAGGGGCTGTCCTATCTTCAGGGGTTAGCTTGTTTCACCGTTGGGGTGCCAGAACTATCACACCTCAGGATAAGACCAAGATGCAAACACAGGAGGCGGATAGTTCGAATCTCAGATATTTATTATAACACAGGGGGCAGGCAAATGGCAGGTCAAGGGCAGGCAGAGGTTCGTAATCCAAATCAGAGTTAGGCAGGTACCGGACGGCTGGCAGGCTCAGGGTCAGGACAGGCAGAAAGGTTTGAACCGGGAAGAGTCGAAACAAAAACTTGAGAACAGAAAACTGGGTAACACGTTGGTACGACCTGACAAGACAAGACGAACTGGACACAGACAAACAGAAAACGCATGTATAAATACACAGGAGATAATGGGGGAAAAATGGGCGACACCTGGTGGGGGGTGGAGACAAGCACAAGACAGGTGAACTGGGCTGAGCGGGATCTGACATCCCGTTAGGGGTAGGAGTGGTGCCAAGAGTCCAGAGGTGGCAGGACTTGGGTTGGGTGTAGGGTTTGAGCATACCCTGAAGGTAGGGAGGGGCAGTTCCTCTTGCTGCTCCGTAGGTAAGCACCAGGGTCTTGTAGTGGATGTGAGGTTCGACTGGAAGCCAGTGGAGTGTGAGGAAGAGCAGGGTGACATGGGAGAACATGGGAAGGTTGAACACCAGACGGTCTGCAGCGTTTTTGGATAAGTTGCAGAGGTTTGATGTCACGAGCGGGGAGCCCAGCCAACAGCGAGTTGCAGTAGTCCAGACGGAAGATGACAAGTGCCTGGATTAGGACCTGTGCTGCTTCCTGTGTGAGGTAGGGTTGTACTATGCAGATGTTGTAGAGCATGAACCTGCAGGAGCATGGTAGTAGGTACACCATAGTTATAGCTCTAGCTTAACATGGTAGCAGCTATATCAAGGCTCTAGCCTAGCATGGTAGTAGCTACACAATAGCTCTAGCCTAGCATGATAGCAGGTATATCATAACTCTAGCCTAGCATGGTAGCAGCTACACCATTGCTCTAACCTAGCTCTAGCCTAGCATGATAGTAGCTACACAACAGCTCTAGCCTAGCATGATAGCAGCTATATCATAACTCTAGCCTAGTATGGTAGCAGCTACACCATTGCTCTAGCCTGGCATGATAGTAGCTACACCATAGCTCTAGCCTAGCATGGTAGTAGCTACACCATAGCTCTAGCCTAGCATGGTAGTAGCTACACCATAGCTCTAGCCTAGCATGGTAGTAACTACACCATAGCTCTAGCCTAGCATGGTAGTAGCTACACCATAGCTCTAGCCTAGCATGGTAGTAGCTACACCATAGCTCTAGCCTAGCATGGTAGTAGCTACACCATAGCTCTAGCCTAGCATGGTAGTAGCTACACCATAGCTCTAGCCTAGCATGGTAGTAGCTACACCATAGTTCTAGCCTAGCATGGTAGTAGCTACACCATAGTTCTAGCCTACGTCCGCCTGACTTGACTGCTCATTTATTCTGTTCATACTAGCCACCCTGATGATGAATGTCCCACAGACTGCACATCTGTTAAAATATTCATCAATCGGGGCGCGCCAATTTAGGAAGGAGGAAAACCAATAAAATGTTCTGTGGCAACGGTCATAGTATATTTATATGAATATTTAGGCCGTGGGTGGCACATTGAGATTAATCTGTGCCTTAGTCACTTTTTAACCAATTGCATTTGTTATTTTTTCTTAATATTGAGCAGGGAGAAGGAGAGTAGAGGGGAAGGAGAGAATGAAGGGGGAGAGAGGCGGACGAAAGTGTGAGACAATATGGGAAGGTCTTTGATGTGGTCGGCTGTGGAAATGGACTCAGGATTTCTCTAATGGTGTTTTAGTATTCAAAAAAGTTATGTCGGTCGGGCTGCAAGAAAACCGTAATTTCATATGTATAATACTTGTTGATTACCAGAAAGCTGCAGAACTGTCTGGATTTGTTATTTTATATTGTTGTTCAATAACTACTTAATGCTACTAAAATGCTGCTATTTCCTTTGTGCTTTTGCAAAAATCTGACTTTTAGTATAATGAAATCAGACCTATTTTTTCCTTGTCTCGAACACAGATGGTTACCAGAAGCACTTGATTAATCAATGTTCCTTACAGTTCATAACAGTGCATTTCTGTACTGACAGTATTTTCTCTCTTCTCTCTCCATCTCTCTCTCTCTCTCCCTTCCCCCTATTTCAATCTCTCTCCCTCTCTCAATATCCATTCATTTCAATTTAAAGGGCTTCGTTGGCATAGGGAACATATGTTTATATTGCCAAAGCAAGTGAAATAGACAATAAACAAAAGGGAAATAAACAATTGTAAATGAACAGTAAACATTACACTCACAAACGTTTTAAAATAATATAAACAAATGGCATATTATTGGCTATGTACAGTGTTGTGTGTGCAAATAGTTGAAGTATGAAAGTAAAAATAAATAAACAGAAAAATATAGTTATATTTACAATGGTGTTTTTCTGTCTCTCTCTTCTCTTTGTAGCTCTATTCCATTCTAGTGGGCTGTGTGTGTGTGTGTGTGTGGGGGGGGGGGGGGGGGGGGGGATAGGGTGGTGGCGGTGGCTGGGGGGGGCTCGTCCCAGTTGCTGTTTACCCAGCAGAGTCACCCTCTCCTGGGGCAGGCATGACAGGAAGTGGGCCAGATGGCACGGGCCAGGTCTGGTGCATGTGACCTACTCTCTGGAGAATGTGAAGAAACTAAAGGTTAGGGAAGATGGGAAAAGGAGTCAGGGTGAAGGAAAAGAGAAGATTAATGCAGAAAGTAGAGAAAGAAGAGGGAGAGGTGAGGATGGGATGGGAGGCGGGAAGGGCATAGGGGGTGAATAGAGGTGCCTTTAATATTTCTTCTTCTCTTAGGCCCTGTTTGAATACTTTAATGTCTCAACAAAGGGAGGAAGGAAGGTTGCATTTAAAAGGTATTTCAACAGGGCCCTGGTTTTGGACGATTTCTGTTTTGAAAGAGTGAGTATTATAGAGCTCAACACTTTCCTCTTGTATGATCCGTCTGTAACTCTATAACACTTCTTATGTAGTTCTGTCCACAGCCATGAACCAAATCCCATTTAATAAAGTCAGAGAGACAGAAAAACCCTGTGGCTGCTATACCTCAGACACCGAGGAAACCAGGCAATCTCAGGTGGCTTAGAAAACACACATCCCTGTTTTACCAAGCAGGAAGCTAGCAGGAAGTTACAGTATTTGTAGTGTACAGTCAGTTCTCTTTTAGACGCCAGAGATCTAGTAACTGTGGTAATGTAGAATGGATGTTTGTCATCATTAGAGGATTTTCTCTCGATCATAACATCTCTCTAGTCGCTCATCGTATTGTAGAACTACAACTTCCTTTTGTATTTCATACATAACTCCCCTTCCCTCTCTCTTTCGCTTCCATCCTGCCTCTTGCTCCCTGCTCCAATTGGCTTTGATCTAAAATTGGCCGGGGTAAGAAGTCTGTCTTTTACAGTCACATTTTCATATGGGGGGATTTGAACATATTGGAAGGGGGTTCATTTTACACTTTGACTTCCCTGGGACACCGGGAGGGTTGAGCATATGGCAAACACCCTTGTCACACCCCGCAGCAGCACCCGCCACACCGCCCGCCGGAGTCTCCAGCGACAACAGGAGAGACCATATTCCAATTTCTGCTTCCTGTCAGCAGAGAATCCCAGGGCGCTACCCTCTCTCTCCGATCCTCCTCCCTGATCAGTCTCCCCCATCCCTGCTCCTCCAACATCTCTCTCCACACACACACACACACACACACACACACACACACACACACACACACACACACACACACACACACACACACACACACACACACACACACACACACACACACACACACACACACACACACACACACCAGGAGCAAAGAAGCTTCTCTGTATCATTGTTTGTTATTGTAGAAGTAAGAGTAAAATAACTATGTGTTTCCCTCACACTTTTACTGTATAAATGATTTGACAGTCAGAAAGTCAGTGTTTGCAGGGTAACAATCATTCATTGAAATGTAGAGGCTGATTCATTAAGCCAGTCTTGGTAAGACGCGTCTGATTTATTAAGCCTGTCTTAGTAAGACAAGTCTGATTCATTAAGCCAGTCTTAGTAAGACAAGTCTGATTCATTAAGCCAGTCTTAGTAAGACAAGTCTGAGTCATTAAGCCAGTCTTAGTAAGACAAGTCTGATTCATTAAGCCAGTCTTAGTAAGACAAGTCTGATTCATTAAGCCAGTCTTAGTAAGACAAGTCTGATTCATTAAGCCAGTCTTAGTAAGACAAGTCTGAGTCATTAAACCAGTCTTAGTTAGACCATATAAGATATAGAATTTATTGTATCCTAATTGTACAGAATATTAATTTTACATAAATGTTTTGGTGTGGTTTAGAATGTAAATTCGTTTTGATTAGGCAACATTACTAAAGCCCATATCCAATCAAAACTCAGATAAGTACACAATATAATTTACATTAGCAGTAGAGCGTGATTTAATTTACAGTGCAGATATTTTGCCGACACTATAAACATTGCTTTGTTCTGTACAGTAATCTCTGCATGCAGTATAGATGGCGTCTGCGTGTGTGAACATTGAACTATTCTTGAGGGGACCAGAAGTCCCCAAAAGAATAGTAAACAAACAAACATTTGACCAACGGGTGAAATGTTGTTACTCCCTATGAGGTCATATGCTATTTCTAGGGAGTTTAGGGTTAAGGTTAGAATTAGTGTTAAGGTTAGAATTACGTTAAGGGTTAGGGTTAGGAGCTAGGGTTACTTTTAGGGTTAGGGTTAGGAGCTAGGGTGAGGTTCAGGGTTAGGGTTAGGAGTTAGGGTTAGCTTTAGGGTTAGGGTTAGGAGCTAGGGTTAGAGTTAGGAGCTAGGGTTAGTTTAGGGTTAGGGTTAGGAGCTAGGGTTAGTTTAGGGTTAGGGTTAGGAGCTAGGTTTAGGGTTAGGGTTAGGAGCTAGGGTTAGTTTTAGGGTTAGGGTTAGGAGCTAGGGTTAGTTTAGGGTTAGGGTTAGGAGCTAGGGTTAATTTTAGGGTTAGGGTTAAGAGCTAGGGTTAGTTTAGGGTTAGGGTTAGGAGCTAGGGTTAGTTTAGGGTTAGGGTTAGGAGCTAGGCTTTGTTTAGGGTTAGGGTTAGGAGCTAGGGTTAGTTTAGGGTTAGGGTTAGGAGCTAGCGTTAGTTTTAGGGTTAGGAGCTAGGGTTAGTTTTAGGGTTAGGAGCTAGGGTTAGTTTAGGGTTAGGGTTATGAGCTAGGGTTAGTTTAGGGTTAGGGTTAGGAGCTAGGATTAATTTAGGGTTAGGGTTAGGAGCTAGGGTTAGTTTAGGGTTAGGAGTTAGGGTTAGTTTAGGGTTAGGGTTAGGAGCTAGGGTGAGGTTAAGGGTTAGGGTTAGGAGCTAGGGTTAGTTTAGGGTTAGGAGCTAGGGTTAGTTTAGGGTTAGGGTTAGGAGCTAGGGTTAGTTTAGGGTTAGGGTTAGGAGCTAGGGTTAGTTTAGGGTTAGGAGCTAGGGTTAGTTTAGGGTTGGGGTTAGGAGCTAGGGTGAGGTTAAGGGTTAGGGTTAGGAGCTAGGGTTAGTTTAGGGTTAGGAGCTAGGGTTAGTTTAGGGTTAGGGTTAGGAGCTAGGGTTAGTTTAGGGTTAGGATTAGGAGCTAGTAGCTAGGGTTAGTTTAAGGGTTAGGACCTAGGGTTATGGTTAAGGTTAGGTTTTTGGGTTAATTGAGGTTAGTGTTAAGGTTAGGGTTAGCGTAAGAATAAGAGTAAGGGTTAAGGGTAGGGGTTAGGAAAAATAGAATTTTAAATAGACTGAATTGTGTGTCCCCACAAGGTTAGCAGTACAAGACTGTGTGTGTGTGAGTGTGTGGGGATCCATGTTTTACATGTTTACATGGATGGTGTCCTGTGATACATTACATTACCACCATTGTACTGACATACGCTACATTACCACCACCGTACTAACATACGCTACATTACCACCACCGTACTGACATACGCTACATTACCACCACCGTACTGACATACGCTACATTACCACCACCATACTGACATACGCTACATTACCACCACCGTACTAACATACGCTACATTACCACCACCGTACTAACATATGCTACATTACCACCACCGTACTGACATACGCTACATTACCACCACCGTACTGACATACGCTACATTACCACCACCGTACTGACATACGCTACATTACCACCACCGTACTGACATACGCTACATTACCACCACCGTACTAACATACGCTACATTACCACCACCGTACTAACATACGCTACATTACCACCACCGTACTGACATACGCTACATTACCACCACCGTACTGACATACGCTACATTACCACCACCGTATTGACATACGCTACATTACCACCACCGTACTGACATACGCTACATTACCACCACTGTATTGACATACGCTACATTACCACCACCGTATTGACATACGCTACATTACCACCACCGTACTGACATACGCTACATTACCACCACCGTACTGACATACGCTACATTACCACCACCGTATTGACATACGCTACATTACCACCACCGTATTGACATACGCTACATTACCACCACCGTACTGACATACGCTACATTACCACCACCGTACTGACATACGCTACATTACCACCACCGTACTGACATACGCTACATTACCACCACCGTACTGACATACGCTACATTACCACCAACGTATTGACATACGCTACATTACCACCACCGTACTGACATACGCTACAATACCACCACCGTACTGACATACGTTACATTACCACCACCGTACTGACATACGCTACATTACCACCACCGTACTGACATACGCTACATTACCACCACCGTACTGAAGTGCTTTACCTTACCACCACAATACTATAATTGTGTCAACCCCTTCCAGGGATGTTTTCATGCTTTTATTCTTAAATACGTTTTCTCTAAATGTTCAGCTTCAGACACCTCCTATTACCATACATTATCCCCACCATCACCGGGGCTGTTGCCCTGTTTGAAGTTATTGTATCAGTCCCAAGTTGTCACCTAACAGTGTGAGACTGTGTATAAGACATGTTTTGAAATAGAATCCTGCTGAAGAAACCTTCCTGTGTTCTTCCTTGTAGAGTGTGTGTTGGTAACCAATACAGCTATATACTGTATGCACAGGACATTGTGTGTGTGTGTGTGTGTGTGTGTGTGTGTGTGTGTGTGTGTGTGTGTGTGTGTGTGTGTGTGTGTGTGTGTGTGTGTGTGTGTGTGTGTGTGTGTGTGTTGGCTCCTGGGTGCCACTAATATAGCCCTGTATAAAGCCTTTTTGAGGTCAGATTGCAGGCTGTTGCTCTTGTAAAAACCCCTTCAATTATTCAGCAAAGTCAAGTTCTGTTTTATCTCCCTCTTGTCTAAGTGGGCCTGCTTGGGGACAGCAGGGAGGGACAGAGGGATGGAGGGAGGAAAAGAGGAGGGA
The DNA here is from genome assembly GCF_965601325.2 of Salmo salar. Classification (NCBI taxonomy): domain Eukaryota; kingdom Metazoa; phylum Chordata; class Actinopteri; order Salmoniformes; family Salmonidae; genus Salmo; species Salmo salar. The sequence goes on along the minus strand of NC_138291.1, from coordinate 109,536,804 downwards.
GAAGAGGAGCATATGAGTATTTTTCTCTTTTTCTATGTGGGCGCGCTTGAGGACAGCAGGGAGGAGAGGGACGGAGGGAGGGAGGGAGGAGAGGGACAGAGGGAGGGAGGGAGGATAGGGACGGAGGGAGGGAGGGAGGGAAGGAGGAGAGGGACGGAGGGAGGGGGAGGGAGGGAGGGAGGGAGGGAGGGAGGGAGGAGAGGGACGGAGGGAGGGAGGGAGGATAGGGATGGAGGGAGGGAGGGAGGGAGGGAGGAGAGGGACGGAGGGAGGGAGGGAGGATAGGGATGGAGGGAGGGGGGGAGGAGAGGGACGGAGGGAGGGAGGGAGGAGAGGGACGGAGGGAGGGAGGGAGGGAGGGAGGGAGGAGAGGGACGGAGGGAGGGAGGGAGGAGCGTAGGAGTATCGTCTCCACACCTCTGATGCCACTAATTACTGTCTCATTTAGATGTGATTGAAATAACCCAGCAGCTGGAGACATGGAGAAATAGACAACACCAAACAAGGAAGGACCAGCGATATCTTCTCCGATATGGAATGATAGGACTGTATTATACACAATTAATATTTTCATTAGGCAGGGTGGAGTCCAATTGAGACCGAGGTGTCGTTTACAAGGGAGCCCTGCATGACAAACAATTACACAATTAAGGCAGAATGGGAGAGTAGGAAATACACAAGACATACAAAACATACTAAACACGAACATAAAAAACAACCACATCCCTCAGCAAAGAAGTCCTCAACCAACCATCTGAATGGCCTGAAAGACACCAGTCCATCCAACTGTAGAATATTCTGAATGGCCTGAAAGACACCAGTCCATCCAACTGTAGAATATTCTGAATGGCCTGAAAGACACCAGTCCATCCAACTGTAGAATATTCTGAATGGCCTGAAAGACACCAGTCCATCCAACTGTAGAATATTCTGAAGTGTTCCATAAGGAAAGTGTGTTAAAAACAAAACACTGTTTAACCTAAATCTGTACGTGGTGCAGCAGCAGTAAAGACTTCTTGTCTTTAGAGTTTGTGGTCTGTGGTTCCGTTGTGCATGTTTAAACTGACCAAACGTAGCCGGGGAGACAACATGTACTGTACATGGCCAGCTTACTTCTGAGGTATCTGGAGATATGAGTCATGTGTGTGAGTCATTGCGCTGGCAGATCAAATGAATCTCTTCCATCTGACATGATGTGATGGCCCATAAGATCTCAGCACATTTCAAGGCCCTCAATTCCAAGGTTCACGTGATCCATTTGAAAATCGACCTACACAAACAGAGAGAACAAATGAAGCCTTGAATCCCTCTCCCGCCTCTCTCTCTCTCTCTCTCCATACTTCTCTCCCTCTCCTTCCCCATCTGTGACAAAGGGCCCAGGCAGGAAGGCTGAAACAGATAGAGAAACATTCCTATCTGTTGTTCTGACTTGTCTCCTAGTCCCCTCCCCTCCCAGCCCAAGAGAGCTCCCTCCTGTATGTTGCTGTTCTGTGACTTGTCTCCTAGTCTCCTCCCCTCCCAGCCCAAGAGAGCTCCCTCCTGTATGTTGCTGTTCTGTGACTTGTCTCCTAGTCCCCTCCCCTCCCAGCCCAAGAGAGCTCCCTCCTGTATGTTGCTGTTCTGTGACTTGTCTCCTAGTCTCCTCCCCTCCCAGCCCAAGAGATCTCCCTCCTGTATGTTGCTGTTCTGTGACTTGTCTCCTAGTCTCCTCCCCTCCCAGCCCAAGAGAGCTCCCTCCTGTATGTTGTTGTTCTGTGACTTGTCTCATCCCAGCCCAAGAGAGCTCCCTCCTGTATGTTGTTGTTCTGTGACTTGTCTCCTAGTCCCCTCCCCTCCCAGCCCAAGAGAGCTCCCTCCTGTATGTTGTTGTTCTGTGACTTGTCTCCTAGTCCCCTCCCCTCCCAGCCCAAGAGAGCTCCCTCCTGTATGTTGCTGTTCTGTGACTTGTCTCCTAGTCTCCTCCCCTCCCAGCCCAAGAGAGCTCCCTCCTGTATGTTGCTGTTCTGTGACTTGTCCCCTAGTCTGCTCCCCTCCCAGCCCAAGAGAGCTCCATCCTGTATGTTGCTGTTCTGTGACTTGTCTCCTAGTCTCCTCCCCTCCCAGCCCAAGAGAGCTCCCTCCTGTATGTTGCTGTTCTGTGACTTGTCTCCTCCCAGCCCAAGAGAGCTCCCTCCTGTATGTTGTTGTTCTGTGACTTGTCTCCTAGTCTCCTCTCCTCCCAGCCCAAGAGATCTCCCTCCTGTATGTTGCTGTTCTGTGACTTGTCCCCTCCCAGCCCAAGAGATCTCCCTCCTGTATGTTGCTGTTCTGTGACTTGTCTCCTAGTCTCCTCCCAGCCCAAGAGAGCTCCCTCCAGTATGTTGCTGTTCTGTGACTTGTCTCCTCCCAGCCCAAGAGAGCTCCCTTCTGTATGTTGCTGTTCTGTGACTTGTCCCCTCCCAGCCCAAGATAGCTCCCTCCTGTATGTTGCTGTTCTGTGACTTGTCTCCTAGTCTCCTCCCAGCCCAAGAGAGCTCCCTCCTGTATGTTGCTGTTCTGTGACTTGTCTCCTAGTCTCCTCCCAGCCCAAGAGATCTCCATCCTGTATGTTGCTGTTCTGTGACTTGTCCCCTCCCAGCCCAACAGATCTCCCTCCTGTATGTTGCTGTTCTGTGACTTGTCTCCTAGTCTCCTCCCCTCCCAGCCCAAGAGATCCCCCTCCTGTATGTTGCTGTTCTGTGACTTGTCTCGTCCCAGCCCAAGAGAGCACCTTCCTGTATGTTGCTGTTCTGTGACTTGTCTCCTAGTCTCCTCCCCTCCCAGCCCAAGAGATCTCCCTCCTGTATGTTGCTGTTCTGTGACTTGTCTCCTAGTCTCCTCCCAGCCCAAGAGAGCTCCCTCCTGTATGTTGCTGTTCTGTGACTTGTCCCCTCCCAGCCCAAGAGATCCCCCTCCTGTATGTTTCTGTTCTCTGACTTGTCTCCTAGTCTCCTCCCAGCCCAAGAGAGCTCCCTCCTGTATGTTGCTGTTCTGTGACTTGTCCCCTCCCAGCCCAAGAGAGCACCTTCCTGTATGTTGCTGTTCTGTGACTTGTCTCCTAGTCTTCTCCCCTCCCAGCCCAAGAGATCTCCCTCCTGTATGTTGCTGTTCTGTGACTTGTCTCCTAGTCTCCTCTCCTCCCAGCCCAAGAGATCTCCCTCCTGTATGTTGCTGTTCTGTGACTTGTCTCCTAGTCTCCTCTCCTCCCAGCCCAAGAGATCTCCCTCCTGTATGTTGCTGTTCTGTGACTTGTCTCCTAGTCTCCTCCCAGCCCAAGAGAGCTCCCTCCTGTATGTTGCTGTTCTGTGACTTGTCTCCTCCCAGCCCAAGAGAGCTCCCTCCTGTATGTTGATGTTCTGTGACTTGTCTCCTAGTCTCCTCCCAGCCCAAGAGAGCTCCCTCCTGTATGTTGCTGTTCTGTGACTTGTCTCCTAGTCTCCTCGCAGCCCAAGAGAGCTCCTTCCTGTATGTTGCTGTTCTGTGACTTGTCTCCTAGTCTCCTCCCCTCCCAGCCCAAGAGATCTCCCTCCTGTATGTTGCTGTTCTGTGACTTGTCCCCTCCCAGCCCAAGAGATCTCCCTCCTGTATGTTGCTGTTCTGTGACTTGTCTCCTAGTCTCCTCCCAGCCCAAGAGATCTCCCTCCTGTATGTTGCTGTTCTGTGACTTGTCTCCTAGTCTCCTCCCAGCCCAAGAGATCTCCCTCCTGTATGTTGCTGTTCTGTGACTTGTCTCCTAGTCTCCTCCCCTCCCAGCCCAAGAGAGACCCATCCTGCTCTTCTTCTTCATGCTAATGTCTAACTCTTTGAAAGCTTGTAAACTTTATCTAATTAGATACAAAAGTAGATACTCCCTCCTCTCGCACGCACAAACACACCCACACACACACCCACACAAGCACACACATGCAAACACACACACACAGGTTTTGGCAGGTTGCAACATTAATTTATGAAATATGCAGATGTCTTTTGTTTGAAGCAGCTGTTTGGTGCTGGTGCCAGGATTCAATCAGGGATCTCTCCAGGGAGGGTGTGTGTGTGTGTGTGTGTGTGTCGTGTGTGTGTGTGTGTGTGTGTGTGTGTGTGTGTGTGTGTGTGTGTGTGTGTGTGTGTGTGTGTGTGTGTGTGTGTGTGGTGTGTGTGTGTGTGTGTGCTGTGTGTCGTGTGTCTGTGTGTCTGTGTGTGTGTGTTTCTGTGTGTGTGTGCCTGTGTGCACGACCGGCGGCCAACGGCCCCGTTTGATGTCTGACAGGGTCAGAGTGATGCTGACGCTCAAATGGCGGTGTTCCAACCGCAGCCCAGCTCTGCAGTGTGTGTGTGTGTGTGTTAGTGTGTGTGTGTGTGTGTTAGTGTGTGTGTGTGTGTGTGTGTGTGTGTGTGTGTGTGTGTGTGTGTGTGTGTGTGTGTGTGTGTGTGTGTGTGTGTGTGTGTGTGTGCTTGCATGCGTGTGCGTGTGTGTTTGCATGCTTGTGTGTTTTGGATGTGTGTGTTTTCCAAACTGTGGTATAAGGATCCGGTATATGACAGATCGTTCCTTTGTGGAACAGCTATAGATTGTGATTAGGACTGATGATCATTAATGCGAAGCTTGAATGTGGATGGTGTGTGTGTGGTGTGGTGTGTGTGTGTGTGTGTGGTGTGTGGTGTGGTGTGTGTGTGTGTGTGTGGTGTGGTGTGTGTGTGTATGGGGGGGGGTTAAAGAAACAAGGGAGGAATAGTTGTTGTGATGCACTGAGAGGGGGAATAGTTGTTGTGATGCACTGAGAGGGGGAATAGTTGTTGTGATGCACTGAGTGTGTCACGTCCTGACCAGTATAAGGGTTATTTGTTATTGTAGTTTGGTCAGGACGTGGCAGAGGGTATTTGTTTTATGTGGTTTGGGGTGGTGGTTTATTTAGCCTGACAAGACTGTTTTGTTGTTCGTGAGTTCTTCGTTATTTTGTTATTTTGGTGTTTTCTTGGTAAAATAAAATACAAGATGAGCATCCACATTCCTGCTGCGTTTTGGTCCTCCATTCCCGACGACAACCGTTACAGAATCTCCCACCACAAGTGGACCAAGCAGCGGAGTAAGGAGCAAGGGAAATTCAATATGGACTGGCGGGAGAAATGGACGTGGGAGCAGATTCTGGCCGGAGAGGGCCCATGGAGGAAGTCTAGTGAGGACCGGGAACGCTATCGGGGAACACGACTGGCGTTTAAGCCCGAGAGGCAGCCCCAATAAAAAAAAATTGGGGGGGCACATGGGTAGTTTGGCTGGGCGAGGAGTGAGCCCCAGGCCAAATCCCCATACCTTTTCTGGGCAACCAGTGAATGGACAGGTCCCGTGCTTCGGGGTAATGGGTACTGTGGCGAGGCCAAGTATTTTTAGGCCGGTACGCGCAATACCAGCTCCCCGCATTTGCCAGGGGGAAGTGGGCATCCAGCCAGTAAGAGCGATGCCAGTTCTGCGCTCGAGACCGCCAGTACGCCTCTACGGTCCAGTGTGTCAGCCCTGTCCGACTCGTCCTGTTCCCGCTCCCCCGCACTAGCCCTGAGGTGCGTGTTCCCAGGCTGATACCTCCAGTACCAGCACCACGCATCAGGCTTCCAGTGCATCAACCCAGTCCGACTCAGCCTGTTCCCGCTTCCCGCACTAGCCCTGAGGTGCGTGTCCCCAGACTGGCACATCCAGTACCAGTACCACGCATCGGGCTTCCAGTGCGTCAGCCCAGCCTCGAGAGTTCGGCAATAGTGTGCAGTCCAGAGTATCCGGCAACAGTATGCAGTCCAGAGTATCCGGCAACAGTGTGCAGTCCAGAGTATCCGGCAACAGTGTGCAGTCCAGAGTATCCGGCAACAGTGTCTAGTCCGGAACCGAGTGAGTCTGCCTGCGACCCGGAACCGAGTGAGTCTGCCTGCGACCCGGAACCGAGGGGGTCTGCCTGCGACCCGGAACCGAGGGGGTCTGCCTGTGACCCGGAACCGAGGGGGTCTGCCTGTGACCCGGAACCGAGGGGGTCTGCCTGTGACCCGGAACCGAGGGAATCTACCTGCGACCCAGAACTGAAGGGGTCTGCCTGCGACCCGGAACCGAAGGGGTCTGCCTGCGACCCGGAACCGAAGGGGTCTGCCTGTGACCCAGAACCGAAGGGGTCTGCCTGTGACCCGGAACCGGGTGAGTCTGCCTATGACCCAGAACCAAGGGAGTCCATCAGCGACCCAGAACCGGGTGAGTCTGCCTATGACCCGGAACCAAAGGAGTCTATCAGCAACCCGGAAGTAAGTAAGTCAGTTGACGATCCGGAACTAAAAATGATTAACTATGTATTTAATGAGTCTGCCTACAGTGTGGAAAGGAAGAGGTCTGCCTACGATCCGGAACAAGGGGAGTCTGCCTACGGCCCGAAACTAATCAAGTCTGTCTGCATTCTGGAGGACAGTAGGCCGGAGCCAGAACCCCCTCCTGTATAGGTGGGTTGGGGAGGGGGGGTGTAGCACAAGTGCCGTCGGTGACGGCAGCCACCCTCCCTTCAGTTTAGGGGGATTTTTTTGTTGTTGTTTTTTTTTTTTTTTATTTATGAGGTGCATCCGGGGTCTGCACCTTTAGGGGGGGTACTGTCACGTCCTGACCAGTATAAGGGTTATTTGTTATTGTAGTTTGGTCAGGACGTGGCAGAGGGTATTTGTTTTATGTGGTTCGGGGTGGTGGTTTATTTAGTAGGGCGTTTGATTTATTATTTCCGGGTTTTTGAGTAATGTTCTAGGTTTGTATTTCTATGTGGTCTCTGGTCTTTTGTATTTCTATGTCTGGTTTATTGGCGTTGGACTCTCAATTGGAGGCAGGTGTTTTCTCGTTGCCTCTGATTGGGAGTCTTATATATGGGTTTGTATTTGGTTTAGTGTTTGTGGGAGATTGTTTCTTGTTTTGCGTGTGTGAGCCTGACAAGACTGTTTTGTTGTTCGTGAGTTCTTCGTTATTTTGTTATTTTGGTGTTTTCTTGGTTTAAAATAAAATACAAGATGAGCATCCACATTCCTGCTGCGTTTTGGTCCTCCATTCCCGACGACAACCGTTACAGAGAGAGGGAATAGTTGTTGTGATGCACTGAGAGGGAGAATAGTTGTGATGCGCTGAGAGGGGGAATAGTTGTTGTGATGCACTGAGAGGGGGAATAGTTGTTGTGATGCGCTGAGAGGGGGAATAGTTGTTGTGATGTGCTGAGAGAGGGAATAGTTGTTGTGATGCGCTGAGAGGGGGAATAGTTGTTGTGATGCACTGAGAGGGGGAATAGTTGTTGTGATGCGCTGAGAGGGGGAATAGTTGTTGTGATGCGCTGAGAGGGGGAATAGTTGTTGTGATGCGCTGAGAGGGGGAATAGTTGTTGTGATGCACTGAGAGGGGGAATAGTTGTTGTGATGCACTGAGAGGGGGAATAGTTGTTGTGATGCACTGAGAGGGGGAATAGTTGTTGTGATGCACTGAGATGGGGAATAGTTGTTGTGATGCACTGAGAGGGGGAATAGTTGTTGTGATGCACTGAGTGGGGGAATAGTTTTTGTGATGCACTGAGAGGTCTGCCTACGATCCGGAACAAGGGGAGTCTGCCTACGGCCCGAAACTAATCAAGTCTGTCTGCATTCTGGAGGACAGTAGGCCGGAGGCATAAAAAAAGAATGAGTGTCAGGGTGAGTTCTGTTCCATCAGAAATCAGATTGACCTCTGACTTTTCCCCAGACTCTGGCTGCGTCTGAAAACATTACACGACATCAAATCTTTACTTCCTCCTTCCTTGTTTCCTCTATCCCTCTCACGGGTCATTGGAGGAGGAAGTCCTAGGGAGGGACCTTGGATCCTAGAGACAAGGATTTGAGGAAACAAGGACGGAAGAAGCAAGCAACGTTTTCAGACACATCCTTAGATTGGCCACGTCATCAAATGGACGAACAAAACAGAGCACATGAAGAGGAATAGTTTCCGTAACCAGGAAACACCAATCGGCAACACCGGCAATGCCCTTAGAGGAATGTACTTTACGTACGCAATTCCTGACAAAGACGAAAGTCAGTTAGACGGAAGTCGATCGGGAGGAGAGAACTTTACTCCATGGTTTTCACTCCCCGAAAATAATGTTGTCTCTCGCTCTCTGCCAAGACGTATTTATGTCTGGTCTGTTCCGACAAACACTGTCAGCTGCATCATTTCTAATTTATGGGGCTCATTAAACAACGGGAACAAAAAGCGTAGCAATTATCATTTATCATGATATATTATTTATCAGGAGCTCATTCTCCTAGCTAGTGACTGGGGAGGCAAGAAGGGATGGAGGGAGGAAGGAATGGAAGGGCTAGGACTACAGGGGTTTTAAAACAGCTGGCACTAGAGAGTCTGAGAGAGAGAGAGAAAAGGAGGGATGTAGGGAGAGGAACAGGGAGAGATTAGACACACAGAGGGTAATAAAAACGCAGGGAGAGATTAGGCACACAGAGGGTAATAAAAACACAGGGAGAGATTAGACACACAGAGGGTAATAAAAACACAGGGAGAGATTAGACACAGAGGGTAATAAAAACACAGGGAGAGATTAGACACACAGAGGGTAATAAAAACGCAGGGAGAGATTAGGCACACAGAGGGTAATAAAAACACAGGGAGAGATTAGGCACACAGAGGGTAATAAAAACACAGGGAGAGATTAGACACACAGAGGGTAATAAAAACGCAGGGAGAGATTAGGCACACAGAGGGTAATAAAAACACAGGGAGAGATTAGACACACAGAGGGTAATAAAACACAGGGAGAGATTAGACACACAGAGGGTAATAAAACACAGGGAGAGATTAGACACACAGAGGGTAATAAAAACACAGGGAGAGATTAGACACACAGAGGGTAATAAAAACACAGGGAGAGATTAGACACACAGAGGGTAATAAAACACAGGGAGAGATTAGACACACAGAGGGTAATAAAAACACAGGGAGGCAGAGGTCATGAATGTCAAGATTTGGAGAAAAAAACAGAAAAGACAGAAGAAAACAGAGGACACAGAGAGACAGAGATTGGGTCAAAGGTTAGAGGGAGATAGGGTCAAAGGGTAGAGGGAGTTAGGTGAATACGTTAATAGCGGTAGAGGAGGATAAGGGAATATGTTGTTAGTGGTAGAGGGAGATAGGGGGAATGTGTTGTTAGTGGTAGAGGGAGATAGGGGGAATGTGTTGTTAGTGGTAGAATAGATAGGGGGAATATGTTGTTAGTGGTAGAGAGTAGAGTATGATACAGAGAGTATGATACACAAACACCCATGTTCTGTCTCCTAGCCCCTCAATATCTAGGTTTTGTATGCTGATCATTCTAACTACATTTGAAGTGGAGAATAATGTTGGATCTTATAGAGCATCAGGGTAAATCCATTTGAATTCAATCCCTTTTTGACCGCAGCTCTTGTGATTTGAACTAAACGTTCCATACATACACTCTGCCCGTTGTCAGAATGGGACTTTTTGTGCCTGAATGCGAGATAAATGTGCTCATGTTGATCTATGATGCATACCCCACCATACCACGAGACTACCATTACTTCATCACTGGAAGAGGTAAACGTTTGAGATTGATATAATTTAAAATGTTACAAACAGTGTTGTCAAACTGTTTTATAATTTCTTGAAAAAAATATATTAAAAAAATAGTTCTCCCATGGGCAAACGTGTCTGGAAAGTTTTGTTTAAATCAAAAGAGATGTTGTCAAAAAGTGATTGAATTGATTTGGATTTACCAATACTCTGTGTGTTATGGTATTTATACAACACTAGATAATTCTCCTGTTATAGTCCCCTGCTGTTCTATATCAAATAATCATCCATTCCTCATCTGAGATGTTTTTCCAGACTCCTCATTACTGTAGAGCTCAATGTTAGTCATAACTCTGTCAAGGCAATGGCAATGTAATTAGCTTTATGAATATAGTGACCCTTTCGCCTTCATTCTCCTGCCATAAGCATCTTCTCTCTCTCTCCTTCCTCCCCCTCTCTCTGTCTTTCAATGTCTCTCTCTCTCCTTCCTCCCACTCTTTCTGTCTTTCAATGTCTCTCTCTCCTTCCTCCCCCTCTCTCTGTCTTTCAATGTCTCTCTCTCTCCTTCCCCTCTTTCTCTCTTTCAATGTCCCTCTCTCTTTCCTTCCCCTTTCTCTGTCTTTCAATGTCTCTCTCTCTCCCTCCCCCTGCTGTCTTTCTATCACATTCTCTCTCTCTCTCTCTCTCTCACACACATTTTCCCCACGCTCTCTCTCTTTCTCTCTCTATCTTTCCCCCTCTCTCTCTTGCTTCCTCTCTCTGTTTCTTTTTCCGCTGTGCTTCAGGTTAGAAGTGTTCTCCCTCTTTGTGAATCCATGACAGATGCCTAATTGAATGATGAATGTCCCTTTATTACTATGTAATGGAACTGCCAGCTATTTGATTGGTTTGTGAGGATGTGGACGGGCTCTCCTGGTTGGCTCCTGTGAGGGGTGTGGGGTAGAGTTGTTTGGGGCAGGGTGGGGAAGGGTGGTAACACGGCTGGTAGCATCTCCCACTCTCCATCTGTCTCTTCACTCACACCCCTGCAACCCTTCAAACCACTCAACTACACACACACACACACACACACACACACACACCCTCTGCCCCAGCTCTTCTACTCACCTCTCACACAGGGGGGTGAAGGTTCTTCAGTGAATCTTGTGAATCATAATAAATTATGCAAATAGATCCTGGCGTTGACAATGAGAGCATTTTTTTTTTGTTGTCGGGGGTCTCGTCTTCATGCCCCCACTTGTCCGGCCCTTTCTCCATTCCCGCTGTACTGAAATGTACTCACATATTCACACACACACACATGCACGCACACACACACACACACACACACACACACACACACACACACACACACACACACACACACACACACACACACACACACACACACACACACACACACACACACACACACATACAGCCCGATGAGGAAGATAGTGTGTGTGTGGGCGTGCGTGCCTGTGTGTGTGTGTGAGTGTGTGCGCGTGCGTGCCTGTGTGAGTGTGTAGTTGGGTCTGACCTGACAAGAGCCCGATGAAGATTAATGCCCTGTGTGTGAGTGACAGGGTGGGGAATTGAAGGGCAGAGGGCCTCGTTTATCACCCCCTGACAGGTGCCATTCAGACCCTCTGTTCTGATGCCACGGCAACCTCTCCCCCACTTTTCCGTCTCACTTTTCTCCTTCTGTACCCCTCCCTTGTTTTTCTCTCCCCATCCCAACCCAACTAAACCAAACAACCAACATCCACTCCTCCTCCTGTCTTACCTCCCCTCTCTCTTTTCTCTTCCTTTACCTGCTCTCCTCCGTTTCTCTCCATTTCTTTCCGTTAACCAGGGAAGGTTTAGTGATGCACATGGACACCCAGAGTGAAAACTCACTCTTTTGGAGTGATGGTCTGATGAATTGAACATTTGGAAAATCAAATCAGGGAGACCCTGACAGTTACTTAATGCTGACTACTGGGGGCTTTCTGCCCTTCTTCCTGGGCCTTGAAATCTGAAGGAACAGACCTGGGTTCAAATACTTTTAAAAGTAATTACAAATACTTAGACTGGGCTTCATTGAGTGTGTCTGACGCAATGAAACCAATTGCCTATCATCTAGGCTAAAACAAACGCTAAAATAATTCAAATAGCATTTGAAATATGTCGCTGCAGTGGATAGCAGCTGTCTTGAATGCTCCTGACCAATTCTGATCTGCATTGTTGGAAAAGGACCCGTAAGTAAGCAATTTCACTGTTAGTCTACACCTGTTGTTTACGTGTGACCATATTCCATTTGATTGATTTGATTTGACCCCGGGTCTATGGAGGACCTAAGAGAACTGGATTTGGCTTTTGAGAGGAATCATCCATTATAATCTACCAATAACACTAGGTACCAAGATTATTACTGCCCAAGCATTAATGATTCATTCTTTAATACTGGCTGTACATTTCTTTCTGGGATCTGGTAGTAGGACGTGGGGAATGTGTTTGAACAATGGTAGACTACTGCCTGTGTTTAAACCATCTCACTAAATGAAGAAGATGTTTGAGATGAGATGGGGGGGAAACAACCAAGCGATTCCTATCACTGTTCTGTTAAAGCATGTGGTTAAAAGGCCGTCTCTTTGCTGTTCATTGAATTTCTCTCAATTAAAAGTATATGAACGTCAAGAAATATATCACTTAGATATAGACTACATGTTTGGTTTGTATTTGTGTGTGTGTGTGTGTGTGTTCGTGTGCAGATGCTTGCTGCCATAGCGATAGCCCAGGACGTTTCAGAAACATTACATATCCAGAGCATTAATTAAATGAGACCTCACCTCACACAATACATTTTTTTTCAACTTAAAAACCTGATTGCATGAAAGGGCAATGTTGTTTTATAGGGTGAGCATCTCGTCGTTGACCCCTACATAGCATGAGACAATGATCTGAGCAAGGATCTAAACTGGAGCCCATTCTGAATTCTAGAGATCATGCTTGAGACGACCCTCAAGGAGACAGTTAGTAGTGAAGGTTTTAAAGTCTATATGAAGGTGTGTAGTAATCAGTTAGTAGTGAAGGTTTTAAAGTCTATATGAAGGTGTGTAGTAATCAGTTAGTAGTGAAGGTTTTAAAGTCTATATGACGATGTGTAGTAAATCAGTTAGTACTGAAGGTTTTAAAGTCTATATGAAGGTGTATACTGTAGTAAATCAGATAGTAGTAAAGATTTTAAAGTCTATATGACGATGTATAGTAAATCAGTTAGTAGTGAAGGTTTTAAAGTCTATATGACGATGTATAGTAAATCAGTTAGTAGTGAAGGTTTTAAAGTCTATATGACGATGTATAGTAAATCAGTTAGTAGTGAAGGTTTTAAAGTCTATATGACGATGTATAGTAAATCAGTTAGTAGTGAAGGTTTTAAAGTCTATATGACGATGTATAGTAAATCAGTTAGTAGTGAAGGTTTTAAAGTCTATATGACGATGTATAGTAAATCAGTTAGTAGTGAAGGTTTTAAAGTCTATATGACGATGTATAGTAAATCAGTTAGTACTGAAGGTTTTAAAGTCTATATGACGATGTATAGTAAATCAGTTAGTACTGAAGGTTTTAAAGTCTATATGACGATGTATAGTAAATCAGTTAGTAGTGAAGGTTTTAAAGTCTATATGACGATGTGTAGTACACAACACACATACGCACAAACACACATACACACTCACACACACACACACACAAACTACCGTACTGCAACCCCCAGCTCACAGTCTTCCATCCCCACCACCGTTGGCTATAGAGACAGGTTCAGACCCTACTCCTGTGGAGTCAGATCCAGTGGTTATACCATTTTAACTGCACGATTAATGGGCTGGCAAGAGGGGCTATAAATTGATGATATAACTACTGAACATACTTGCCAGGAATTAAGATAATACATCTGGAGTAAAGAGGCTCCATGAATCCCCGGGTAAAAAGTGGCGGGCGGACAGCATTGTTATGATTCGAGACAGGAAATTGGTGTCTGACTGTCTGTGTTCCTTGGGTGATGGAGGTGATAGAGGTGATAGAGGGGGTAGAGGAGATGGAGGAGATGGAGGAGATGGAGGGGGTAGAGGAGATGGAGGTGATGGAGGTGATGGAGGTGATAGAGGTGATGGAGGGGGTAGAGGAGATGGAGGTGATGGAGGTGATGGAGGGGGTAGAGGAGATGGAGGTGATGGAGGTGATAGAGGTGATAGAGGTGATGGAGGAGATGGAGGTGATGGAGGTGATGGAGGTGACAGAGGAGACGGAGGTGACGGAGGAGATGGAGGAGATGGTGATAGAGGAGATGGAGGTGATGGAGGTGATGGAGGAGATGGAGGAGATGGAGGTGATAGAGGTGAGGGAGGTGATGGAGGTGATGGAGGGGTAGAGGAGATGGAGGTGATGGAGGTGATGGAGGTGATGGAGGTGACAGAGGAGACGGAGGTGACGGAGGAGATGGAGGAGATGGTGATGGAGGAGATGGAGGAGATGGAGGAGATGGAGGAGATGGAGGAGATGGAGGTGATGGAGGAGATGGAGGTGATGGAGGAGATGGAGGAGATGGAGGTGATGAAGGAGATGGAGGTGATGGAGGTGATGGAGGAGATATAATCACACATCATCGTTCAACAGTAAAGAGACTGGAAAGGTATTAGGACATCTATCGTAGCACTATCATTACGGTCCCTCATAAAAACTTCAGATAGTGGTATTATAGTGATTATTCCAAATAGCCCTGGTCAACAGTAGACCACTATATAGGACCAGGGTGACATTAGGGACTCGGCCTCACTCAGTGATGCTGTGGCCCACAACCAATCTTTCCTCACACTCCTGTTAAAGTAATGGAAGGGGTTTTAACTATCTTCATTATACCATTTATTTACATTTAACTTTACAACGTTGGGCTCACATTGTCTTACTAAATGCAGCGAAAAATACAGGGAGGGCCAATCTCTCACGTGTCGTCATCCAGAGAAATCTTCGAAAGATCTCCCATCTTTGCCTCACTATCTCTACCTCTCTACCACTGTCCTCCATAATAAACATGACTCCTTCATCTCTACCACTGTCCTCCATAATAAACATGACTCCTTCATCTCTAATACTGTCCTCCATAATAAACATTACTCCTTCATCTCTACCACTGTCCTCCATAATAAACATGACTCCTTCAACTCTACCACTGTCCTCCATAATACACATGACTCCATCATCTCTACCTCTCTACCACTGTCCTCCATAATAAACATGACTCCTTCATCTCTACCTCTCTACCACCATGTCCACCATAATAAACATGACTCCTTCATCTCTACCACTGTCCTCCATAATAAACATGACTCCTTCATCTCTACCACTGTCCTCCATAATAAACATGACTCCTTCATCTCTACCACTGTCCTCCATAATAAACATGACTCCTTCATCTCTCCCACTGTCCTCCATAATAAACATGACTCCTTCATCTCTACCACTGTCCTCCATAATAAACATGACTCCTTCATCTCTACCAATGTCCTCCATAATAAACATGACTCCTTCATCTCTCTACCTCTCTACCACCATGTCCTCCATAATAAACATGACTCCTTCATCTCTCTACCTCTCTACCACCATGTCATCCATAATAAACATGACTCCTTCATCTCTACCACTGTCCTCCATAATAAACATGACTCCTTCATCTCTACCACTGTCCTCCATAATAAACATGACTCCTTCATCTCTACCTCTGCCCTACATAATAAACATGACTCCTTCATCTCTACCACTGTCCTCCATAATAAACATGACTCCTTCATCTCTACCTCTGTCCTACATAATAAACATGACTCCTTCATCTCTACCACTGTCCTCCATAATAAACATGACTCCTTCATCTCTCCCTCTCTACCACCATGTCATCCATAATAAACATGACTCCTTCATCTCTCCCACTGTCCTCCATAATAAACATGACTCCTTCATCTCTACCTCTGTCCTCCATAATAAACATGACTCCTTCATCTCTCTACCTCTCTACCACCATGTCCTCCATAATAAACATGACTCCTTCATCTCTACCACTGTCATCCATAATAAACATGACTCCTTCATCTCTACCACTGTCCTCCATAATAAACATGACTCCTTCAACTCTACCACTGTCCTCCATAATAAACATGACTCCTTCATCTCTACCACTGTCCTCCATAATAAACATGACTCCTTCATCTCTTTACC
Organism: Salmo salar; assembly: GCF_965601325.2. Taxonomy (NCBI): domain Eukaryota; kingdom Metazoa; phylum Chordata; class Actinopteri; order Salmoniformes; family Salmonidae; genus Salmo; species Salmo salar. Next base: position 109,521,002 of record NC_138291.1, on the reverse strand, counting down.
TCTCTATCCCCATGTCATTCATATTAAACATGACTCCTTCATCTCTACCACTGTCCTCCATAATAAACATGACTCCTTCATCTCTACCACTATGTCATCCATAATAAACATGACTCCTTCATCTCTCTACCTCTCTACCACCATGTCCTCCATAATAAACATGACTCCTTCATCTCTACCACTGTCATCCATAATAAACATGACTCCTTCATCTCTACCACTGTCCTCCATAATAAACATGACTCCTTCAACTCTACCACTGTCCTCCATAATACACATGACTCCATCATCTCTACCTCTCTACCACTGTCCTCCATAATAAACATGACTCCTTCATCTCTACCACCATGTCCTCCATAATAAACATGACTCCTTCATCTCTCCCACTGTCCTCCATAATAAACATGACTCCTTCATCTCTACCACTGTCCTCCATAATAAACATGACTCCTTCATCTCTACCACTGTCCTCCCTAATAAACATGACTCCTTCATCTCTACCTCTGTCCTCCATAATAAACATGACTCCTTCATCTCTCTACCTCTCTACCACTGTCCTCCATAATAAACATGACTCCTTCATCTCTACCACTGTCATCCATAATAAACATGACTCCTTCATCTCTACCACTGTCCTCCATAATAAACATGACTCCTTCATCTCTACCACTGTCCTCCATAGTACACATGACTCCATCTCTACCACTGTCCTCCATAAAAAACATGACTTCTTCATCTTTACCTCTGTCCTCCATAATAAATATGACTCCTTCATCTCTCTACCTCTCTACCACCATGTCATCCATAATAAACAGGACTCCTTCATCTCTACCACTGTCCTCCATAATAAACATGACTCCTTCATCTCTCTACCTCTACCACAATTTCCTCCATAATAAGCATGACTCCTTCATCTCTCCAAATGTCCTCCATAATAAACATGACTCCTTCATCTCTACCACTGTCCTCCATAATAAACATGACTCCTTTATCTCTACCACTGTCATCCATAATAAACATGACTCCTTCATCTCTCTTCCTCTCTACCACCATGTCCTCCATAATAAACATGACTCCTTCATCTCTCCCACTGTCCTCCATAATAAACATGACTCCTTCATCTCTACCACTGTCCTCCATAATAAACATGACTCTTTCATCTCTACCACTGTCCTCCATAATAAACATGACTCCTTCATCTCTCCCACTGTCCTCCATAATAAACATGACTCCTTCATCTCTACCACTGTCCTCCATAATAAACATGACTCCTTCATCTCTACCACTGTCCTCCATAATAAACATGACTCCTTCATCTCTACCACTGTCCTCCATAATAAACATGACTCCTTCAGCTCTACCTCTGTCCTCCATAATAAACATGACTCCTTCATCTCTCTACCTCTCTACCACCATGTCATCCATAATAAACATGACTCCTTCAGCTCTACCACTGTCATCCATAATAAACGTGACTCCTTCATCTCGCTACCTCTACCACAATTTCCTCCATAATAAGCATGACTCCTTCATCTCTCCCAATGTCCTCCATAATAAACATGACTCCTTCATCTCTCTACCTCTCTACCACTGTCCTCCATAATAAACATGACTCCTTCATCTCTACCATGGTCCTCCATAATAAACATGACTCCTTCATCTCTACCACTGTCCTCCATAATAAACATGACTCCTTCATCTCTACCTCTGTCCTACATAATAAACATGACTCCTTCATCTCTACCACTGTCCTCCATAATAAACATGACTCCTTCATGTCTACCACTGTCCTCCATAATAAACATGACTCCTTCATCTCTACCACTGTCCTCCATAATAAACATGACTCCTTCATCTCTACCACTGTCCTCCCTAATAAACATGACTCCTTCATCTCTACCTCTGTCCTCCATAATAAACATGACTCCTTCATCTCTCTACCTCTCTACCACTGTCCTCCATAATAAACATGACTCCTTCATCTCTACCACTGTCATCCATAATAAACATGACTCCTTCATCTCTACCACTGTCCTCCATAATAAACATGACTCCTTCATCTCTACCACTGTCCTCCATAGTAAACATGACTCCATCTCTACCACTGTCCTCCATAAAAAACATGACTCCTTCATCTCTCTACCTCTCTACCACCATGTCATCCATAATAAACATGACTCCTTCATCTCTACCACTGTCCTCCATAATAAACACGACTCCTTCATCTCTACCACTGTCATCCATAAAAAACATGACTCCTTCATCTCTCTACCTCTCTACCCCCATGTAATCCATAATAAACATGACTCCTTCATCTCTACCACTGTCCTCCATAATAAACATGACTCCTTCATCTCTACCACTATGTCATCCATAATAAACATGACTCCTTCATCTCTCTACCTCTCTACCACCATGTCCTCCATAATAAACATGACTCCTTCATCTCTCCCACTGTCCTCCATAATAAACATGACTCCTTCATCTCTACCACTGTCCTCCATAATAAACATGACTCCTTCATCTCTACCACTGTCCTCCATAATAAACATGACTCCTTCATCTCTACCACTGTCCTCCATAATAAACATGACTCCTTCATCTCTACCACTGTCCTCCATAATAAACATGACTCCTTCATCTCTCCCACTGTCCTCCATAATAAACATGACTCCTTCATCTCTACCACTGTCCTCCATAATAAACATGACTCCTTCATCTCTACCACTGTCCTCCATAATAAACATGACTCCTTCATCTCTACCACTATGTCATCCATAATAAACATGACTCCTTCATCTCTCTACCTCTCTACCACCATGTCCTCCATAATAAACACGACTCCTTCATCTCTCCCACTGTCCTCCATAATAAACATGACTCCTTCATCTCTACCACTGTCCTCCATAATAAACATCGCTCCTTCATCTCTACCACTGTCCTCCATAATAAACATGACTCCATCATCTCTACCTCTCTAACACTGTCCTCCATAATAAACTTGACTCCTTCATCTGTACCTCTCTACCACCATGTCCCCCATAATAAACATGACTAAATCTCTACCACTGTCCTCCATAATAAACATGACTCCTTCATCTGTAACACTGTCCTCCATAATAAACATGACTCCTTCATCTCTCCCACTGTCCTCCATAATAAACATGACTCCTTCATCTCTACCACTGTCCTCCATAATAAACATGACTCCTTCATCTCTACCTCTGTCCTCCATAATAAACATGACTCCTTCATCTCTACCACTGTCCTCCATAATAAACACGACTCCTTCATCTCTACCACTGTCCTCCATAATAAACATGACTCCTTCATCTCTCCCACTGTCCTCCATAATAAACATGACTCCTTCATCTCTACCACTGTCCTCCATAATAAACATGACTCCTTAATCTCTACCACTGTCCTCCATAATAAACATGACTCCTTCATCTCTACCACTATGTCATCCATAATAAACATGACTCCTTCATCTCTCTACCTCTCTACCACCATGTCCTCCATAATAAACATGACTCCTTCATCTCTACGACTGTCCTCCATAATAAACATGACTCCTTCATCTCTACCACTGTCCTCCATAATAAACATGACTCCATCATCTCTACCTCTCTACCACTGTCCTCCATAATAAACATGACTCCTTCATCTCTACCTCTCTACCACCATGTCCTCCATAATAAACATGACTCCTTCATCTCTACCACTGTCCTCCATAATAAACATGACTCCTTCATCTCTACCACTGTCCTCCATAATAAACATGACTCCTTCATCTCTCCCACTGTCCTCCATAATAAACATGACTCATTCATCTCTACCACTGCCCTCCATAATAAACATGACTCCTTCATCTCTACCACTTTACTCCATAATAAACATGACTCCTTTATCTCTACCACTGTCATCCATAATAAACATGACTCCTTCATCTCTCTTCCTCTCTACCACCATGTCCTCCATAATAAACATGACTCCTTCATCTCTCCCACTGTCCTCCATAATAAACATGACTCCTTCATCTCTACCACTGTCCTCCATAATAAACATGACTCTTTCATCTCTACCACTGTCCTCCATAATAAACATGACTCCTTCATCTCTCCCACTGTCCTCCATAATAAACATGACTCCTTCATCTCTACCACTGTCCTCCATAATAAACATGACTCCTTCATCTCTACCACTGTCCTCCATAATAAACATGACTCCTTCATCTCTACCACTGTCCTCCATAATAAACATGACTCCTTCAGCTCTACCTCTGTCCTCCATAATAAACATGACTCCTTCATCTCTCTACCTCTCTACCACCATGTCATCCATAATAAACATGACTCCTTCAGCTCTACCACTGTCATCCATAATAAACGTGACTCCTTCATCTCGCTACCTCTACCACAATTTCCTCCATAATAAGCATGACTCTTTCATCTCTCCCAATGTCCTCCATAATAAACATGACTCCTTCATCTCTCTACCTCTCTACCACTGTCCTCCATAATAAACATGACTCCTTCATCTCTACCTCTGTCCTACATAATAAACATGACTCCTTCATCTCTACCACTGTCCTCCATAATAAACATGACTCCTTCATGTCTACCACTGTCCTCCATAATAAACATGACTCCTTCATCTCTACCACTGTCCTCCATAATAAACATGACTCCTTCATCTCTACCACTGTCCTCCCTAATAAACATGACTCCTTCATCTCTACCTCTGTCCTCCATAATAAACATGACTCCTTCATCTCTCTACCTCTCTACCACTGTCCTCCATAATAAACATGACTCCTTCATCTCTACCACTGTCATCCATAATAAACATGACTCCTTCATCTCTACCACTGTCCTCCATAATAAACATGACTCCTTCATCTCTACCACTGTCCTCCATAGTAAACATGACTCCATCTCTACCACTGTCCTCCATAAAAAACATGACTCCTTCATCTCTCTACCTCTCTACCACCATGTCATCCATAATAAACATGACTCCTTCATCTCTACCACTGTCCTCCATAATAAACACGACTCCTTCATCTCTACCACTGTCATCCATAAAAAACATGACTCCTTCATCTCTCTACCTCTCTACCCCCATGTAATCCATAATAAACATGACTCCTTCATCTCTACCACTGTCCTCCATAATAAACATGACTCCTTCATCTCTACCACTATGTCATCCATAATAAACATGACTCCTTCATCTCTCTACCTCTCTACCACCATGTCCTCCATAATAAACATGACTCCTTCATCTCTCCCACTGTCCTCCATAATAAACATGACTCCTTCATCTCTACCACTGTCCTCCATAATAAACATGACTCCTTCATCTCTACCACTGTCCTCCATAATAAACATGACTCCTTCATCTCTACCACTGTCCTCCATAATAAACATGACTCCTTCATCTCTACCACTGTCCTCCATAATAAACATGACTCCTTCATCTCTCCCACTGTCCTCCATAATAAACATGACTCCTTCATCTCTACCACTGTCCTCCATAATAAACGATGACTCCTTCATCTCTACCACTGTCCTCCATAATAAACATGACTCCTTCATCTCTACCACTATGTCATCCATAATAAACATGACTCCTTCATCTCTCTACCTCTCTACCACCATGTCCTCCATAATAAACACGACTCCTTCATCTCTCCCACTGTCCTCCATAATAAACATGACTCCTTCATCTCTACCACTGTCCTCCATAATAAACATCGCTCCTTCATCTCTACCACTGTCCTCCATAATAAACATGACTCCATCATCTCTACCTCTCTAACACTGTCCTCCATAATAAACTTGACTCCTTCATCTGTACCTCTCTACCACCATGTCCCCCATAATAAACATGACTAAATCTCTACCACTGTCCTCCATAATAAACATGACTCCTTCATCTGTAACACTGTCCTCCATAATAAACATGACTCCTTCATCTCTCCCACTGTCCTCCATAATAAACATGACTCCTTCATCTCTACCACTGTCCTCCATAATAAACATGACTCCTTCATCTCTACCTCTGTCCTCCATAATAAACATGACTCCTTCATCTCTACCACTGTCCTCCATAATAAACACGACTCCTTCATCTCTACCACTGTCCTCCATAATAAACATGACTCCTTCATCTCTCCCACTGTCCTCCATAATAAACATGACTCCTTCATCTCTACCACTGTCCTCCATAATAAACATGACTCCTTCATCTCTACCACTGTCCTCCATAATAAACATGACTCCTTCATCTCTACCACTATGTCATCCATAATAAACATGACTCCTTCATCTCTCTACCTCTCTACCACCATGTCCTCCATAATAAACATGACTCCTTCATCTCTACGACTGTCCTCCATAATAAACATGACTCCTTCATCTCTACCACTGTCCTCCATAATAAACATGACTCCATCATCTCTACCTCTCTACCACCATGTCCTCCATAATAAACATGACTCCTTCATCTCTACCACTGTCCTCCATAATAAACATGACTCCTTCATCTCTACCACTGTCCTCCATAATAAACATGACTCCTTCATCTCTCCCACTGTCCTCCATAATAAACATGACTCCTTCATCTCTACCACTGCCCTCCATAATAAACATGACTCCTTCATCTCTACCACTGTACTCCATAATAAACATGACTCCTTCATCTCTACCACTATGTCATCCATAATAAACATGACTCCTTCATCTCTCTACCTCTCTACCACTGTCCTCCATAATAAACATGACTCCTTCATCTCTACCATGGTCCTCCATAATAAACATGACTCCTTCATCTCTACCACTGTCCTCCATAATAAACATGACTCCTTCATCTCTACCTCTGTCCTACATAATAAACATGACTCCTTCATCTCTACCACTGTCCTCCATAATAAACATGACTCCTTCATGTCTACCACTGTCCTCCATAATAAACATGACTCCTTCATCTCTACCACTGTCCTCCATAATAAACATGACTCCTTCATCTCTACCACTGTCCTCCCTAATAAACATGACTCCTTCATCTCTACCACTGTCCTCCATAATAAACATGACTCCTTCATCTCTACCACTATGTCATCCATAATAAACATGACTCCTTCATCTCTCTACCTCTCTACCACCATGTCCTCCATAATAAACACGACTCCTTCATCTCTCCCACTGTCCTCCATAATAAACATGACTCCTTCATCTCTACCACTGTCCTCCATAATAAACATCGCTCCTTCATCTCTACCACTGTCCTCCATAATAAACATGACTCCATCATCTCTACCTCTCTAACACTGTCCTCCATAATAAACTTGACTCCTTCATCTGTACCTCTCTACCACCATGTCCCCCATAATAAACATGACTCCATCTCTACCACTGTCCTCCATAATAAACATGACTCCTTCATCTGTAACACTGTCCTCCATAATAAACATGACTCCTTCATCTCTCCCACTGTCCTCCATAATAAACATGACTCCTTCATCTCTACCACTGTCCTCCATAATAAACATGACTCCTTCATCTCTACCTCTGTCCTCCATAATAAACATGACTCCTTCATCTCTACCACTGTCCTCCATAATAAACACGACTCCTTCATCTCTACCACTGTCCTCCATAATAAACATGACTCCTTCATCTCTCCCACTGTCCTCCATAATAAACATGACTCCTTCATCTCTACCACTGTCCTCCATAATAAACATGACTCCTTCATCTCTACCACTGTCCTCCATAATAAACATGACTCCTTCATCTCTACCACTATGTCATCCATAATAAACATGACTCCTTCATCTCTCTACCTCTCTACCACCATGTCCTCCATAATAAACATGACTCCTTCATCTCTACGACTGTCCTCCATAATAAACATGACTCCTTCATCTCTACCACTGTCCTCCATAATAAACATGACTCCATCATCTCTACCTCTCTACCACTGTCCTCCATAATAAACATGACTCCTTCATCTCTACCTCTCTACCACCATGTCCTCCATAATAAACATGACTCCTTCATCTCTACCACTGTCCTCCATAATAAACATGACTCCTTCATCTCTACCACTGTCCTCCATAATAAACATGACTCCTTCATCTCTCCCACTGTCCTCCATAATAAACATGACTCCTTCATCTCTACCACTGCCCTCCATTAATAAACATGACTCCTTCATCTCTACCACTGTACTCCATAATAAACATGACTCCTTCATCTCTACCACTATGTCATCCATAATAAACATGACTCCTTCATCTCTCTACCTCTCTACCACTGTCCTCCATAATAAACATGACTCCTTCATCTCTACCATGGTCCTCCATAATAAACATGACTCCTTCATCTCTACCACTGTCCTCCATAATAAACATGACTCCTTCATCTCTACCTCTGTCCTACATAATAAACATGACTCCTTCATCTCTACCACTGTCCTCCATAATAAACATGACTCCTTCATGTCTACCACTGTCCTCCATAATAAACATGACTCCTTCATCTCTCCCACTGTCCTCCATAATAAACATGACTCCTTCATCTCTACCACTGTCCTCCATAATAAACATGACTCCTTCATCTCTACCTCTGTCCTCCATAATAAACATGACTCCTTCATCTCTACCACTGTCCTCCATAATAAACACGACTCCTTCATCTCTACCACTGTCCTCCATAATAAACATGACTCCTTCATCTCTCCCACTGTCCTCCATAATAAACATGACTCCTTCATCTCTACCACTGTCCTCCATAATAAACATGACTCCTTCATCTCTACCACTGTCCTCCATAATAAACATGACTCCTTCATCTCTACCACTATGTCATCCATAATAAACATGACTCCTTCATCTCTCTACCTCTCTACCACCATGTCCTCCATAATAAACATGACTCCTTCATCTCTACGACTGTCCTCCATAATAAACATGACTCCTTCATCTCTACCACTGTCCTCCATAATAAACATGACTCCATCATCTCTACCTCTCTACCACTGTCCTCCATAATAAACATGACTCCTTCATCTCTACCTCTCTACCACCATGTCCTCCATAATAAACATGACTCCTTCATCTCTACCACTGTCCTCCATAATAAACATGACTCCTTCATCTCTACCACTGTCCTCCATAATAAACATGACTCCTTCATCTCTCCCACTGTCCTCCATAATAAACATGACTCCTTCATCTCTACCACTGCCCTCCATAATAAACATGACTCCTTCATCTCTACCACTGTACTCCATAATAAACATGACTCCTTCATCTCTACCACTATGTCATCCATAATAAACATGACTCCTTCATCTCTCTACCTCTCTACCACTGTCCTCCATAATAAACATGACTCCTTCATCTCTACCATGGTCCTCCATAATAAACATGACTCCTTCATCTCTACCACTGTCCTCCATAATAAACATGACTCCTTCATCTCTACCTCTGTCCTACATAATAAACATGACTCCTTCATCTCTACCACTGTCCTCCATAATAAACATGACTCCTTCATGTCTACCACTGTCCTCCATAATAAACATGACTCCTTCATCTCTACCACTATGTCATCCATAATAAACATGACTCCTTCATCTCTCTACCTCTCTACCACTGTCCTCCATAATAAACATGACTCCTTCATCTCTACCATGGTCCTCCATAATAAACATGACTCCTTCATCTCTACCACTGTCCTCCATAATAAACATGACTCCTTCATCTCTACCTCTGTCCTACATAATAAACATGACTCCTTCATCTCTACCACTGTCCTCCATAATAAACATGACTCCTTCATGTCTACCACTGTCCTCCATAATAAACATGACTCCTTCATCTCTACCACTGTCCTCCATAATAAACATGACTCCTTCATCTCTACCACTGTCCTCCCTAATAAACATGACTCCTTCATCTCTACCTCTGTCCTCCATAATAAACATGACTCCTTCATCTCTCTACCTCTCTACCACTGTCCTCCATAATAAACATGACTCCTTCATCTCTACCACTGTCATCCATAATAAACATGACTCCTTCATCTCTACCACTGTCCTCCATAATAAACATGACTCCTTCATCTCTACCACTGTCCTCCATAGTAAACATGACTCCATCTCTACCACTGTCCTCCATAAAAAACATGACTCCTTCATCTCTCTACCTCTCTACCACCATGTCATCCATAATAAACATGACTCCTTCATCTCTACCACTGTCCTCCATAATAAACACGACTCCTTCATCTCTACCACTGTCCTCCCTAATAAACATGACTCCTTCATCTCTACCTCTGTCCTCCATAATAAACATGACTCCTTCATCTCTCTACCTCTCTACCACTGTCCTCCATAATAAACATGACTCCTTCATCTCTACCACTGTCATCCATAATAAACATGACTCCTTCATCTCTACCACTGTCCTCCATAATAAACATGACTCCTTCATCTCTACCACTGTCCTCCATAGTAAACATGACTCCATCTCTACCACTGTCCTCCATAAAAAACATGACTTCTTCATCTTTACCTCTGTCCTCCATAATAAACATGACTCCTTCATCTCTCTACCTCTCTACCACCATGTCATCCATAATAAACATGACTCCTTCATCTCTACCACTGTCCTCCATAATAAACACGACTCCTTCATCTCTACCACTGTCATCCATAAAAAACATGACTCCTTCATCTCTCTACCTCTCTACCCCCATGTAATCCATAATAAACATGACTCCTTCATCTCTACCACTGTCCTCCATAATAAACATGACTCCTTCATCTCTACCACTATGTCATCCATAATAAACATGACTCCTTCATCTCTCTACCTCTCTACCACCATGTCCTCCATAATAAACATGACTCCTTCATCTCTCCCACTGTCCTCCATAATAAACATGACTCCTTCATCTCTACCACTGTCCTCCATAATAAACATGACTCCTTCATCTCTACCACTGTCCTCCATAATAAACATGACTCCTTCATCTCTACCACTGTCCTCCATAATAAACATGACTCCTTCATCTCTACCACTGTCCTCCATAATAAACATGACTCCTTCATCTCTCCCACTGTCCTCCATAATAAACATGACTCCTTCATCTCTACCACTGTCCTCCATAATAAACATGACTCCTTCATCTCTACCACTGTCCTCCATAATAAACATGACTCCTTCATCTCTACCACTATGTCATCCATAATAAACATGACTCCTTCATCTCTCTACCTCTCTACCACCATGTCCTCCATAATAAACACGACTCCTTCATCTCTCCGACTGTCCTCCATAATAAACATGACTCCTTCATCTCTACCACTGTCCTCCATAATAAACATGACTCCATCATCTCTACCTCTCTACCACTGTCCTCCATAATAAACATGACTCCTTCATCTCTACCTCTCTACCACCATGTCCTCCATAATAAACATGACTCCTTCATCTCTACCACTGTCCTCCATAATAAACATGACTCCTTCATCTCTACCACTGTCCTCCATAATAAACATGACTCCTTCATCTCTCCCACTGTCCTCCATAATAAACATGACTCCTTCATCTCTACCACTGCCCTCCATAATAAACATGACTCCTTCATCTCTACCACTGTACTCCATAATAAACATGACTCCTTCATCTCTACCACTATGTCATCCATAATAAACATGACTCCTTCATCTCTCTACCTCTCTACCACTGTCCTCCATAATAAACATGACTCCTTCATCTCTACCATGGTCCTCCATAATAAACATGACTCCTTCATCTCTACCACTGTCCTCCATAATAAACATGACTCCTTCATCTCTACCTCTGTCCTACATAATAAACATGACTCCTTCATCTCTACCACTGTCCTCCATAATAAACATAACTCCTTCATGTCTACCACTGTCCTCCATAATAAACATGACTCCTTCATCTCTACCACTGTCCTCCATAATAAACATGACTCCTTCATCTCTACCACTGTCCTCCCTAATAAACATGACTCCTTCATCTCTACCACTGTCCTCCATAATAAACATGACTCCTTCATCTCTACCACTATGTCATCCATAATAAACATGACTCCTTCATCTCTCTACCTCTCTACCACCATGTCCTCCATAATAAACACGACTCCTTCATCTCTCCCACTGTCCTCCATAATAAACATGACTCCTTCATCTCTACCACTGTCCTCCATAATAAACATCGCTCCTTCATCTCTACCACTGTCCTCCATAATAAACATGACTCCATCATCTCTACCTCTCTAACACTGTCCTCCATAATAAACTTGACTCCTTCATCTGTACCTCTCTACCACCATGTCCCCCATAATAAACATGACTCCATCTCTACCACTGTCCTCCATAATAAACATGACTCCTTCATCTGTAACACTGTCCTCCATAATAAACATGACTCCTTCATCTCTCCCACTGTCCTCCATAATAAACATGACTCCTTCATCTCTACCACTGTCCTCCATAATAAACATGACTCCTTCATCTCTACCTCTGTCCTCCATAATAAACATGACTCCTTCATCTCTACCACTGTCCTCCATAATAAACACGACTCCTTCATCTCTACCACTGTCCTCCATAATAAACATGACTCCTTCATCTCTCCCACTGTCCTCCATAATAAACATGACTCCTTCATCTCTACCACTGTCCTCCATAATAAACATGACTCCTTCATCTCTACCACTGTCCTCCATAATAAACATGACTCCTTCATCTCTACCACTATGTCATCCATAATAAACATGACTCCTTCATCTCTCTACCTCTCTACCACCATGTCCTCCATAATAAACATGACTCCTTCATCTCTACGACTGTCCTCCATAATAAACATGACTCCTTCATCTCTACCACTGTCCTCCATAATAAACATGACTCCATCATCTCTACCTCTCTACCACTGTCCTCCATAATAAACATGACTCCTTCATCTCTACCTCTCTACCACCATGTCCTCCATAATAAACATGACTCCTTCATCTCTACCACTGTCCTCCATAATAAACATGACTCCTTCATCTCTACCACTGTCCTCCATAATAAACATGACTCCATCATCTCTACCTCTCTAACACTGTCCTCCATAATAAACTTGACTCCTTCATCTGTACCTCTCTACCACCATGTCCCCCATAATAAACATGACTAAATCTCTACCACTGTCCTCCATAATAAACATGACTCCTTCATCTGTAACACTGTCCTCCATAATAAACATGACTCCTTCATCTCTCCCACTGTCCTCCATAATAAACACGACTCCTTCATCTCTACCACTGTCCTCCATAATAAACATGACTCCTTCATCTCTACCTCTGTCCTCCATAATAAACATGACTCCTTCATCTCTACCACTGTCCTCCATAATAAACACGACTCCTTCATCTCTACCACTGTCCTCCATAATAAACATGACTCCTTCATCTCTCCCACTGTCCTCCATAATAAACATGACTCCTTCATCTCTACCACTGTCCTCCATAATAAACATGACTCCTTCATCTCTACCACTGTCCTCCATAATAAACATGACTCCTTCATCTCTACCACTATGTCATCCATAATAAACATGACTCCTTCATCTCTCTACCTCTCTACCACCATGTCCTCCATAATAAACATGACTCCTTCATCTCTACGACTGTCCTCCATAATAAACATGACTCCTTCATCTCTACCACTGTCCTCCATAATAAACATGACTCCATCATCTCTACCTCTCTACCACTGTCCTCCATAATAAACATGACTCCTTCATCTCTACCTCTCTACCACCATGTCCTCCATAATAAACATGACTCCTTCATCTCTACCACTGTCCTCCATAATAAACATGACTCCTTCATCTCTACCACTGTCCTCCATAATAAACATGACTCCTTCATCTCTCCCACTGTCCTCCATAATAAACATGACTCCTTCATCTCTACCACTGCCCTCCATAATAAACATGACTCCTTCATCTCTACCACTGTACTCCATAATAAACATGACTCCTTCATCTCTACCACTATGTCATCCATAATAAACATGACTCCTTCATCTCTCTACATCTCTACCACTGTCCACCATAATAAACATGACTCCTTCATCTCTACCATGGTCCTCCATAATAAACATGACTCCTTCATCTCTACCACTGTCCTCCATAATAAACATGACTCCTTCATCTCTCTACCTCTCTACCACCATGTCCTCCATAATAAACACGACTCTACATCTCTCCCACTGTCCTCCATAATAAACATGACTCCTTCATCTCTACCACTGTCCTCCATAATAAACATCGCTCCTTCATCTCTACCACTGTCCTCCATAATAAACATGACTTCTTCATCTCTACCACTGTCCTCCATAATAAACATCGCTCCTTCATCTCTACCACTGTCCTCCATAATAAACATGACTCCATCATCTCTACCTCTCTAACACTGTCCTCCATAATAAACTTGACTCCTTCATCTGTACCTCTCTACCACCATGTCCCCCATAATAAACATGACTCCATCTCTACCACTGTCCTCCATAATAAACATGACTCCTTCATCTGTAACACTGTCCTCCATAATAAACATGACTCCTTCATCTCTCCCACTGTCCTCCATAATAAACATGACTCCTTCATCTCTACCACTGTCCTCCATAATAAACATGACTCCTTCATCTCTACCTCTGTCCTCCATAATAAACATGACTCCTTCATCTCTACCACTGTCCTCCATAATAAACACGACTCCTTCATCTCTACCACTGTCCTCCATAATAAACATGACTCCTTCATCTCTACCTCTCTACCACCATGTCCTCCATAATAAACATGACTCCTTCATCTCTACCACTGTCCTCCATAATAAACATGACTCCTTCATCTCTACCACTGTCCTCCATAATAAACATGACTCCTTCATCTCTACCACTATGTCATCCATAATAAACATGACTCCTTCATCTCTCTACCTCTCTACCACCATGTCCTCCATAATAAACACGACTCCTTCATTTCTCCCACTGTCCTCCATAATAAACATGACTCCTTCATCTCTAACACTGTCCTCCATAATAAACATGACTCCTTCATCTCTACCACTTTCCTCCATAATAAACATGACTCCTTCATCTCTACCACTATGTCATCCATAATAAACATGACTCCTTCATCTCTCTACCTCTCTACCACCATGTCCTCCATAATAAACATGACTCCTTCATCTCTACCACTGTCCTCCATAATAAACATGACTCCATCATCTGTACCTCTCTACCACCATGTCCACCATAATAAACATGACTCCTTCATCTCTCCCACTGTCCTCCATAATAAACATGACTCCTTCATCTCTACCTCTGTCCTCCATAATAAACATGACTCCTTCATCTCTAACACTGTCCTCGATAATAAACACGACTCCTTCATCTCTACCACTGTCCTCCATAATAAACATGACTCCTTCATCTCTACCTCTCTACCACCATGTCCTCCATAATAAACATGACTCCTTCATCTCTACCACTGTCCTCCATAATAAACATGACTCCTTCATCTCTACCACTGTCCTCCATAATAAACATGACTCCTTCATCTCTACCACTATGTCATCCATAATAAACATGACTCCTTCATCTCTCTACCTCTCTACCACCATGTCCTCCATAATAAACATGACTCCTTCATCTCTACGACTGTCCTCCATAATAAACATGACTCCTTCATCTCTACCACTGTCCTCCCTAATAAACATGACTCCTTCATCTCTACCTCTGTCCTCCATAATAAACATGACTCCTTCATCTCTCTACCTCTCTACCACTGTCCTCCATAATAAACATGACTCCTTCATCTCTACCACTGTCATCCATAATAAACATGACTCCTTCATCTCTACCACTGTCCTCCATAATAAACATGACTCCTTCATCTCTACCACTGTCCTCCATAGTAAACATGACTCCATCTCTACCACTGTCCTCCATAAAAAACATGACTCCTTCATCTCTCTACCTCTCTACCACCATGTCATCCATAATAAACATGACTCCTTCATCTCTACCACTGTCCTCCATAATAAACACGACTCCTTCATCTCTACCACTGTCCTCCCTAATAAACATGACTCCTTCATCTCTACCTCTGTCCTCCATAATAAACATGACTCCTTCATCTCTCTACCTCTCTACCACTGTCCTCCATAATAAACATGACTCCTTCATCTCTACCACTGTCATCCATAATAAACATGACTCCTTCATCTCTACCACTGTCCTCCATAATAAACATGACTCCTTCATCTCTACCACTGTCCTCCATAGTAAACATGACTCCATCTCTACCACTGTCCTCCATAAAAAACATGACTTCTTCATCTTTACCTCTGTCCTCCATAATAAACATGACTCCTTCATCTCTCTACCTCTCTACCACCATGTCATCCATAATAAACATGACTCCTTCATCTCTACCACTGTCCTCCATAATAAACACGACTCCTTCATCTCTACCACTGTCATCCATAAAAAACATGACTCCTTCATCTCTCTACCTCTCTACCCCCATGTAATCCATAATAAACATGACTCCTTCATCTCTACCACTGTCCTCCATAATAAACATGACTCCTTCATCTCTACCACTATGTCATCCATAATAAACATGACTCCTTCATCTCTCTACCTCTCTACCACCATGTCCTCCATAATAAACATGACTCCTTCATCTCTCCCACTGTCCTCCATAATAAACATGACTCCTTCATCTCTACCACTGTCCTCCATAATAAACATGACTCCTTCATCTCTACCACTGTCCTCCATAATAAACATGACTCCTTCATCTCTACCACTGTCCTCCATAATAAACATGACTCCTTCATCTCTACCACTGTCCTCCATAATAAACATGACTCCTTCATCTCTCCCACTGTCCTCCATAATAAACATGACTCCTTCATCTCTACCACTGTCCTCCATAATAAACATGACTCCTTCATCTCTACCACTGTCCTCCATAATAAACATGACTCCTTCATCTCTACCACTATGTCATCCATAATAAACATGACTCCTTCATCTCTCTACCTCTCTACCACCATGTCCTCCATAATAAACACGACTCCTTCATTTCTCCCACTGTCCTCCATAATAAACATGACTCCTTCATCTCTAACACTGTCCTCCATAATAAACATGACTCCTTCATCTCTACCACTTTCCTCCATAATAAACATGACTCCTTCATCTCTACCACTATGTCATCCATAATAAACATGACTCCTTCATCTCTCTACCTCTCTACCACCATGTCCTCCATAATAAACATGACTCCTTCATCTCTACCACTGTCCTCCATAATAAACATGACTCCATCATCTCTACCTCTCTAACACTGTCCTCCATAATAAACATGACTCCTTCATCTGTACCTCTCTACCACCATGTCCACCATAATAAACATGACTCCTTCATCTCTCCCACTGTCCTCCATAATAAACATGACTCCTTCATCTCTACCACTGTCCTCCATAATAAACATGACTCCTTCATCTCTACCTCTGTCCTCCATAATAAACATGACTCCTTCATCTCTAACACTGTCCTCGATAATAAACACGACTCCTTCATCTCTACCACTGTCCTCCATAATAAACATGACTCCTTCATCTCTACCTCTCTACCACCATGTCCTCCATAATAAACATGACTCCTTCATCTCTACCACTGTCCTCCATAATAAACATGACTCCTTCATCTCTACCACTGTCCTCCATAATAAACATGACTCCTTCATCTCTACCACTATGTCATCCATAATAAACATGACTCCTTCATCTCTCTACCTCTCTACCACCATGTCCTCCATAATAAACATGACTCCTTCATCTCTACGACTGTCCTCCATAATAAACATGACTCCTTCATCTCTACCACTGTCCTCCATAATAAACATGACTCCATCATCTCTACCTCTCTACCACTGTCCTCCATAATAAACATGACTCCTTCATCTCTACCTCTCTACCACCATGTCCTCCATAATAAACATGACTCCTTCATCTCTACCACTGTCCTCCATAATAAACATGACTCCTTCATCTCTCCCACTGTCCTCCATAATAAACATGACTCCTTCATCTCTACCACTGCCCTCCATAATAAACATGACTCCTTCATCTCTACCACTGTCCTCCATAATAAACATGACTCCTTCATCTCTACCACTATGTCATCCATAATAAACATGACTCCTTCATCTCTCTACCTCTCTACCACCATGTCCTCCATAATAAACATGACTCCTTCATCTCTACGACTGTCCTCCATAATAAACATGACTCCTTCATCTCTACCACTGTCCTCCATAATAAACATGACTCCATCATCTCTACCTCTCTACCACTGTCCTCCATAATAAACATGACTCCTTCATCTCTACCTCTCTACCACCATTTCCTCCATAATAAACATGACTCCTTCATCTCTACCACTGTCCTCCATAATAAACATGACTCCTTCATCTCTACCACTGTCCTCCATTATAAACATGACTCCTTCATCTCTCCCACTGTCCTCCATAATAAACATGACTCCTTCATCTCTACCACTGCCCTCCATAATAAACATGACTCCTTCATCTCTACCACTGTCCTCCTTAATAAACATGACTCCTTCATCTCTACCACTATGTCATCCATAATAAACATGACTCCTTCATCTCTCTACCTCTCTACCACCATGTCCTCCATAATAAACACGACTCCATCATCTCTCCCACTGTCCTCCATAATAAACATGACTCCTTCATCTCTACCACAGTCCTCCATAATAAACATGACTCCTTCATCTCTACCACTTTCCTCCATAAAAAACATGACTCCTTCATCTCTACCACTATGTCATCCATAATAAACATGACTCCTTCATCTCTCTACCTCTCTACCACCATGTCCTCCATAATAAACATGACTCCATCATCTCTACCTCTCTACCACTGTCCTCCATAATAAACATGACTCCTTCATCTCTACCTCTCTACCACCATGTCCTCCATAATAAACATGACTCCTTCATCTCTACCACTGTCCTCCATAATAAACATGACTCCTTCATCTCTCCCACTGTCCTCCATAATAAACATGACTCCTTCATCTCTACCACTGCCCTCCATAATAAACATGACTCCTTCATCTCTACCACTGTCCTCCATAATAAACATGACTCCTTCATCTCTACCACTATGTCATCCATAATAAACATGACTCCTTCATCTCTCTACCTCTCTACCACCATGTCCTCCATAATAAACATGACTCCTTCATCTCTACGACTGTCCTCCATAATAAACATGACTCCTTCATCTCTACCACTGTCCTCCATAATAAACATGACTCCATCATCTCTACCTCTCTACCACTGTCCTCCATAATAAACATGACTCCTTCATCTCTACCTCTCTACCACCATTTCCTCCATAATAAACATGACTCCTTCATCTCTACCACTGTCCTCCATAATAAACATGACTCCTTCATCTCTACCACTGTCCTCCATTATAAACATGACTCCTTCATCTCTCCCACTGTCCTCCATAATAAACATGACTCCTTCATCTCTACCACTGCCCTCCATAATAAACATGACTCCTTCATCTCTACCACTGTCCTCCTTAATAAACATGACTCCTTCATCTCTACCACTATGTCATCCATAATAAACATGACTCCTTCATCTCTCTACCTCTCTACCACCATGTCCTCCATAATAAACACGACTCCATCATCTCTCCCACTGTCCTCCATAATAAACATGACTCCTTCATCTCTACCACAGTCCTCCATAATAAACATGACTCCTTCATCTCTACCACTTTCCTCCATAAAAAACATGACTCCTTCATCTCTACCACTATGTCATCCATAATAAACATGACTCCTTCATCTCTCTACCTCTCTACCACCATGTCCTCCATAATAAACATGACTCCTTCATCTCTACCACTGTCCTCCATAATAAACATGACTCCATCATCTCTACCTCTCTAACACTGTCCTCCATAATAAACATGACTCCTTCATCTGTACCTCTCTACCACCATGTCCACCATAATAAACATGACTCCTTCATCTCTACCACTGTCCTCCATAATAAACATGACTCCTTCATCTCTACCACTGTCCTCAATAATAAACATGACTCCTTCATCTCTACCTCTGTCCTCCATAATAAACATGACTCCTTCATCTCTACCACTGTCCTCCATAATAAACACTTGTCCTTCATCTCTACCACTGTCCTCCATAATAAACATGACTCCTTCATCTCTACCTCTCTACCACCATGTCCTCCATAATAAACATGACTCCATCTCTACCACTGTCCTCCATAATAAACATGACTCCTTCATCTCTACAACTGTCCTCCATAATAAACATGAATCCTTCATCTCTACCACTATGTCATCCATAATAAACATGACTCCTTCATCTCTCTACCTCTCTACCACCATGTCCTCCATAATAAACATGACTCCTTCATCTCTACGACTGTCCTCCATAATAAACATGACTCCTTCATCTCTACCACTGTCCTCCATAATAAACATGACTCCATCATCTCTACTTCTCTACCACTGTCCTCCATAATAAACATGACTCCTTCATCTCTACCTCTCTACCACCATGTCCTCCATAATAAACATGACTCCTTCATCTCTACCACTGTCCTCCATAATAAACATGACTCCTTCATCTCTACCACTGTCCTCCATAATAAACATGACACCTTCATCTCTACCACTGTCCTCCATAATAAACATGACTCCTTCATCTCTACCACTATGTCATCCATAATAAACATGACTCCTTCATCTCTCTACCTCTCTACCACTGTCCTCCATAATAAACATGACTCCATCATCTCTACCTCTCTACCACTGTCCTCCATAATAAACATGACTCCTTCATCTCTACCTCTCTACCACCATGTCCTCCATAATAAACATGACTCCTTAATCTCTACCAGTGTCCTCCATAATAAACATGACTCCTTCATTTCTACCACTGTCCTCCATAATAAACATGACTCCTTCATCTCTCCCACTGTCCTCCATAATAAACATGACTCCTTCATCTCTACCACTGCCCTCCATAATAAACATGACTCCTTCATCTCTACCACTGTCCTCCATAATAAACATGACTCCTTCATCTCTACCACTATGTCATCCATAATAAACATGACTCCTTCATCTCTCTACCTCTCTACCACCATGTCCTCCATAATAAACACGACTCCTTCATCTCTCCCACTGTCCTCCATAATAAACATGACTCCTTCATCTCTACCACTGTCCTCCATAATAAACATGACTCCTTCATCTCTACCACTTTCCTCCATAATAAACATGACTCCTTCATCTCTACCACTATGTCATCCATAATAAACATGACTCCTTCATCTCTACCACTGTCCTCCATAATAAACATGACTCCATCATCTCTACCTCTCTACCACTGTCCTCCATAATAAACTTGACTCCTTCATCTCTACCTCTCTACCACCATGTCCTCCATAATAAACATGACTCCTTCATCTCTACCACTGTCCTCCATAATAAACATGACTCCTTCATCTCTCCCACTGTCCTCCATAATAAACATGACTCCTTCATCTCTACCACTGCCCTCCATAATAAACATGACTCCTTCATCTCTACCACTGTCCTCCATAATAAACATGACTCCTTCATCTCTACCACTATGTCATCCATAATAAACATGACTCCTTCATCTCTCTACCTCTCTACCACCATGTCCTCCATAATAAACATGACTCCTTCATCTCTACGACTGTCCTCCATAATAAACATGACTCCTTCATCTCTACCACTGTCCTCCATAATAAACATGACTCCATCATCTCTACCTCTCTACCACTGTCCTCCATAATAAACATGACTCCTTCATCTCTACCTCTCTACCACCATGTCCTCCATAATAAACATGACTCCTTCATCTCTACCACTGTCCTCCATAATAAACATGACTCCTTCATCTCTACCACTGTCCTGCATAATAAACATGACTCCTTCATCTCTCCCACTGTCCTCCATAATAAACATGACTCCTTCATCTCTACCACTGCCCTCCATAATAAACATGACTCCTTCATCTCTACAAGTGTCCTCCATAATAAACATGACACCTTCATCTCTACCACTGTCCTCCATAATAAACATGACTCCTTCATCTCTCCCACTGTCCTCCATAATAAACATGACTCCTTCATCTCTACCACTGCGCTCCATAATAAACATGACTCCTTCATCTCTACCACTGTCCTCCATAATAAACATGACTCCTTCATCTCTACCACTATGTCATCCATAATAAACATGACTCCTTCATCTCTCTACCTCTCTACCACCATGTCCTCCATAATAAACATGACTCCTTCATCTCTACGACTCTCCTCCATAATAAACATGACTCCTTCATCTCTACCACTGTCCTCCATAATAAACATGACTCCATCATCTCTACCTCTCTACCACTGTCCTCCATAATAAACATGACTCCTTCATCTCTACCTCTCTACCACCATGTCCTCCATAATAAACATGACTCCTTCATCTCTACCACTGTCCTCCATAATAAACATGACTCCTTCATCTCTTCCACTGTCCTCCATAATAAACATGACTCCTTCATCTCTACCACTATGTCATCCATAATAAACATGACTCCTTCATCTCTCTACCTCTCTACCACCATGTCCTCCATAATAAACACGACTCCTTCATCTCTCCCACTGTCCTCCATAATAAACATGACTCCTTCATCTCTACCACTGTCCTCCATAATAAACATCGCTCCTTCATCTCTACCACTGTCCTCCATAATAAACATGACTTCTTCATCTCTACCACTGTCCTCCATAATAAACATCGCTCCTTCATCTCTACCACTGTCCTCCATAATAAACATGACTCCATCATCTCTACCTCTCTAACACTGTCCTCCATAATAAACTTGACTCCTTCATCTGTACCTCTCTACCACCATGTCCCCCATAATAAACATGACTCCATCTCTACCACTGTCCTCCATAATAAACATGACTCCTTCATCTGTAACACTGTCCTCCATAATAAACATGACTCCTTCATCTCTCCCACTGTCCTCCATAATAAACATGACTCCTTCATCTCTACCACTGTCCTCCATAATAAACATGACTCCTTCATCTCTACCTCTGTCCTCCATAATAAACATGACTCCTTCATCTCTACCACTGTCCTCCATAATAAACACGACTCCATCTCTACCACTGTCCTCCATAATAAACATGACTCCTCCATCTCTACCTCTCTACCACCATGTCCTCCATAATAAACATGACTCCTTCATCTCTACCACTGTCCTCCATAATAAACATGACTCCTTCATCTCTACCACTGTCCTCCATAATAAACATGACTCCTTCATCTCTACCACTATGTCATCCATAATAAACATGACTCCTTCATCTCTCTACCTCTCTACCACCATGTCCTCCATAATAAACATGACTCCTTCATCTCTACGACTGTCCTCCATAATAAACATGACTCCTTCATCTCTACCACTGTCCTCCATAATAAACATGACTCCATCATCTCTACCTCTCTACCACTGTCCTCCATAATAAACATGACTCCTTCATCTCTACCTCTCTACCACCATGTCCTCCATAATAAACATGACTCCTTCATCTCTACCACTGTCCTCCATAATAAACATGACTCCTTCATCTCTACCACTGTCCTCCATAATAAACATGACTCCTTCATCTCTCCCACTGTCCTCCATAATAAACATGACTCCTTCATCTCTACCACTGCCCTCCATAATAAACATCGACTCCTTCATCTCTACCACTGTCCTCCATAATAAACATGACTCCTTCATCTCTACCACTATGTCATCCATAATAAACATGACTCCTTCATCTCTCTACCTCTCTACCACCATGTCCTCCATAATAAACATGACTCCTTCATCTCTACCTCTCTACCACTGTCCTCCATAATAAACATGACTCCTTCATCTCTACCACTGTCCTCCATAATAAACATGACTCCTTCATCTCTACCACTATGTCCTCCATAATAAACATGACTCCTTCAGCTCTACCTCTGTCCTCCATAATAAACATGACTCCTTCATCTCTCTACCTCTGTACCACCATGTCATCCATAATAAACATGACTCCTTCAGCTCTACCACTGTCATCCATAATAAACGTGACTCCTTCATCTCGCTACCTCTACCACAATTTCCTCCATAATAAGCATGACTCCTTCATCTCTCCCAATGTCCTCCATAATAAACATGACTCCTTCATCTCTCTACCTCTCTACCACTGTCCTCCATAATAAACATGACTCCTTCATCTCTACCACTGGCCCTCCATAATAAACATGACTCCTTCATCTCTACCACTGTCCTCCATAATAAACATGACTCCTTCATCTCTACCTCTGTCCTACATAATAAACATGACTCCTTCATCTCTACCACTGTCCTCCATAATAAACATGACTCCTTCATCTCTACCACTGTCCTCCATAATAAACATGACTCCTTCATCTCTACCACTGTCCTCCATAATAAACATGACTCCTTCATCTCTACCACTGTCCTCCCTAATAAACATGACTCCATCATCTCTACCTCTCTAACACTGTCCTCCATAATAAACTTGACTCCTTCATCTGTACCTCTCTACCACCATGTCCCCCATAATAAACATGACTCCATCTCTACCACTGTCCTCCATAATAAACATGACTCCTTCATCTGTAACACTGTCCTCCATAATAAACATGACTCCTTCATCTCTCCCACTGTCCTCCATAATAAACATGACTCCTTCATCTCTACCACTGTCCTCCATAATAAACATGACTCCTTCATCTCTACCTCTGTCCTCCATAATAAACATGACTCCTTCATCTCTACCACTGTCCTCCATAATAAACACGACTCCTTCATCTCTACCACTGTCCTCCATAATAAACATGACTCCTCCATCTCTACCTCTCTACCACCATGTCCTCCATAATAAACATGACTCCTTCATCTCTACCACTGTCCTCCATAATAAACATGACTCCTTCATCTCTACCACTGTCCTCCATAATAAACATGACTCCTTCATCTCTACCACTATGTCATCCATAATAAACATGACTCCTTCATCTCTCTACCTCTCTACCACCATGTCCTCCATAATAAACATGACTCCTTCATCTCTACGACTGTCCTCCATAATAAACATGACTCCTTCATCTCTACCACTGTCCTCCATAATAAACATGACTCCATCATCTCTACCTCTCTACCACTGTCCTCCATAATAAACATGACTCCTTCATCTCTACCTCTCTACCACCATGTCCTCCATAATAAACATGACTCCTTCATCTCTACCACTGTCCTCCATAATAAACATGACTCCTTCATCTCTACCACTGTCCTCCATAATAAACATGACTCCTTCATCTCTCCCACTGTCCTCCATAATAAACATGACTCCTTCATCTCTACCACTGCCCTCCATAATAAACATGACTCCTTCATCTCTACCACTGTCCTCCATAATAAACATGACTCCTTCATCTCTACCACTATGTCATCCATAATAAACATGACTCCTTCATCTCTCTACCTCTCTACCACCATGTCCTCCATAATAAACATGACTCCTTCATCTCTACCTCTCTACCACTGTCCTCCATAATAAACATGACGCCTTCATCTCTACCACTGTCCTCCATAATAAACATGACTCCTTCATCTCTACCACTATGTCCTCCATAATAAACATGACTCCTTCAGCTCTACCTCTGTCCTCCATAATAAACATGACTCCTTCATCTCTCTACCTCTGTACCACCATTTCATCCATAATAAACATGACTCCTTCAGCTCTACAACTGTCATCCATAATAAACGTGACTCCTTCATCTCGCTACCTCTACCACAATTTCCTCCATAATAAGCATGACTCCTTCATCTCTCCCAATGTCCTCCATAATAAACATGACTCCTTCATCTCTCTACCTCTCTACCACTGTCCTCCATAATAAACATGACTCCTTCATCTCTACCATGGTCCTCCATAATAAACATGACTCCTTCATCTCTACCACTCTCCTCCATAATAAACATGACTCCTTCATCTCTACCTCTGTCCTACATAATAAACATGACTCCTTCATCTCTACCACTGTCCTCCATAATAAACATGACTCCTTCATCTCTACCACTGTCCTCCATAATAAACATGACTCCTTCATCTCTACCACTGTCCTCCATAATAAACATGACTCCTTCATCTCTACCACTGTCCTCCCTAATAAACATGACTCCTTCATCTCTACCTCTGTCCTCCATAATAAACATGACTCCTTCATCTCTCTACCTCTCTACCACTGTCCTCCATAATAAACATGACTCCTTCATCTCTACCACTGTCATCCATAATAAACATGACTCCTTCATCTCTACCACTGTCCTCCATAATAAACATGACTCCTTCATCTCTACCACTGTCCTCCATAGTAAACATGACTCCATCTCTACCACTGTCCTCCATAAAAAACATGACTTCTTCATCTTTACCTCTGTCCTCCATAATAAACATGACTCCTTCATCTCTCTACCTCTCTACCACCATGTCATCCATAATAAACATGACTCCTTCATCTCTACCACTGTCCTCCATAATAAACACGACTCCTTCATCTCTACCACTGTCATCCATAAACAACATGACTCCTTCATCTCTCTACCTCTCTACCCCCATGTAATCCATAATAAACATGACTCCTTCATCTCTACCACTGTCCTCCATAATAAACATGACTCCTTCATCTCTACCACTATGTCATCCATAATAAACATGACTCCTTCATCTCTCTACCTCTCTACCACCATGTCCTCCATAATAAACATGACTCCTTCATCTCTCCCACTGTCCTCCATAATAAACATGACTCCTTCATCTCTACCACTGTCCTCCATAATAAACATGACTCCTTCATCTCTACCACTGTCCTCCATAATAAACATGACTCCTTCATCTCTACCACTGTCCTCCATAATAAACATGACTCCTTCATCTCTACCACTGTCCTCCATAATAAACATGACTCCTTCATCTCTCCCACTGTCCTCCATAATAAACATGACTCCTTCATCTCTACCACTGTCCTCCATAATAAACATGACTCCTTCATCTCTACCACTGTCCTCCATAATAAACATGACTCCTTCATCTCTACCACTATGTCATCCATAATAAACATGACTCCTTCATCTCTCTACCTCTCTACCACCATGTCCTCCATAATAAACACGACTCTACATCTCTCCCACTGTCCTCCATAATAAACATGACTCCTTCATCTCTACCACTGTCCTCCATAATAAACATCGCTCCTTCATCTCTACCACTGTCCTCCATAATAAACATGACTTCTTCATCTCTACCACTGTCCTCCATAATAAACATCGCTCCTTCATCTCTACCACTGTCCTCCATAATAAACATGACTCCATCATCTCTACCTCTCTAACACTGTCCTCCATAATAAACTTGACTCCTTCATCTGTACCTCTCTACCACCATGTCCCCCATAATAAACATGACTCCATCTCTACCACTGTCCTCCATAATAAACATGACTCCTTCATCTGTAACACTGTCCTCCATAATAAACATGACTCCTTCATCTCTCCCACTGTCCTCCATAATAAACATGACTCCTTCATCTCTACCACTGTCCTCCATAATAAACATGACTCCTTCATCTCTACCTCTGTCCTCCATAATAAACATGACTCCTTCATCTCTACCACTGTCCTCCATAATAAACACGACTCCTTCATCTCTACCACTGTCCTCCATAATAAACATGACTCCTTCATCTCTACCTCTCTACCACCATGTTCTCCATAATAAACATGACTCCTTCATCTCTACCACTGTCCTCCATAATAAACATGACTCCTTCATCTCTACCACTGTCCTCCATAATAAACATGACTCCTTCATCTCTACCACTATGTCATCCATAATAAACATGACTCCTTCATCTCTCTACCTCTCTACCACCATGTCCTCCATAATAAACACGACTCCTTCATCTCTCCCACTGTCCTCCATAATAAACATGACTCCTTCATCTCTAACACTGTCCTCCATAATAAACATGACTCCTTCATCTCTACCACTTTCCTCCATAATAAACATGACTCCTTCATCTCTACCACTATGTCATCCATAATAAACATGACTCCTTCATCTCTCTACCTCTCTACCACCATGTCCTCCATAATAAACATGACTCCTTCATCTCTACCACTGTCCTCCATAATAAACATGACTCCATCATCTCTACCTCTCTAACACTGTCCTCCATAATAAACATGACTCCTTCATCTGTACCTCTCTAGCACCATGTCCACCATAATAAACATGACTCCTTCATCTCTCCCACTGTCCTCCATAATAAACATGACTCCTTCATCTCTACCACTGTCCTCCATAATAAACATGACTCCTTCATCTCTACCTCTGTCCTCCATAATAAACATGACTCCTTCATCTCTAACACTGTCCTCCATAATAAACACGACTCCTTCATCTCTACCACTGTCCTCCATAATAAACATGACTCCTTCATCTCTACCTCTCTACCACCATTTCCTCCATAATAAACATGACTCCTTCATCTCTACCACTGTCCTCCATAATAAACATGACTCCTTCATCTCTACCACTATGTCATCCATAATAAACATGACTCCTTCATCTCTCTACCTCTCTACCACTAGGTCCTCCATAATAAACATGACTCCTTCATCTCTACGACTGTCCTCCATAATAAACATGACTCCTTCATCTCTACCACTGTCCTCCATAATAAACATGACTCCATCATCTCTACCTCTCTACCACTGTCCTCCATAATAAACATGAATCCTTCATCTCTACCTCTCTACCACCATGTCCTCCATAATAAACATGACTCCTTCATCTCTACCACTGTCCTCCATAATAAACATGACTCCTTCATCTCTCCCACTGTCCTCCATAATAAACATGACTCCTTCATCTCTACCACTGCCCTCCATAATAAACATGACTCCTTCATCTCTACCACTGTCCTCCATAATAAACATGACTCCTTCATCTCTACCACTATGTCATCCATAATAAACATGACTCCTTCATCTCTACCTCTCTACCACCATGTTCTCCATAATAAACATGACTCCTTCATCTCTACCACTGTCCTCCATAATAAACATGACTCCTTCATCTCTACCACTGTCCTCCATAATAAACATGACTCCTTCATCTCTACCACTATGTCATCCATAATAAACATGACTCCTTCATCTCTCTACCTCTCTACCACCATGTCCTCCATAATAAACATGACTCCTTCATCTCTACGACTGTCCTCCATAATAAACATGACTCCTTCATCTCTACCACTGTCCTCCATAATAAACATGACTCCATCATCTCTACCTCTCTACCACTGTCCTCCATAATAAACATGACTCCTTCATCTCTACCTCTCTACCACCATGTCCTCCATAATAAACATGACTCCTTCATCTCTACCACTGTCCTCCATAATAAACATGACTCCTTCATCTCTACCACTGTCCTCCATAATAAACATGACTCCTTCATCTCTCCCACTGTCCTCCATAATAAACATGACTCCTTCATCTCTACCACTGCCCTCCATAATAAACATGACTCCTTCATCTCTACCACTGTCCTCCATAATAAACATGACTCCTTCATCTCTACCACTATGTCATCCATAATAAACATGACTCCTTCATCTCTCTACCTCTCTACCACCATGTCCTCCATAATAAACATGACTCCTTCATCTCTACCTCTCTACCACTGTCCTCCATAATAAACATGACTCCTTCATCTCTACCACTGTCCTCCATAATAAACATGACTCCTTCATCTCTACCACTATGTCCTCCATAATAAACATGACTCCTTCAGCTCTACCTCTGTCCTCCATAATAAACATGACTCCTTCATCTCTCTACCTCTGTACCACCATGTCATCCATAATAAACATGACTCCTTCAGCTCTACCACTGTCATCCATAATAAACGTGACTCCTTCATCTCGCTACCTCTACCACAATTTCCTCCATAATAAGCATGACTCCTTCATCTCTCCCAATGTCCTCCATAATAAACATGACTCCTTCATCTCTCTACCTCTCTACCACTGTCCTCCATAATAAACATGACTCCTTCATCTCTACCATGGTCCTCCATAATAAACATGACTCCTTCATCTCTACCACTGTCCTCCATAATAAACATGACTCCTTCATCTCTACCTCTGTCCTACATAATAAACATGACTCCTTCATCTCTACCACTGTCCTCCATAATAAACATGACTCCTTCATCTCTACCACTGTCCTCCATAATAAACATGACTCCTTCATCTCTACCACTGTCCTCCATAATAAACATGACTCCTTCATCTCTACCACTGTCCTCCCTAATAAACATGACTCCATCATCTCTACCTCTCTAACACTGTCCTCCATAATAAACTTGACTCCTTCATCTGTACCTCTCTACCACCATGTCCCCCATAATAAACATGACTCCATCTCTACCACTGTCCTCCATAATAAACATGACTCCTTCATCTGTAACACTGTCCTCCATAATAAACATGACTCCTTCATCTCTCCCACTGTCCTCCATAATAAACATGACTCCTTCATCTCTACCACTGTCCTCCATAATAAACATGACTCCTTCATCTCTACCTCTGTCCTCCATAATAAACATGACTCCTTCATCTCTACCACTGTCCTCCATAATAAACACGACTCCTTCATCTCTACCACTGTCCTCCATAATAAACATGACTCCTCCATCTCTACCTCTCTACCACCATGTCCTCCATAATAAACATGACTCCTTCATCTCTACCACTGTCCTCCATAATAAACATGACTCCTTCATCTCTACCACTGCCCTCCATAATAAACATGACTCCTTCATCTCTACCACTATGTCATCCATAATAAACATGACTCCTTCATCTCTCTACCTCTCTACCACCATGTCCTCCATAATAAACATGACTCCTTCATCTCTACGACTGTCCTCCATAATAAACATGACTCCTTCATCTCTACCACTGTCCTCCATAATAAACATGACTCCATCATCTCTACCTCTCTACCACTGTCCTCCATAATAAACATGACTCCTTCATCTCTACCTCTCTACCACCATGTCCTCCATAATAAACATGACTCCTTCATCTCTACCACTGTCCTCCATAATAAACATGACTCCTTCATCTCTACCACTGTCCTCCATAATAAACATGACTCCTTCATCTCTCCCACTGTCCTCCATAATAAACATGACTCCTTCATCTCTACCACTGCCCTCCATAATAAACATGACTCCTTCATCTCTACCACTGTCCTCCATAATAAACATGACTCCTTCATCTCTACCACTATGTCATCCATAATAAACATGACTCCTTCATCTCTCTACCTCTCTACCACCATGTCCTCCATAATAAACATGACTCCTTCATCTCTACCTCTCTACCACTGTCCTCCATAATAAACATGACGCCTTCATCTCTACCACTGTCCTCCATAATAAACATGACTCCTTCATCTCTACCACTATGTCCTCCATAATAAACATGACTCCTTCAGCTCTACCTCTGTCCTCCATAATAAACATGACTCCTTCATCTCTCTACCTCTGTACCACCATTTCATCCATAATAAACATGACTCCTTCAGCTCTACCACTGTCATCTATAATAAACGTGACTCCTTCATCTCGCTACCTCTACCACAATTTCCTCCATAATAAGCATGACTCCTTCATCTCTCCCAATGTCCTCCATAATAAACATGACTCCTTCATCTCTCTACCTCTCTACCACTGTCCTCCATAATAAACATGACTCCTTCATCTCTACCATGGTCCTCCATAATAAACATGACTCCTTCATCTCTACCACTGTCCTCCATAATAAACATGACTCCTTCATCTCTACCTCTGTCCTACATAATAAACATGACTCCTTCATCTCTACCACTGTCCTCCATAATAAACATGACTCCTTCATCTCTACCACTGTCCTCCATAATAAACATGACTCCTTCATCTCTACCACTGTCCTCCATAATAAACATGACTCCTTCATCTCTACCACTGTCCTCCCTAATAAACATGACTCCTTCATCTCTACCTCTGTCCTCCATAATAAACATGACTCCTTCATCTCTCTACCTCTCTACCACTGTCCTCCATAATAAACATGACTCCTTCATCTCTACCACTGTCATCCATAATAAACATGACTCCTTCATCTCTACCACTGTCCTCCATAATAAACATGACTCCTTCATCTCTACCACTGTCCTCCATAGTAAACATGACTCCATCTCTACCACTGTCCTCCATAAAAAACATGACTTCTTCATCTTTACCTCTGTCCTCCATAATAAACATGACTCCTTCATCTCTCTACCTCTCTACCACCATGTAATCCATAATAAACATGACTCCTTCATCTCTACCACTGTCCTCCATAATAAACATGACTCCTTCATCTCTACCACTATGTCATCCATAATAAACATGACTCCTTCATCTCTCTACCTCTCTACCACCATGTCCTCCATAATAAACATGACTCCTTCATCTCTCCCACTGTCCTCCATAATAAACATGACTCCTTCATCTCTACCACTGTCCTCCATAATAAACATGACTCCTTCATCTCTACCACTGTCCTCCATAATAAACATGACTCCTTCATCTCTACCACTGTCCTCCATAATAAACATGACTCCTTCATCTCTACCACTGTCCTCCATAATAAACATGACTCCTTCATCTCTCCCACTGTCCTCCATAATAAACATGACTCCTTCATCTCTACCACTGTCCTCCATAATAAACATGACTCCTTCATCTCTACCACTGTCCTCCATAATAAACATGACTCCTTCATCTCTACCACTATGTCATCCATAATAAACATGACTCCTTCATCTCTCTACCTCTCTACCACCATGTCCTCCATAATAAACACGACTCTACATCTCTCCCACTGTCCTCCATAATAAACATGACTCCTTCATCTCTACCTCTGTCCTCCATAATAAACATCGCTCCTTCATCTCTACCACTGTCCTCCATAATAAACATGACTTCTTCATCTCTACCACTGTCCTCCATAATAAACATCGCTCCTTCATCTCTACCACTGTCCTCCATAATAAACATGACTCCATCATCTCTACCTCTCTAACACTGTCCTCCATAATAAACTTGACTCCTTCATCTGTACCTCTCTACCACCATGTCCCCCATAATAAACATGACTCCATCTCTACCACTGTCCTCCATAATAAACATGACTCCTTCATCTGTAACACTGTCCTCCATAATAAACATGACTCCTTCATCTCTCCCACTGTCCTCCATAATAAACATGACTCCTTCATCTCTACCACTGTCCTCCATAATAAACATGACTCCTTCATCTCTACCTCTCTCCTCCATAATAAACATGACTCCTTCATCTCTACCACTGTCCTCCATAATAAACACGACTCCTTCATCTCTACCACTGTCCTCCATAATAAACATGACTCCTTCATCTCTACCTCTCTACCACCATGTTCTCCATAATAAACATGACTCCTTCATCTCTACCACTGTCCTCCATAATAAACATGACTCCTTCATCTCTACCACTGTCCTCCATAATAAACATGACTCCTTCATCTCTACCACTATGTCATCCATAATAAACATGACTCCTTCATCTCTCTACCTCTCTACCACCATGTCCTCCATAATAAACACGACTCCTTCATCTCTCCCACTGTCCTCCATAATAAACATGACTCCTTCATCTCTAACACTGTCCTCCATAATAAACATGACTCCTTCATCTCTACCACTTTCCTCCATAATAAACATGACTCCTTCATCTCTACCACTATGTCATCCATAATAAACATGACTCCTTCATCTCTCTACCTCTCTACCACCATGTCCTCCATAATAAACATGACTCCTTCATCTCTACCACTGTCCTCCATAATAAACATGACTCCATCATCTCTACCTCTCTAACACTGTCCTCCATAATAAACATGACTCCTTCATCTGTACCTCTCTAGCACCATGTCCACCATAATAAACATGACTCCTTCATCTCTCCCACTGTCCTCCATAATAAACATGACTCCTTCATCTCTACCACTGTCCTCCATAATAAACATGACTCCTTCATCTCTACCTCTGTCCTCCATAATAAACATGACTCCTTCATCTCTAACACTGTCCTCCATAATAAACACGACTCCTTCATCTCTACCACTGTCCTCCATAATAAACATGACTCCTTCATCTCTACCTCTCTACCACCATTTCCTCCATAATAAACATGACTCCTTCATCTCTACCACTGTCCTCCATAATAAACATGACTCCTTCATCTCTACCACTATGTCATCCATAATAAACATGACTCCTTCATCTCTCTACCTCTCTACCACTAGGTCCTCCATAATAAACATGACTCCTTCATCTCTACGACTGTCCTCCATAATAAACATGACTCCTTCATCTCTACCACTGTCCTCCATAATAAACATGACTCCATCATCTCTACCTCTCTACCACTGTCCTCCATAATAAACATGAATCCTTCATCTCTACCTCTCTACCACCATGTACTCCATAATAAACATGACTCCTTCATCTCTACCACTGTCCTCCATAATAAACATGACTCCTTAATCTCTCCCACTGTCCTCCATAATAAACATGACTCCTTCATCTCTACCACTGCCCTCCATAATAAACATGACTCCTTCATCTCTACCACTGTCCTCCATAATAAACATGACTCCTTCATCTCTACCACTATGTCATCCATAATAAACATGACTCCTTCATCTCTACCTCTCTACCACCATGTTCTCCATAATAAACATGACTCCTTCATCTCTACCACTGTCCTCCATAATAAACATGACTCCTTCATCTCTACCACTGTCCTCCATAATAAACATGACTCCTTCATCTCTACCACTATGTCATCCATAATAAACATGACTCCTTCATCTCTCTACCTCTCTACCACCATGTCCTCCATAATAAACACGACTCCTTCATCTCTCCCACTGTCCTCCATAATAAACATGACTCCTTCATCTCTAACACTGTCCTCCATAATAAACATGACTCCTTCATCTCTACCACTTTCCTCCATAATAAACATGACTCCTTCATCTCTACCACTATGTCATCCATAATAAACATGACTCCTTCATCTCTATACCTCTCTACCACCATGTCCTCCATAATAAACATGACTCCTTCATCTCTACCACTGTCCTCCATAATAAACATGACTCCATCATCTCTACCTCTCTAACACTGTCCTCCATAATAAACATGACTCCTTCATCTGTACCTCTCTAGCACCATGTCCACCATAATAAACATGACTCCTTCATCTCTCCCACTGTCCTCCATAATAAACATGACTCCTTCATCTCTACCACTGTCCTCCATAATAAACATGACTCCTTCATCTCTACCTCTGTCCTCCATAATAAACATGACTCCTTCATCTCTAACACTGTCCTCCATAATAAACACGACTCCTTCATCTCTACCACTGTCCTCCATAATAAACATGACTCCTTCATCTCTACCTCTCTACCACCATTTCCTCCATAATAAACATGACTCCTTCATCTCTACCACTGTCCTCCATAATAAACATGACTCCTTCATCTCTACTACTGTCCTCCATAATAAACATGACTCCTTCATCTCTACCACTATGTCATCCATAATAAACATGACTCCTTCATCTCTCTACCTCTCTACCACCATGTCCTCCATAATAAACATGACTCCTTCATCTCTACGACTGTCCTCCATAATAAACATGACTCCTTCATCTCTACCACTGTCCTCCATAA
Organism: Salmo salar; assembly: GCF_965601325.2. NCBI lineage: Eukaryota > Metazoa > Chordata > Actinopteri > Salmoniformes > Salmonidae > Salmo > Salmo salar. The sequence goes on along the minus strand of NC_138291.1, from coordinate 109,484,817 downwards.
TAAACATGACTCCATCATCTCTACCTCTCTACCACTGTCCTCCATAATAAACATGACTCCTTCATCTCTACCACTCTACCACCATGTCCTCCATAATAAACATGACTCCTTCATCTCTACCACTGTCCTCCATAATAAACATGACTCCTTCATCTCTCCCACTGTCCTCCATAATAAACATGACTCCTTCATCTCTACCACTGCCCTCCATAATAAACATGACTCCTTCATCTCTACCACTGTCCTCCATAATAAACATGACTCCTTCATCTCTACCACTATGTCATCCATAATAAACATGACTCCTTCATCTCTCTACCTCTCTACCACCATGTCCTCCATAATAAACATGACTCCTTCATCTCTACGACTGTCCTCCATAATAAACATGACTCCTTCATCTCTACCACTGTCCTCCATAATAAACATGACTCCATCATCTCTACCTCTCTACCACTGTCCTACATAATAAACATGACTCCTTCATCTCTACCTCTCTACCACCATTTCCTCCATAATAAACATGACTCCTTCATCTCTACCACTGTCCTCCATAATAAACATGACTCCTTCATCTCTACCACTGTCCTCCATTATAAACATGACTCCTTCATCTCTCCCACTGTCCTCCATAATAAACATGACTCCTTCATCTCTACCACTGCCCTCCATAATAAACATGACTCCTTCATCTCTACCACTGTCCTCCATAATAAACATGACTCCTTCATCTCTACCACTATGTCATCCATAATAAACATGACTCCTTCATCTCTCTACCTCTCTACCACCATGTCCTCCATAATAAACACGACTCCTTCATCTCTCCCACTGTCCTCCATAATAAACATGACTCCTTCATCTCTCCCACTGTCCTCCATAATAAACATGACTCCTTCATCTCTACCACTGTCCTCCATAGTAAACATGACTCCATCTCTACCACTGTCCTCCATAAAAAACATGACTTCTTCATCTTTACCTCTGTCCTCCATAAAAAACATGACTATTTCATCTCTCTACCTCTCTACCACCATGTCATCCATAATAAACATGACTCCTTCATCTCTACCACTGTCCTCCATAATAAACACGACTCCTTCATCTCTACCACTGTCATCCATAAAAAACATGACTCCTTCATCTCTCTACCTCTCTACCCCCATGTAATCCATAATAAACATGACTCCTTCATCTCTACCACTGTCCTCCATAATAAACATGACTCATTCATCTCTACCACTATGTCATCCATAATAAACATGACTCCTTCATCTCTCTACCTCTCTACCACCATGTCCTCCATAATAAACATGACTCCTTCATCTCTCCCACTGTCCTCCATAATAAACATGACTCCTTCATCTCTACCACTGTCCTCCATAATAAACATGACTCCTTCATCTCTACCACTGTCCTCCATAATAAACATGACTCCTTCATCTCTACCACTGTCCTCCATAATAAACATGACTCCTTCATCTCTACCACTGTCCTCCATAATAAACATGACTCCTTCATCTCTCCCACTGTCCTCCATAATAAACATGACTCCTTCATCTCTACCACTGTCCTCCATAATAAACATGACTCCTTCATCTCTACCACTGTCCTCCATAATAAACATGACTCCTTCATCTCTACCACTATGTCATCCATAATAAACATGACTCCTTCATCTCTCTACCTCTCTACCACCATGTCCTCCATAATAAACACGACTCTACATCTCTCCCACTGTCCTCCATAATAAACATGACTCCTTCATCTCTACCACTGTCCTCCATAATAAACATCGCTCCTTCATCTCTACCACTGTCCTCCATAATAAACATGACTTCTTCATCTCTACCACTGTCCTCCATAATAAACATCGCTCCTTCATCTCTACCACTGTCCTCCATAATAAACATGACTCCATCATCTCTACCTCTCTAACACTGTCCTCCATAATAAACTTGACTCCTTCATCTGTACCTCTCTACCACCATGTCCCCAATAATAAACATGACTCCATCTCTACCACTGTCCTCCATAATAAACATGACTCCTTCATCTGTAACACTGTCCTCCATAATAAACATGACTCCTTCATCTCTCCCACTGTCCTCCATAATAAACATGACTCCTTCATCTCTACCACTGTCCTCCATAATAAACATGACTCCTTCATCTCTACCTCTGTCCTCCATAATAAACATGACTCCTTCATCTCTACCACTGTCCTTCATAATAAACACGACTCCTTCATCTCTACCACTGTCCTCCATAATAAACATGACTCCTTCATCTCTACCTCTCTACCACCATGTTCTCCATAATAAACATGACTCCTTCATCTCTACCACTGTCCTCCATAATAAACATGACTCCTTCATCTCTACCACTGTCCTCCATAATAAACATGACTCCTTCATCTCTACCACTATGTCATCCATAATAAACATGACTCCTTCATCTCTCTACCTCTCTACCACCATGTCCTCCATAATAAACACGACTCCTTCATCTCTCCCACTGTCCTCCATAATAAACATGACTCCTTCATCTCTAACACTGTCCTCCATAATAAACATGACTCCTTCATCTCTACCACTTTCCTCCATAATAAACATGACTCCTTCATCTCTACCACTATGTCATCCATAATAAACATGACTCCTTCATCTCTCTACCTCTCTACCACCATGTCCTCCATAATAAACATGACTCCTTCATCTCTACCACTGTCCTCCATAATAAACATGACTCCATCATCTCTACCTCTCTAACACTGTCCTCCATAATAAACATGACTCCTTCATCTGTACCTCTCTAGCACCATGTCCACCATAATAAACATGACTCCTTCATCTCTCCCACTGTCCTCCATAATAAACATGACTCCTTCATCTCTACCACTGTCCTCCATAATAAACATGACTCCTTCATCTCTACCTCTGTCCTCCATAATAAACATGACTCCTTCATCTCTAACACTGTCCTCCATAATAAACACGACTCCTTCATCTCTACCACTGTCCTCCATAATAAACATGACTCCTTCATCTCTACCTCTCTACCACCATTTCCTCCATAATAAACATGACTCCTTCATCTCTACCACTGTCCTCCATAATAAACATGACTCCTTCATCTCTACCACTATGTCATCCATAATAAACATGACTCCTTCATCTCTCTACCTCTCTACCACCATGTCCTCCATAATAAACATGACTCCTTCATCTCTACGACTGTCCTCCATAATAAACATGACTCCTTCATCTCTACCACTGTCCTCCATAATAAACATGACTCCATCATCTCTACCTCTCTACCACTGTCCTCCATAATAAACATGACTCCTTCATCTCTACCTCTCTACCACCATGTCCTCCATAATAAACATGACTCCTTCATCTCTACCACTGTCCTCCATAATAAACATGACTCCTTCATCTCTCCCACTGTCCTCCATAATAAACATGACTCCTTCATCTCTACCACTGCCCTCCATAATAAACATGACTCCTTCATCTCTACCACTGTCCTCCATAATAAACATGACTCCTTCATCTCTACCACTATGTCATCCATAATAAACATGACTCCTTCATCTCTACCTCTCTACCACCATGTTCTCCATAATAAACATGACTCCTTCATCTCTACCACTGTCCTCCATAATAAACATGACTCCTTCATCTCTACCACTATGTCATCCATAATAAACATGACTCCTTCATCTCTCTACCTCTCTACCACCATGTCCTCCATAATAAACACGACTCCTTCATCTCTCCCACTGTCCTCCATAATAAACATGACTCCTTCATCTCTAACACTGTCCTCCATAATAAACATGACTCCTTCATCTCTACCACTTTCCTCCATAATAAACATGACTCCTTCATCTCTACCACTATGTCATCCATAATAAACATGACTCCTTCATCTCTATACCTCTCTACCACCATGTCCTCCATAATAAACATGACTCCTTCATCTCTACCACTGTCCTCCATAATAAACATGACTCCATCATCTCTACCTCTCTAACACTGTCCTCCATAATAAACATGACTCCTTCATCTGTACCTCTCTAGCACCATGTCCACCATAATAAACATGACTCCTTCATCTCTCCCACTGTCCTCCATAATAAACATGACTCCTTCATCTCTACCACTGTCCTCCATAATAAACATGACTCCTTCATCTCTACCTCTGTCCTCCATAATAAACATGACTCCTTCATCTCTAACACTGTCCTCCATAATAAACACGACTCCTTCATCTCTACCACTGTCCTCCATAATAAACATGACTCCTTCATCTCTACCTCTCTACCACCATTTCCTCCATAATAAACATGACTCCTTCATCTCTACCACTGTCCTCCATAATAAACATGACTCCTTCATCTCTACCACTGTCCTCCATAATAAACATGACTCCTTCATCTCTACCACTATGTCATCCATAATAAACATGACTCCTTCATCGCTCTACCTCTCTACCACCATGTCCTCCATAATAAACATGACTCCTTCATCTCTACGACTGTCCTCCATAATAAACATGACTCCTTCATCTCTACCACTGTCCTCCATAATAAACATGACTCCATCATCTCTACCTCTCTACCACTGTCCTCCATAATAAACATGACTCCTTCATCTCTACCTCTCTACCACCATGTCCTCCATAATAAACATGACTCCTTCATCTCTACCACTGTCCTCCATAATAAACATGACTCCTTCATCTCTACCACTATGTCATCCATAATAAACATGACTCCTTCATCTCTCTACCTCTCTACCACCATGTCCTCCATAATAAACACGACTCTACATCTCTCCCACTGTCCTCCATAATAAACATGACTCCTTCATCTCTACCACTGTCCTCCATAATAAACATCGCTCCTTCATCTCTACCACTGTCCTCCATAATAAACATGACTTCTTCATCTCTACCACTGTCCTCCATAATAAACATCGCTCCTTCATCTCTACCACTGTCCTCCATAATAAACATGACTCCATCATCTCTACCTCTCTAACACTGTCCTCCATAATAAACTTGACTCCTTCATCTGTACCTCTCTACCACCATGTCCCCAATAATAAACATGACTCCATCTCTACCACTGTCCTCCATAATAAACATGACTCCTTCATCTGTAACACTGTCCTCCATAATAAACATGACTCCTTCATCTCTCCCACTGTCCTCCATAATAAACATGACTCCTTCATCTCTACCACTGTCCTCCATAATAAACATGACTCCTTCATCTCTACCTCTGTCCTCCATAATAAACATGACTCCTTCATCTCTACCACTGTCCTCCATAATAAACACGACTCCTTCATCTCTACCACTGTCCTCCATAATAAACATGACTCCTTCATCTCTACCTCTCTACCACCATGTTCTCCATAATAAACATGACTCCTTCATCTCTACCACTGTCCTCCATAATAAACATGACTCCTTCATCTCTACCACTGTCCTCCATAATAAACATGACTCCTTCATCTCTACCACTATGTCATCCATAATAAACATGACTCCTTCATCTCTCTACCTCTCTACCACCATGTCCTCCATAATAAACACGACTCCTTCATCTCTCCCACTGTCCTCCATAATAAACATGACTCCTTCATCTCTAACACTGTCCTCCATAATAAACATGACTCCTTCATCTCTACCACTTTCCTCCATAATAAACATGACTCCTTCATCTCTACCACTATGTCATCCATAATAAACATGACTCCTTCATCTCTCTACCTCTCTACCACCATGTCCTCCATAATAAACATGACTCCTTCATCTCTACCACTGTCCTCCATAATAAACATGACTCCATCATCTCTACCTCTCTAACACTGTCCTCCATAATAAACATGACTCCTTCATCTGTACCTCTCTAGCACCATGTCCACCATAATAAACATGACTCCTTCATCTCTCCCACTGTCCTCCATAATAAACATGACTCCTTCATCTCTACCACTGTCCTCCATAATAAACATGACTCCTTCATCTCTACCTCTGTCCTCCATAATAAACATGACTCCTTCATCTCTAACACTGTCCTCCATAATAAACACGACTCCTTCATCTCTACCACTGTCCTCCATAATAAACATGACTCCTTCATCTCTACCTCTCTACCACCATTTCCTCCATAATAAACATGACTCCTTCATCTCTACCACTGTCCTCCATAATAAACATGACTCCTTCATCTCTACCACTATGTCATCCATAATAAACATGACTCCTTCATCTCTCTACCTCTCTACCACCATGTCCTCCATAATAAACATGACTCCTTCATCTCTACGACTGTCCTCCATAATAAACATGACTCCTTCATCTCTACCACTGTCCTCCATAATAAACATGACTCCATCATCTCTACCTCTCTACCACTGTCCTCCATAATAAACATGACTCCTTCATCTCTACCTCTCTACCACCATGTCCTCCATAATAAACATGACTCCTTCATCTCTACCACTGTCCTCCATAATAAACATGACTCCTTCATCTCTCCCACTGTCCTCCATAATAAACATGACTCCTTCATCTCTACCACTGCCCTCCATAATAAACATGACTCCTTCATCTCTACCACTGTCCTCCATAATAAACATGACTCCTTCATCTCTACCACTATGTCATCCATAATAAACATGACTCCTTCATCTCTACCTCTCTACCACCATGTTCTCCATAATAAACATGACTCCTTCATCTCTACCACTGTCCTCCATAATAAACATGACTCCTTCATCTCTACCACTATGTCATCCATAATAAACATGACTCCTTCATCTCTCTACCTCTCTACCACCATGTCCTCCATAATAAACACGACTCCTTCATCTCTCCCACTGTCCTCCATAATAAACATGACTCCTTCATCTCTAACACTGTCCTCCATAATAAACATGACTCCTTCATCTCTACCACTTTCCTCCATAATAAACATGACTCCTTCATCTCTACCACTATGTCATCCATAATAAACATGACTCCTTCATCTCTATACCTCTCTACCACCATGTCCTCCATAATAAACATGACTCCTTCATCTCTACCACTGTCCTCCATAATAAACATGACTCCATCATCTCTACCTCTCTAACACTGTCCTCCATAATAAACATGACTCCTTCATCTGTACCTCTCTAGCACCATGTCCACCATAATAAACATGACTCCTTCATCTCTCCCACTGTCCTCCATAATAAACATGACTCCTTCATCTCTACCACTGTCCTCCATAATAAACATGACTCCTTCATCTCTACCTCTGTCCTCCATAATAAACATGACTCCTTCATCTCTAACACTGTCCTCCATAATAAACACGACTCCTTCATCTCTACCACTGTCCTCCATAATAAACATGACTCCTTCATCTCTACCTCTCTACCACCATTTCCTCCATAATAAACATGACTCCTTCATCTCTACCACTGTCCTCCATAATAAACATGACTCCTTCATCTCTACCACTGTCCTCCATAATAAACATGACTCCTTCATCTCTACCACTATGTCATCCATAATAAACATGACTCCTTCATCGCTCTACCTCTCTACCACCATGTCCTCCATAATAAACATGACTCCTTCATCTCTACGACTGTCCTCCATAATAAACATGACTCCTTCATCTCTACCACTGTCCTCCATAATAAACATGACTCCATCATCTCTACCTCTCTACCACTGTCCTCCATAATAAACATGACTCCTTCATCTCTACCTCTCTACCACCATGTCCTCCATAATAAACATGACTCCTTCATCTCTACCACTGTCCTCCATAATAAACATGACTCCTTCATCTCTCCCACTGTCCTCCATAATAAACATGACTCCTTCATCTCTACCATTGCCCTCCATAATAAACATGACTCCTTCATCTCTACCACTGTCCTCCATAATAAACATGACTCCTTCATCTCTACCACTATGTCGTCCATAATAAACATGACTCCTTCATCTCTCTACCTCTCTACCACCATGTCCTCCATAATAAACATGACTCCTTCATCTCTACGACTGTCCTCCATAATAAACATGACTCCTTCATCTCTACCACTGTCCTCCATAATAAACATGACTCCATCATCTCTACCTCTCTACCACTGTCCTACATAATAAACATGACTCCTTCATCTCTACCTCTCTACCACCATTTCCTCCATAATAAACATGACTCCTTCATCTCTACCACTGTCCTCCATAATAAACATGACTCCTTCATCTCTACCACTGTCCTCCATTATAAACATGACTCCTTCATCTCTCCCACTGTCCTCCATAATAAACATGACTCCTTCATCTCTACCACTGCCCTCCATAATAAACATGACTCCTTCATCTCTACGACTGTCCTCCATAATAAACATGACTCCTTCATCTCTACCACTATGTCATCCATAATAAACATGACTCCTTCATCTCTCTACCTCTCTACCACCATGTCCTCCATAATAAACACGACTCCTTCATCTCTCCCACTGTCCTCCATAATAAACATGACTCCTTCATCTCTACCACAGTCCTCCATAAGAAACATGACTCCTTCATCTCTACCACTTTCCTCCATAATAAACATGACTCCTTCATCTCTCCCACTGTCCTCCATAATAAACATGACTCCTTCATCTCTACCACTGCCCTCCATAATAAACATGACTCCTTCATCTCTACCACTGTCCTCCATAATAAACATGACTCCTTCATCTCTACCACTATGTCATCCATAATAAACATGACTCCTTCATCTCTCTACCTCTCTACCACCATGTCCTCCATAATAAACATGACTCCTTCATCTCTACGACTGTCCTCCATAATAAACATGACTCCTTCATCTCTACCACTGTCCTCCATAATAATCATGACTCCATCATCTCTACCTCTCTACCACTGTCCTCCATAATAAACATGACTCCTTCATCTCTACCTCTCTACCACCATTTCCTCCATAATAAACATGACTCCTTCATCTCTACCACTGTCCTCCATAATAAACATGACTCCTTCATCTCTACCACTGTCCTCCATTATAAACATGACTCCTTCATCTCTCCCACTGTCCTCCATAATAAACATGACTCCTTCATCTCTACCACTGCCCTCCATAATAAACATGACTCCTTCATCTCTACCACTGTCCTCCATAATAAACATGACTCCTTCATCTCTACCACTATGTCATCCATAATAAACATGACTCCTTCATCTCTCTACCTCTCTACCACCATGTCCTCCATAATAAACACGACTCCTTCATCTCTCCCACTGTCCTCCATAATAAACATGACTCCTTCATCTCTACCACAGTCCTCCATAATAAACATGACTCCTTCATCTCTACCACTTTCCTCCATAATAAACATGACTCCTTCATCTCTACCACTATGTCATCCATAATAAACATGACTCCTTCATCTCTCTACCTCTCTACCACCATGTCCTCCATAATAAACATGACTCCTTCATCTCTACCACTGTCCTCCATAATAAACATGACTCCATCATCTCTACCTCTCTAACACTGTCCTCCATAATAAACATGACTCCTTCATCTGTACCTCTCTACCACCATGTCCACCATAATAAACATGACTCCTTCATCTCTACCACTGTCCTCCATAATAAACATGACTCCTTCATCTCTACCACTGTCCTCAATAATAAACATGACTCCTTCATCTCTACCTCTGTCCTCCATAATAAACATGACTCCTTCATCTCTACCACTGTCCTCAATAATAAACATGACTCCTTCATCTCTACCACTGTCCTCCATAATAAACATGACTCCTTCATCTCTACCTCTCTACCACCATGTCCTCCATAATAAACATGACTCCTTCATCTCTACCACTGTCCTCCATAATAAACATGACTCCTTCATCTCTACAACTGTCCTCCATAATAAACATGAATCCTTCATCTCTACCACTATGTCATCCATAATAAACATGACTCCTTCATCTCTCTACCTCTCTACCACCATGTCCTCCATAATAAACTTGACTCCTTCATCTCTACGACTGTCCTCCATAATAAACATGACTCCTTCATCTCTACCACTGTCATCCATAATAAACATGACTCCATCATCTCTACTTCTCTACCACTGTCCTCCATAATAAACATGACTCCTTCATCTCTACCTCTCTACCACCATGTCCTCCATAATAAACATGACTCCTTCATCTCTACCACTGTCCTCCATAATAAACATGACTCCTTCATCTCTACCACTGTCCTCCATAATAAACATGACACCTTCATCTCTACCACTGTCCTCCATAATAAACATGACTCCTTCATCTCTACCACTATGTCATCCATAATAAACATGACTCCTTCATCTCTCTACCTCTCTACCACTGTCCTCCATAATAAACATGACTCCATCATCTCTACCTCTCTACCACTGTCCTCCATAATAAACATGACTCCTTCATCTCTACCTCTCTACCACCATGTCCTCCATAATAAACATGACTCCTTAATCTCTACCAGTGTCCTCCATAATAAACATGACTCCTTCATCTCTACCACTGTCCTCCATAATAAACATGACTCCTTCATCTCTCCCACTGTCCTCCATAATAAACATGACTCCTTCATCTCTACCACTGCCCTCCATAATAAACATGACTCCTTCATCTCTACCACTGTCCTCCATAATAAACATGACTCCTTCATCTCTACCACTATGTCATCCATAATAAACATGACTCCTTCATCTCTACCACTATGTCATCCATAATAAACATGACTCCTTCATCTCTCTACCTCTCTACCACCATGTCCTCCATAATAAACACGACTCCTTCATCTCTCCCACTGTCCTCCATAATAAACATGACTCCTTCATCTCTACCACAGTCCTCCATAATAAACATGACTCCTTCATCTCTACCACTTTCCTCCATAATAAACATGACTCCTTCATCTCTACCACTATGTCATCCATAATAAACATGACTCCTTCATCTCTCTACCTCTCTACCACCATGTCCTCCATAATAAACATGACTCCTTCATCTCTACCACTGTCCTCCATAATAAACATGACTCCATCATCTCTACCTCTCTAACACTGTCCTCCATAATAAACATGACTCCTTCATCTGTACCTCTCTACCACCATGTCCACCATAATAAACATGACTCCTTCATCTCTACCACTGTCCTCCATAATAAACATGACTCCTTCATCTCTACCACTGTCCTCAATAATAAACATGACTCCTTCATCTCTACCTCTGTCCTCCATAATAAACATGACTCCTTCATCTCTACCACTGTCCTCAATAATAAACATGACTCCTTCATCTCTACCACTGTCCTCCATAATAAACATGACTCCTTCATCTCTACCTCTCTACCACCATGTCCTCCATAATAAACATGACTCCTTCATCTCTACCACTGTCCTCCATAATAAACATGACTCCTTCATCTCTACAACTGTCCTCCATAATAAACATGAATCCTTCATCTCTACCACTATGTCATCCATAATAAACATGACTCCTTCATCTCTCTACCTCTCTACCACCATGTCCTCCATAATAAACTTGACTCCTTCATCTCTACGACTGTCCTCCATAATAAACATGACTCCTTCATCTCTACCACTGTCATCCATAATAAACATGACTCCATCATCTCTACTTCTCTACCACTGTCCTCCATAATAAACATGACTCCTTCATCTCTACCTCTCTACCACCATGTCCTCCATAATAAACATGACTCCTTCATCTCTACCACTGTCCTCCATAATAAACATGACTCCTTCATCTCTACCACTGTCCTCCATAATAAACATGACACCTTCATCTCTACCACTGTCCTCCATAATAAACATGACTCCTTCATCTCTACCACTATGTCATCCATAATAAACATGACTCCTTCATCTCTCTACCTCTCTACCACTGTCCTCCATAATAAACATGACTCCATCATCTCTACCTCTCTACCACTGTCCTCCATAATAAACATGACTCCTTCATCTCTACCTCTCTACCACCATATCCTCCATAATAAACATGACTCCTTAATCTCTACCAGTGTCCTCCATAATAAACATGACTCCTTCATCTCTACCACTGTCCTCCATAATAAACATGACTCCTTCATCTCTCCCACTGTCCTCCATAATAAACATGACTCCTTCATCTCTACCACTGCCCTCCATAATAAACATGACTCCTTCATCTCTACCACTGTCCTCCATAATAAACATGACTCCTTCATCTCTACCACTATGTCATCCATAATAAACATGACTCCTTCATCTCTCTACCTCTCTACCACCATGTCCTCCATAATAAACACGACTCCTTCATCTCTCCCACTGTCCTCCATAATAAACATGACTCCTTCATCTCTACCACTGTCCTCCATAATAAACATGACTCCTTCATCTCTACCACTTTCCTCCATAATAAACATGACTCCTTCATCTCTACCACTATGTCATCCATAATAAACATGACTCCTTCATCTCTCTACCTCTCTACCACCATGTCCTCCATAATAAACATGACTCCTTCATCTCTACGACTGTCCTCCATAATAAACATGACTCCTTCATCTCTACCACTGTCCTCCATAATAGACATGACTCCATCATCTCTACCTCTCTACCACTGTCCTCCATAATAAACATGACTCCTTCATCTCTACCTCTCTACCACCATGTCCTCCATAATAAACATGACTCCTTCATCTCTACCACTGTCCTCCATAATAAACATGACTCCTTCATCTCTCCCACTGTCCTCCATAATAAACATGACTCCTTCATCTCTACCACTGCCCTCCATAATAAACATGACTCCTTCATCTCTACCACTGTCCTCCATAATAAACATGACTCCTTCATCTCTACCACTATGTCATCCATAATAAACATGACTCCTTCATCTCTCTACCTCTCTACCACCATGTCCTCCATAATAAACATGACTCCTTCATCTCTACGACTGTCCTCCATAATAAACATGACTCCTTCATCTCTACCACTGTCCTCCATAATAAACATGACTCCATCATCTCTACCTCTCTACCACTGTCCTCCATAATAAACATGACTCCTTCATCTCTACCTCTCTACCACCATGTCCTCCATAATAAACATGACTCCTTCATCTCTACCACTGTCCTCCATAATAAACATGACTCCTTCATCTCTACCACTGTCCTCCATAATAAACATGACTCCTTCATCTCTCCCACTGTCCTCCATAATAAACATGACTCCTTCATCTCTACCACTGCCCTCCATAATAAACATGACTCCTTCATCTCTACAACTGTCCTCCATAATAAACATGACTCCTTCATCTCTACCACTATGTCATCCATAATAAACATGACTCCTTCATCTCTCTACCTCTCTACCACCATGTCCTCCATAATAAACACGACTCCTTCATCTCTCCCACTGTCCTCCATAATAAACATGACTCCTTCATCTCTACCACTGTCCTCCATAATAAACATGACTCCTTCATCTCTACCACTTTCCTCCATAATAAACATGACTCCTTCATCTCTACCACTATGTCATCCATAATAAACATGACTCCTTCATCTCTCTACCTCTCTACCACCATGTCCTCCATAATAAACATGACTCCTTCATCTCTACCACTGTCCTCCATAATAAACATGACTCCATCATCTCTACCTCTCTAACACTGTCCTCCATAATAAACATGACTCCTTCATCTGTACCTCTCTACCACCATGTCCACCATAATAAACATGACTCCTTCATCTCTACCACTGTCCTCCATAATAAACATGACTCCTTCATCTCTACCTCTGTCCTCCATAATAAACATGACTCAATCTCTACCACTGTCCTCCATAATAAACACGACTCCTTCATCTCTACCACTGTCCTCCATAATAAACATGACTCCTTCATCTCTACCTCTCTACCACCATGTCCTCCATAATAAACATGACTCCTTCATCTCTACCACTGTCCTCCATAATAAACATGAATCCTTCATCTCTACCACTATGTCATCCATAATAAACATGACTCCTTCATCTCTCTACCTCTCTACCACCATGTCCTCCATAATAAACATGACTCCTTCATCTCTACGACTGTCCTCCATAATAAACATGACTCCTTCATCTCTACCACTGTCCTCCATAATAAACATGACTCCATCATCTCTACTTCTCTACCACTGTCCTCCATAATAAACATGACTCCTTCATCTCTACCTCTCTACCACCTTGTCCTCCATAATAAACACGACTCCTTCATCTCTCCCACTGTCCTCCATAATAAACATGACTCCTTCATCTCTACCACTGTCCTCCATAATAAACATGACTCCTTCATCTCTACCACTTTCCTCCATAATAAACATGACTCCTTCATCTCTACCACTATGTCATCCATAATAAACATGACTCCTTCATCTCTCTACCTCTCCACCACCATGTCCTCCATAATAAACATGACTCCTTCATCTCTACCACTGTCCTCCATAATAAACATGACTCCATCATCTCTACCTCTCTAACACTGTCCTCCATAATAAACATGACTCCTTCATCTGTACCTCTCTACCACCATGTCCACCATAATAAACATGACTCCTTCATCTCTCCCACTGTCCTCCATAATAAACATGACTCTTTCATCTCTACCACTGTCCTCCATAATAAACATGACTCCTTCATCTCTACCTCTGTCTCCATAATAAACATGACTTCTTCATCTCTACCACTGTCCTCCATAATAAACACGACTCCTTCATCTCTACCACTGTCCTCCATAATAAACATGACTCCTTCATCTCTACGACTGTCCTCCATAATAAACATGACTCCTTCATCTCTACCACTGTCCTCCATAATAAACATGACTCCATCATCTCTACCTCTCTACCACTGTCCTCCATAATAAACATGACTCCTTCATCTCTACCTCTCTACCACCATGTCCTCCATAATAAACATGACTCCTTCATCTCTACCTCTGTCCTCCATAATAAACATGACTTCTTCATCTCTACCACTGTCCTCCATAATAAACACGACTCCTTCATCTCTACCACTGTCCTCCATAATAAACATGACTCCTTCATCTCTACCTCTCTACCACCATGTCCTCCATAATAAACATGACTCCTTCATCTCTACCACTGTCCTCCATAATAAACATGACTCCTTCATCTCTACCACTATGTCATCCATAATAAACATGACTCCTTCATCTCTCTACCTCTCTACCACCATGTCCTCCATAATAAACATGACTCCTTCATCTCTACCACTGTCCTCCATAATAAAAATGACTCCATCATCTCTACCTCTCTAACACTGTCCTCCATAATAAATATGACTCCTTCATCTATACCTCTCTACCACCATGTCCACCATAATAAACATGACTCCTTCATCTCTACCTCTGTCCTCCATAATAAACATAACTCCTTCATCTCTACCACTGTCCTCCATAATAAACACGACTCCTTCATCTCTACCACTGTCCTCCATAATAAACATGACTCCTTCATCTCTACCTCTCTACCACCATGTCCTCCCTAATAAACATGACTCCTTCATCTCTACCACTGTCCTCCATAATAAACATGACTCCTTCATCTCTACCACTGTCCTCCATAATAAACATGAATCCTTCATCTCTACCACTATGTCATCCATAATAAACATGACTCCTTCATCTCTCTACCTCTCTACCACCATGTCCTCCATAATAAACATGACTCCTTCATCTCTACGACTGTCCTCCATAATAAACATGACTCCTTCATCTCTACCACTGTCCTCCATAATAAACATGACTCCATCATCTCTACTTCTCTACCACTGTCCTCCATAATAAACATGACTCCTTCATCTCTACCTCTCTACCACCATGTCCTCCATAATAAACATGACTCCTTCATCTCTACCACTGTCCACCATAATAAACATGACTCCTTCATCTCTACCACTGTCCTCCATAATAAACATGACTCCTTCATCTCTCCCACTATGTCATCCATAATAAACATGACTCCTTCATCTCTCTACCTCTCCACCACCATGTCCTCCATAATAAACATGACTCCTTCATCTCTACCACTGTCCTCCATAATAAACATGACTCCATCATCTCTACCTCTCTAACACTGTCCTCCATAATAAACATGACTCCTTCATCTGTACCTCTCTACCACCATGTCCACCATAATAAACATGACTCCTTCATCTCTCCCACTGTCCTCCATAATAAACATGACTCTTTCATCTCTACCACTGTCCTCCATAATAAACATGACTCCTTCATCTCTACCTCTGTCTCCATAATAAACATGACTTCTTCATCTCTACCACTGTCCTCCATAATAAACACGACTCCTTCATCTCTACCACTGTCCTCCATAATAAACATGACTCCTTCATCTCTACGACTGTCCTCCATAATAAACATGACTCCTTCATCTCTACCACTGTCCTCCATAATAAACATGACTCCATCATCTCTACCTCTCTACCACTGTCCTCCATAATAAACATGACTCCTTCATCTCTACCTCTCTACCACCATGTCCTCCATAATAAACATGACTCCTTCATCTCTACCTCTGTCCTCCATAATAAACATGACTTCTTCATCTCTACCACTGTCCTCCATAATAAACACGACTCCTTCATCTCTACCACTGTCCTCCATAATAAACATGACTCCTTCATCTCTACCTCTCTACCACCATGTCCTCCATAATAAACATGACTCCTTCATCTCTACCACTGTCCTCCATAATAAACATGACTCCTTCATCTCTACCACTATGTCATCCATAATAAACATGACTCCTTCATCTCTCTACCTCTCTACCACCATGTCCTCCATAATAAACATGACTCCTTCATCTCTACCACTGTCCTCCATAATAAAAATGACTCCATCATCTCTACCTCTCTAACACTGTCCTCCATAATAAATATGACTCCTTCATCTATACCTCTCTACCACCATGTCCACCATAATAAACATGACTCCTTCATCTCTACCTCTGTCCTCCATAATAAACATAACTCCTTCATCTCTACCACTGTCCTCCATAATCAACACGACTCCTTCATCTCTACCACTGTCCTCCATAATAAACATGACTCCTTCATCTCTACCTCTCTACCACCATGTCCTCCCTAATAAACATGACTCCTTCATCTCTACCACTGTCCTCCATAATAAACATGACTCCTTCATCTCTACCACTGTCCTCCATAATAAACATGAATCCTTCATCTCTACCACTATGTCATCCATAATAAACATGACTCCTTCATCTCTCTACCTCTCTACCACCATGTCCTCCATAATAAACATGACTCCTTCATCTCTACGACTGTCCTCCATAATAAACATGACTCCTTCATCTCTACCACTGTCCTCCATAATAAACATGACTCCATCATCTCTACTTCTCTACCACTGTCCTCCATAATAAACATGACTCCTTCATCTCTACCTCTCTACCACCATGTCCTCCATAATAAACATGACTCCTTCATCTCTACCACTGTCCACCATAATAAACATGACTCCTTCATCTCTACCACTGTCCTCCATAATAAACATGACTCCTTCATCTCTCCCACTGTCCTCCATAATAAACATGACTCCTTCATCTCTACCACTGCCCTCCATAATAAACATGACTCCTTCATCTCTACCACTGTCATCCATAATAAACATGACTCCTTCATCTCTACCACTATGTCATCGATAATAAACATGACTCCTTCATCTCTACCACTATGTCATCCATAATAAACATGACTCCTTCATCTCTCTACCTCTCTACCACCATGTCCTCCATAATAAACACGACTCCTTCATCTCTCCCACTGTCCTCCATAATAAACATGACTCCTTCATCTCTACCACTGTCCTCCATAATAAACATGACTCCTTCATCTCTACCACTTTCCTCCATAATAAACATGACTCCTTCATCTCTACCACTATGTCATCCATAATAAACATGACTCCTTCATCTCTCTACCTCTCCACCACCATGTCCTCCATAATAAACATGACTCCTTCATCTCTACCACTGTCCTCCATAATAAACATGACTCCATCATCTCTACCTCTCTAACACTGTCCTCCATAATAAACATGACTCCTTCATCTGTACCTCTCTACCACCATGTCCACCATAATAAACATGACTCCTTCATCTCTCCCACTGTCCTCCATAATAAACATGACTCCTTCATCTCTACCTCTGTCCTCCATAATAAACATGACTTCATCTCTACCACTGTCCTCCATAATAAACACGACTCCTTCATCTCTACCACTGTCCTCCATAATAAACATGACTCCTTCATCTATACCTCTCTACCACCATGTCCTCCATAATAAACATGACTCCCATCTCTACCACTGTCCTCCATAATAAACATGACTCCTTCATCTCTACCACTGTCCTCCATAATAAACATGACTCCTTCATCTCTACCACTATGTCATCCATAATAAACATGACTCCTTCATCTCTCTACCTCTCTACCACCATGTCCTCCATAATAAACATGACTCCTTCATCTCTACCACTGTCCTCCATAATAAACATGATTCCTTCATCTCTCCCACTGTCCTCCATAATAAACATGACTCCTTCATCTCTACCACTGCCCTCCATAATAAACATGACTCCTTCATCTCTACCACTGTCATCCATAATAAACATGACTCCTTCATCTCTACCACTATGTCATCCATAATAAACATGACTCCTTCATCTCTACCACTATGTCATCCATAATAAACATGACTCCTTCATCTCTCTACCTCTCTACCACCATGTCCTCCATAATAAACACGACTCCTTCATCTCTCCCACTGTCCTCCATAATAAACATGACTCCTTCATCTCTACCACTGTCCTCCATAATAAACATGACTCCTTCATCTCTACCACTATGTCATCCATAATAAACATGACTCCTTCATCTCTCTACCTCTCCACCACCATGTCCTCCATAATAAACATGACTCCATCATCTCTACCTCTCTAACACTGTCCTCCATAATAAACATGACTCCTTCATCTGTACCTCTCTACCACCATGTCCACCATAATAAACATGACTCCTTCATCTCTCCCACTGTCCTCCATAATAAACATGACTCCTTCATCTCTACCTCTGTCCTCCATAATAAACATGACTTCATCTCTACCACTGTCCTCCATAATAAACACGACTCCTTCATCTCTACCACTGTCCTCCATAATAAACATGACTCCTTCATCTATACCTCTCTACCACCATGTCCTCCATAATAAACATGACTCCATCTCTACCACTGTCCTCCATAATAAACATGACTCCTTCATCTCTACCACTGTCCTCCATAATAAACATGACTCCTTCATCTCTACCACTATGTCATCCATAATAAACATGACTCCTTCATCTCTCTACCTCTCTACCACCATGTCCTCCATAATAAACATGACTCCTTCATCTCTACCACTGTCCTCCATAATAAACATGACTCCTTCATCTCTACCACTGTCCTCCATAATAAACATGACTCCTTCATCTCTCCCACTGTCCTCCATAATAAACATGACTCCTTCATCTCTACCACTGCCCTCCATAATAAACATGACTCCTTCATCTCTACCACTGTCATCCATAATAAACATGACTCCTTCATCTCTACCACTATGTCATCCATAATAAACATGACTCCTTCATCTCTACCACTATGTCATCCATAATAAACATGACTCCTTCATCTCTCTACCTCTCTACCACCATGTCCTCCATAATAAACACGACTCCTTCATCTCTCCCACTGTCCTCCATAATAAACATGACTCCTTCATCTCTACCACTGTCCTCCATAATAAACATGACTCCTTCATCTCTACCACTGTCCTCCATAATAAACATGACTCCATCATCTCTACCTCTCTAACACTGTCCTCCATAATAAATATGACTCCTTCATCTATACCTCTCTACCACCATGTCCACCATAATAAACATGACTCCTTCATCTCTACCTCTGTCCTCCATAATAAACATGACTCCTTCATCTCTACCACTGTCCTCCATAATAAACACGACTCCTTCATCTCTACCACTGTCCTCCATAATAAACATGACTCCTTCATCTCTACCTCTCTACCACCATGTCCTCCATAATAAACATGACTCCTTCATCTCTACCACTGTCCTCCATAATAAACATGACTCCTTCATCTCTACCACTATGTCATCCATAATAAACATGACTCCTTCATCTCTCTACCTCTCTACCACCATGTCCTCCATAATAAACACGACTCCTTCATCTCTCCCACTGTCCTCCATAATAAACATGACTCCTTCATCTCTACCACTGTCCTCCATAATAAACATGACTCCTTCATCTCTACCACTTTCCTCCATAATAAACATGACTCCTTCATCTCTACCACTATGTCATCCATAATAAACATGACTCCTTCATCTCTCTACCTCTCCACCACCATGTCCTCCATAATAAACATGACTCCTTCATCTCTAACACTGTCCTCCATAATAAACATGACTCCTTCATCTGTACCTCTCTACCACCATGTCCACCATAATAAACATGACTCCTTCATCTCTCCCACTGTCCTCCATAATAAACATGACTCCTTCATCTCTACCTCTGTCCTCCATAATAAACATGACTTCATCTCTACCACTGTCCTCCATAATAAACACGACTCCTTCATCTCTACCACTGTCCTCCATAATAAACATGACTCCTTCATCTATACCTCTCTACCACCATGTCCTCCATAATAAACATGACTCCATCTCTACCACTGTCCTCCATAATAAACATGACTCCTTCATCTCTACCACTGTCCTCCATAATAAACATGACTCCTTCATCTCTACCACTATGTCATCCATAATAAACATGACTCCTTCATCTCTCTACCTCTCTACCACCATGTCCTCCATAATAAACATGACTCCTTCATCTCTACCACTGTCCTCCATAATAAACATGACTCCTTCATCTCTACCACTGTCCTCCATAATAAACATGACTCCTTCATCTCTCCCACTGTCCTCCATAATAAACATGACTCCTTCATCTCTACCACTGCCCTCCATAATAAACATGACTCCTTCATCTCTACCACTGTCATCCATAATAAACATGACTCCTTCATCTCTACCACTATGTCATCCATAATAAACATGACTCCTTCATCTCTACCACTATGTCATCCATAATAAACATGACTCCTTCATCTCTCTACCTCTCTACCACCATGTCCTCCATAATAAACACGACTCCTTCATCTCTCCCACTGTCCTCCATAATAAACATGACTCCTTCATCTCTACCACTGTCCTCCATAATAAACATGACTCCTTCATCTCTACCACTGTCCTCCATAATAAACATGACTCCATCATCTCTACCTCTCTAACACTGTCCTCCATAATAAATATGACTCCTTCATCTATACCTCTCTACCACCATGTCCACCATAATAAACATGACTCCTTCATCTCTACCACTGTCCTCCATAATAAACACGACTCCTTCATCTCTACCACTGTCCTCCATAATAAACATGACTCCTTCATCTCTACCTCTCTACCACCATGTCCTCCATAATAAACATGACTCCTTCATCTCTACCACTGTCCTCCATAATAAACATGACTCCTTCATCTCTACCACTGTCCTCCATAATAAACATGAATCCTTCATCTCTACCACTATGTCATCCATAATAAACATGACTCCTTCATCTCTCTACCTCTCTACCACCATGTCCTCCATAATAAACATGACTCCTTCATCTCTACGACTGTCCTCCATAATAAACATGACTCCATCATCTCTACTTCTCTACCACTGTCCTCCATAATAAACATGACTCCTTCATCTCTACCTCTCTACCACCATGTCCTCCATAATAAACATGACTCCTTCATCTCTACCACTGTCCTCCATAATAAACATGACTCCTTCATCTCTACCACTGTCCTCCATAATAAACATGACTCCTTCATCTCTCCCACTGTCCTCCATAATAAACATGACTCCTTCATCTCTACCACTGCCCTCCATAATAAACATGACTCCTTCATCTCTACCACTGTCATCCATAATAAACATGACTCCTTCATCTCTACCACTATGTCATCGATAATAAACATGACTCCTTCATCTCTACCACTATGTCATCCATAATAAACATGACT
Organism: Salmo salar; assembly: GCF_965601325.2. Taxonomy (NCBI): domain Eukaryota; kingdom Metazoa; phylum Chordata; class Actinopteri; order Salmoniformes; family Salmonidae; genus Salmo; species Salmo salar. The sequence goes on along the minus strand of NC_138291.1, from coordinate 109,462,488 downwards.
CCTTCATCTCTCTACCTCTCTACCACCATGTCCTCCATAATAAACACGACTCCTTCATCTCTCCCACTGTCCTCCATAATAAACATGACTCCTTCATCTCTACCACTGTCCTCCATAATAAACATGACTCCTTCATCTCTACCACTTTCCTCCATAATAAACATGACTCCTTCATCTCTACCACTATGTCATCCATAATAAACATGACTCCTTCATCTCTCTACCTCTCCACCACCATGTCCTCCATAATAAACATGACTCCTTCATCTCTAACACTGTCCTCCATAATAAACATGACTCCTTCATCTGTACCTCTCTACCACCATGTCCACCATAATAAACATGACTCCTTCATCTCTCCCACTGTCCTCCATAATAAACATGACTCCTTCATCTCTACCTCTGTCCTCCATAATAAACATGACTTCATCTCTACCACTGTCCTCCATAATAAACACGACTCCTTCATCTCTACCACTGTCCTCCATAATAAACATGACTCCTTCATCTATACCTCTCTACCACCATGTCCTCCATAATAAACATGACTCCATCTCTACCACTGTCCTCCATAATAAACATGACTCCTTCATCTCTACCACTGTCCTCCATAATAAACATGACTCCTTCATCTCTACCACTATGTCATCCATAATAAACATGACTCCTTCATCTCTCTACCTCTCTACCACCATGTCCTCCATAATAAACATGACTCCTTCATCTCTACCACTGTCCTCCATAATAAACATGACTCCTTCATCTCTACCACTGTCCTCCATAATAAACATGACTCCTTCATCTCTCCCACTGTCCTCCATAATAAACATGACTCCTTCATCTCTACCACTGCCCTCCATAATAAACATGACTCCTTCATCTCTACCACTGTCATCCATAATAAACATGACTCCTTCATCTCTACCACTATGTCATCCATAATAAACATGACTCCTTCATCTCTACCACTATGTCATCCATAATAAACATGACTCCTTCATCTCTCTACCTCTCTACCACCATGTCCTCCATAATAAACACGACTCCTTCATCTCTCCCACTGTCCTCCATAATAAACATGACTCCTTCATCTCTACCACTGTCCTCCATAATAAACATGACTCCTTCATCTCTACCACTGTCCTCCATAATAAACATGACTCCATCATCTCTACCTCTCTAACACTGTCCTCCATAATAAATATGACTCCTTCATCTATACCTCTCTACCACCATGTCCACCATAATAAACATGACTCCTTCATCTCTACCTCTGTCCTCCATAATAAACATGACTCCTTCATCTCTACCACTGTCCTCCATAATAAACACGACTCCTTCATCTCTACCACTGTCCTCCATAATAAACATGACTCCTTCATCTCTACCTCTCTACCACCATGTCCTCCATAATAAACATGACTCCTTCATCTCTACCACTGTCCTCCATAATAAACATGACTCCTTCATCTCTACCACTGTCCTCCATAATAAACATGAATCCTTCATCTCTACCACTATGTCATCCATAATAAACATGACTCCTTCATCTCTCTACCTCTCTACCACCATGTCCTCCATAATAAACATGACTCCTTCATCTCTACGACTGTCCTCCATAATAAACATGACTCCTTCATCTCTACCACTGTCCTCCATAATAAACATGACTCCATCATCTCTACTTCTCTACCACTGTCCTCCATAATAAACATGACTCCTTCATCTCTACCTCTCTACCACCATGTCCTCCATAATAAACATGACTCCTTCATCTCTACCACTGTCCTCCATAATAAACATGACTCCTTCATCTCTACCACTGTCCTCCATAATAAACATGACTCCTTCATCTCTCCCACTGTCCTCCATAATAAACATGACTCCTTCATCTCTACCACTGCCCTCCATAATAAACATGACTCCTTCATCTCTACCACTGTCATCCATAATAAACATGACTCCTTCATCTCTACCACTATGTCATCGATAATAAACATGACTCCTTCATCTCTACCACTATGTCATCCATAATAAACATGACTCCTTCATCTCTCTACCTCTCTACCACCATGTCCTCCATAATAAACACGACTCCTTCATCTCTCCCACTGTCCTCCATAATAAACATGACTCCTTCATCTCTACCACTGTCCTCCATAATAAACATGACTCCTTCATCTCTACCACTTTCCTCCATAATAAACATGACTCCTTCATCTCTACCACTATGTCATCCATAATAAACATGACTCCTTCATCTCTCTACCTCTCCACCACCATGTCCTCCATAATAAACATGACTCCTTCATCTCTACCACTGTCCTCCATAATAAACATGACTCCATCATCTCTACCTCTCTAACACTGTCCTCCATAATAAACATGACTCCTTCATCTGTACCTCTCTACCACCATGTCCACCATAATAAACATGACTCCTTCATCTCTCCCACTGTCCTCCATAATAAACATGACTCCTTCATCTCTACCTCTGTCCTCCATAATAAACATGACTTCTTCATCTCTACCACTGTCCTCCATAATAAACACGACTCCTTCATCTCTACCACTGTCCTCCATAATAAACATGACTCCTTCATCTCTACCTCTCTACCACCATGTCCTCCATAATAAACATGACTCCTTCATCTCTACCACTGTCCTCCATAATAAACATGACTCCTTCATCTCTACCACTGTCCTCCATAATAAACATGACTCCTTCATCTCTACCACTATGTCATCCATAATAAACATGACTCCTTCATCTCTCTACCTCTCTACCACCATGTCCTCCATAATAAACATGACTCCTTCATCTCTACCACTGTCCTCCATAATAAACATGACTCCTTCATCTCTACCACTGTCCTCCATAATAAACATGACTCCTTCATCTCTCCCACTGTCCTCCATAATAAACATGACTCCTTCATCTCTACCACTGTCATCCATAATAAACATGACTCCTTCATCTCTACCACTATGTCATCCATAATAAACATGACTCCTTCATCTCTACCACTATGTCATCCATAATAAACATGACTCCTTCATCTCTCTACCTCTCTACCACCATGTCCTCCATAATAAACACGACTCCTTCATCTCTCCCACTGTCCTCCATAATAAACATGACTCCTTCATCTCTACCACTGTCCTCCATAATAAACATGACTCCTTCATCTCTACCACTTTCCTCTATAATAAACATGACTCCTTCATCTCTACCACTATGTCATCCATAATAAACGTGACTCCTTCATCTCTCTACCTCTCCACCACCATGTCCTCCATAATAAACATGACTCCTTCATCTCTACCACTATGTCATCCATAATAAACGTGACTCCTTCATCTCTCTACCTCTCCACCACCATGTCCTCCATAATAAACATGACTCCTTCATCTCTACCACTGTCCTCCATAATAAACATGACTCCATCATCTCTACCTCTCTAACACTGTCCTCCATAATAAACATGACTCCTTCATCTGTACCTCTCTACCACCATGTCCACCATAATAAACATGACTCCTTCATCTCTCCCACTGTCCTCCATAATAAACATGACTCTTTCATCTCTACCACTGTCCTCCATAATAAACATGACTCCTTCATCTCTACCTCTGTCCTCCATAATAAACATGACTTCTTCATCTCTACCACTGTCCTCCATAATAAACACGACTCCTTCATCTCTACCACTGTCCTCCATAATAAACATGACTCCTTCATCTCTACCTCTCTACCACCATGTCCTCCATAATAAACATGACTCCTTCATCTCTACCACTGTCCTCCATAATAAACATGACTCCTTCATCTCTACCACTGTCCTCCATAATAAACATGACTCCTTCATCTCTACCACTATGTCATCCATAATAAACATGACTCCTTCATCTCTCTACCTCTCTACCACCATGTCCTCCATAATAAACATGACTGCTTCATCTCTACGACTGTCCTCCATAATAAACATGACTCCTTCATCTCTACCACTGTCCTCCATAATAAACATGACTCCATCATCTCTACCTCTCTACCACTGTCCTCCATAATAAACATGACTCCTTCATCTGTACCTCTCTACCACCATGTCCACCATAATAAACATGACTCCTTCATCTCTACCACTGTCCTCCATAATAAACATGACTCCTTCATCTCTACCTCTGTCCTCCATAATAAACATGACTCCTTCATCTCTACCACTGTCCTCCATAATAAACACGACTCCTTCATCTCTACCACTGTCCTCCATAATAAACATGACTCCTTCATCTCTACCTCTCTACCACCATGTCCTCCATAATAAACATGACTCCTTCATCTCTACCACTGTCCTCCATAATAAACATGACTCCTTCATCTCTACCACTGTCCTCCATAATAAACATGAATCCTTCATCTCTACCACTATGTCATCCATAATAAACATGACTCCTTCATCTCTACCACTATGTCATCCATAATAAACATGACTCCTTCATCTCTCTACCTCTCTACCACCATGTCCTCCATAATAAACATGACTCCTTCATCTCTACCACTGTCCTCCATAATAAACATGACTCCATCATCTCTACCTCTCTAACACTGTCCTCCATAATAAACATGACTCCTTCATCTGTACCTCTCTACCACAATGTCCACCATAATAAACATGACTCCTTCATCTCTACCACTGTCCTCCATAATAAACATGACTCCTTCATCTCTACCTCTGTCCTCCATAATAAACACGACTCCTTCATCTCTACCACTGTCCTCCATAATAAACATGACTCCTTCATCTCTACCTCTCTACCACCATGTCCTCCATAATAAACATGACTCCTTCATCTCTACCACTGTCCTCCATAATAAACATGACTCCTTCATCTCTACCACTGTCCTCCATAAAAAACATGAATCCTTCATCTCTACCACTATGTCATCCATAATAAACATGACTCCTTCATCTCTCTACCTCTCTACCACCATGTCCTCCATAATAAACATGACACCTTCATCTCTACGACTGTCCTCCATAATAAACATGACTCCTTCATCTCTACCACTGTCCTCCATAATAAACATGACTCCATCATCTCTACTTCTCTACCACTGTCCTCCATAATAAACATGACTCCTTCATCTCTACCTCTCTACCACCATGTCCTCCATAATAAACATGACTCCTTCATCTCTACCACTGTCATCCATAATAAACATGACTCCTTCATCTTTACCAATATGTCATCCATAATAAACATGACTCCTTCATCTCTACCACTATGTCATCCATAATAAACATGACTCCTTCATCTCTCTACCTCTCTAACACCATGTCCTCCATAATAAACACGACTCCTTCATCTCTCCCACTGTCCTCCATAATAAACATGACTCCTTCATCTCTACCACTGTCCTCCATAATAAACATGACTCCTTCATCTCTACCACTTTCCTCCATAATAAACATGACTCCTTCATGTCTACCACTATGTCATCCATAATAAACATGACTCCTTCATCTCTCTACCTCTCCACCACCATGTCCTCCATAATAAACATGACTCCTTCATCTCTACCACTGTCCTCCATAATAAACATGACTCCATCATCTCTACCTCTCTAACACTGTCCTCCTTAATAAACATGACTCCTTCATCTGTACCTCTCTACCACCATGTCCACCATAATAAACATGACTCCTTCATCTCTCCCACTGTCCTCCATAATAAACATGACTCTTTCATCTCTACCACTGTCCTCCATAATAAACATGACTCCTTCATCTCTACCTCTGTCCTCCATAATAAACATGACTTCTTCATCTCTACCACTGTCCTCCATAATAAACACGACTCCTTCATCTCTACCACTGTCCTCCATAATAAACATGACTCCTTCATCTCTACCTCTCTACCACCATGTCCTCCATAATAAACATGACTCCTTCATCTCTACCACTGTCCTCCATAATAAACATGACTCCTTCATCTCTACCACTGTCCTCCATAATAAACATGACTCCTTCATCTCTACCACTATGTCATCCATAATAAACATGACTCCTTCATCTCTCTACCTCTCTACCACCATGTCCTCCATAATAAACATGACTCCTTCATCTCTACGACTGTCCTCCATAATAAACATGACTCCTTCATCTCTACCACTGTCCTCCATAATAAACATGACTCCATCATCTCTACCTCTCTACCACTGTCCTCCATAATAAACATGACTCCTTCATCTCTACCTCTCTACCACCATGTCCTCCATAATAAACATGACTCCTTCATCTCTACCACTGTCCTCCATAATAAACATGACTCCTTCATCTCTCCCACTGTCCTCCATAATAAACATGACTCCTTCATCTCTACCACTGCCCTCCATAATAAACATGACTCCTTCATCTCTACCACTGTCCTCCATAATAAACATGACTCCTTCATCTCTACCACTATGTCATCCATAATAAACATGACTCCTTCATCTCTCTACCTCTCTACCACCATGTCCTCCATAATAAACATGACTCCTTCATCTCTTCGACTGTCCTCCATAATAAACATGACTCCTTCATCTCTCCCACTGTCCTCCATAATAAACATGACTCCTTCATCTCTACCACTGTCCTCCATAATAAACATGACTCCTTCATCTCTACCACTTTCCTCCATAATAAACATGACTCCTTCATCTCTACCACTATGTCATCCATAATAAACATGACTCCTTCATCTCTCTACCTCTCTACCACCATGTCCTCCATAATAAACATGACTCCTTCATCTCTACCACTGTCCTCCATAATAAACATGACTCCATCATCTCTACCTCTCTAACACTGTCCTCCATAATAAACATGACTCCTTCATCTGTACCTCTCTACCACCATGTCCTCCATAATAAACATGACTCCTTCATCTCTACCACTGTCCTCCATAATAAACATGACTCCATCATCTCTACCTCTCTACCACTGTCCTCCATAATAAACATGACTCCTTCATCTCTACCTCTCTACCACCATGTCCTCCATAATAAACATGACTCCTTCATCTCTACCACTGCCCTCCATAATAAACATGACTCCTTCATCTCTACCACTGTCCTCCATAATAAACATGACTCCTTCATCTCTACCACTATGTCATCCATAATAAACATGACTCCTTCATCTCTCTACCTCTCTACCACCATGTCCTCCATAATAAACACGACTCTTTCATCTCTCCCACTGTCCTCCATAATAAACATGACTCCTTCATCTCTACCACTGTCCTCCATAATAAACATGACTCCTTCATCTCTACCACTTTCCTCCATAATAAACATGACTCCTTCATCTCTACCACTATGTCATCCATAATAAACATGACTCCTTCATCTCTCTACCTCTCTACCACCATGTCCTCCATAATAAACATGACTCCTTCATCTCTACCACTGTCCTCCATAATAAACATGACTCCATCATCTCTACCTCTCTAACACTGTCCTCCATAATAAACATGACTCCTTCATCTGTACCTCTCTACCACCATGTCCACCATAATAAACATGACTCCTTCATCTCTACCACTGTCCTCCATAATAAACATGACTCCTTCATCTCTACCTCTGTCCTCCATAATAAACACGACTCCTTCATCTCTACCACTGTCCTCCATAATAAACATGACTCCTTCATCACTACCTCTCTACCACCATGTCCTCCATAATAAACATGACTCCTTCATCTCTACCACTGTCCTCCATAATAAACATGACTCCTTCATCTCTACCACTGTCCTCCATAATAATCATGAATCCTTCATCTCTACCACTATGTCATCCATAATAAACATGACTCCTTCATCTCTCTACCTCTCTACCACCATGTCCTCCATAATAAACATGACTCCTTCATCTCTACGACTGTCCTCCATAATAAACATGACTCCTTCATCTCTACCACTGTCCTCCATAATAAACATGACTCCATCATCTCTACTTCTCTACCACTGTCCTCCATAATAAACATGACTCCTTCATCTCTCCCACTGTCCTCCATAATAAACATGACTCCTTCATCTCTACCACTGCCCTCCATAATAAACATGACTCCTTCATCTCTACCACTGTCATCCATAATAAACATGACTCCTTCATCTCTACCACTATGTCATCCATTATAAACATGACTCCTTCATCTCTCTACCTCTCTACCACCATGTCCTCCATAATAAACATGACTCCTTCATCTCTACGACTGTCCTCCATAATAAACATGACTCCTTCATCTCTACCACTGTCCTCCATAATAAACATGACTCCATCATCTCTACCTCTCTACCACTGTCCTCCAAAATAAACATGACTCCTTCATCTCTACCTCTCTACCACCATGTCCTCCATAATAAACATGACTCCTTCAACTCTACCACTGTCCTCCATAATAAACATGACTCCTTCATCTCTACCACTGTCCTCCATAATAAACATGACTCCTTCATCTCTCCCACTGTCCTCCATAATAAACATGACTCCTTCATCTCTACCACTGCCCTCCATAATAAACATGACTCCTTCATCTCTACCACTGTCCTCCATAATAAATATGACTCCTTCATCTCTACCACTATGTCATCCATAATAAACATGACTCCTTCATCTGTACCTCTCTACCACCATGTCCACCATAATAAACATGACTCCATCTGTACCACTGTCCTCCATAATAAACATGACTCCTTCATCTCTCCCACTGTCCTCCATAATAAACATGACTCCTTCATCTCTCCCACTGTCCTCCATAATAAACATGACTCCTTCATCTCTACCACTGTCCTCCATAATAAACATGACTCCTTCATCTCTACCTCTGTCCTACATAATAAACATGACTCCTTCATCTCTACCACTGTCCTCCATAATAAACATGACTCCTTCATCTCTACCACTTTCCTCCATAATAAACATGACTCCTTCATCTCTACCACTATGTCATCCATAATAAACATGACTCCTTCATCTCTCTACCTCTCTACCACCATGTCCTCCATAATAAACATGACTCCTTCATCTCTACCACTGTCCTCCATAATAAACATGACTCCATCATCTCTACCTCTCTAACACTGTCCTCCATAATAAACATGACTCCTTCATCTGTACCTCTCTACCACCATGTCCACCATAATAAACATGACTCCTTCATCTCTACCACTGTCCTCCATAATAAACATGACTCCTTCATCTCTACCTCTGTCCTCCATAATAAACACGACTCCTTCATCTCTACCACTGTCCTCCATAATAAACATGACTCCTTCATCTCTACCTCTCTACCACCATGTCCTCCATAATAAACATGACTCCTTCATCTCTACCACTGTCCTCCATAATAAACATGACTCCTTCATCTCTACCACTGTCCTCCATAATAAACATGAATCCTTCATCTCTACCACTGTGTCATCCATAATAAACATGACTCCTTCATCTCTCTACCTCTCTACCAACATGTCCTCCATAATAAACATGACTCCTTCATCTCTACGACTGTCCTCCATAATAAACATGACTCCTTCATCTCTACCAATGTCCTCCATAATAAACATGACTCCATCATCTCTACTTCTCTACCACTGTCCTCCATAATAAACATGACTCCTTCATCTCTACCTCTCTACCACCATGTCCTCCATAATAAACATGACTCCTTCATCTCTACCACTGTCCTCCATAATAAACATGACTCCTTCATCTCTACCACTGTCCTCCATAATAAACATTACTCCTTCATCTCTCCCACTGTCCTCCATAATAAACATGACTCCTTCATCTCTACCACTGCCCTACATAATAAACATGACTCCTTCATCTATACCACTGTCATCCATAATAAACATGACTCCTTCATCTCTACCACTATGTCATCCATAATAAACATGACTCCTTCATCTCTCTACCTCTCTACCACCATGTCCTCCATAATAAACATGACTCCTTCATCTCTACGACTGTCCTCCATAATAAACATGACTCCTTCATCTCTACCACTGTCCTCCATAATAAACATGACTCCATCATCTCTACCTCTCTACCACTGTCCTCCATAATAAACATGACTCCTTCATCTCTACCTCTCTACCACCATGTCGTCCATAATAAACATGACTCCTTCATCTCTACCACTGTCCTCCATAATAAACATGACTCCTTCATCTCTACCACTGTCCTCCATAATAAACATGACTCCTTCATCTCTCCCACTGTCCTCCATAATAAACATGACTCCTTCATCTCTACCACTGCCCTCCATAATAAACATGACTCCTTCATCTCTACCACTGTCCTCCATAATAAACATGACTCCTTCATCTCTACCACTATGTCATCCATAATAAACATGACTCCTTCATCTCTCTACCTCTCTACCACCATGTCCTCCATAATAAACACGACTCCTTCATCTCTCCCACTGTCCTCCATAATAAACATGACTCCTTCATCTCTACCACTGTCCTCCATAATAAACATGACTCCTTCATCTCTACCACTTTCCTCCATAATAAACATGACTCCTTCATCTCTACCACTATGTCATCCATAATAAACATGACTCCTTCATCTCTCTACCTCTCTACCACCATGTCCTCCATAATAAACATGACTCCTTCATCTCTACCACTGTCCTCCATAATAAACATGACTCCATCATCTCTACCTCTCTAACACTGTCCTCCATAATAAACATGACTTCTTCATCTGTACCTCTCTACCACCATGTCCTCCATAATAAACACGACTCCTTCATCTCTCCCACTGTCCTCCATAATAAACATGACTCCTTCATCTCTACCACTGTCCTCCATAATAAACATGACTCCTTCATCTCTACCACTGTCCTCCATAATAAACATGACTCCTTCATCTCTACCACTATGTCATCCATAATAAACATGACTCCTTCATCTCTCTACCTCTCTACCACCATGTCCTCCATAATAAACATGACTGCTTCATCTCTACGACTGTCCTCCATAATAAACATGACTCCTTCATCTCTACCACTGTCCTCCATAATAAACATGACTCCATCATCTCTACCTCTCTACCACTGTCCTCCATAATAAACATGACTCCTTCATCTGTACCTCTCTACCACCATGTCCACCATAATAAACATGACTCCTTCATCTCTACCACTGTCCTCCATAATAAACATGACTCCTTCATCTCTACCTCTGTCCTCCATAATAAACATGACTCCTTCATCTCTACCACTGTCCTCCATAATAAACACGACTCCTTCATCTCTACCACTGTCCTCCATAATAAACATGACTCCTTCATCTCTACCTCTCTACCACCATGTCCTCCATAATAAACATGACTCCTTCATCTCTACCACTGTCCTCCATAATAAACATGACTCCTTCATCTCTACCACTGTCCTCCATAATAAACATGAATCCTTCATCTCTACCACTATGTCATCCATAATAAACATGACTCCTTCATCTCTACCACTATGTCATCCATAATAAACATGACTCCTTCATCTCTCTACCTCTCTACCACCATGTCCTCCATAATAAACATGACTCCTTCATCTCTACCACTGTCCTCCATAATAAACATGACTCCATCATCTCTACCTCTCTAACACTGTCCTCCATAATAAACATGACTCCTTCATCTGTACCTCTCTACCACAATGTCCACCATAATAAACATGACTCCTTCATCTCTACCACTGTCCTCCATAATAAACATGACTCCTTCATCTCTACCTCTGTCCTCCATAATAAACACGACTCCTTCATCTCTACCACTGTCCTCCATAATAAACATGACTCCTTCATCTCTACCTCTCTACCACCATGTCCTCCATAATAAACATGACTCCTTCATCTCTACCACTGTCCTCCATAATAAACATGACTCCTTCATCTCTACCACTGTCCTCCATAAAAAACATGAATCCTTCATCTCTACCACTATGTCATCCATAATAAACATGACTCCTTCATCTCTCTACCTCTCTACCACCATGTCCTCCATAATAAACATGACACCTTCATCTCTACGACTGTCCTCCATAATAAACATGACTCCTTCATCTCTACCACTGTCCTCCATAATAAACATGACTCCATCATCTCTACTTCTCTACCACTGTCCTCCATAATAAACATGACTCCTTCATCTCTACCTCTCTACCACCATGTCCTCCATAATAAACATGACTCCTTCATCTCTACCACTGTCATCCATAATAAACATGACTCCTTCATCTTTACCAATATGTCATCCATAATAAACATGACTCCTTCATCTCTACCACTATGTCATCCATAATAAACATGACTCCTTCATCTCTCTACCTCTCTAACACCATGTCCTCCATAATAAACACGACTCCTTCATCTCTCCCACTGTCCTCCATAATAAACATGACTCCTTCATCTCTACCACTGTCCTCCATAATAAACATGACTCCTTCATCTCTACCACTTTCCTCCATAATAAACATGACTCCTTCATGTCTACCACTATGTCATCCATAATAAACATGACTCCTTCATCTCTCTACCTCTCCACCACCATGTCCTCCATAATAAACATGACTCCTTCATCTCTACCACTGTCCTCCATAATAAACATGACTCCATCATCTCTACCTCTCTAACACTGTCCTCCTTAATAAACATGACTCCTTCATCTGTACCTCTCTACCACCATGTCCACCATAATAAACATGACTCCTTCATCTCTCCCACTGTCCTCCATAATAAACATGACTCTTTCATCTCTACCACTGTCCTCCATAATAAACATGACTCCTTCATCTCTACCTCTGTCCTCCATAATAAACATGACTTCTTCATCTCTACCACTGTCCTCCATAATAAACACGACTCCTTCATCTCTACCACTGTCCTCCATAATAAACATGACTCCTTCATCTCTACCTCTCTACCACCATGTCCTCCATAATAAACATGACTCCTTCATCTCTACCACTGTCCTCCATAATAAACATGACTCCTTCATCTCTACCACTGTCCTCCATAATAAACATGACTCCTTCATCTCTACCACTATGTCATCCATAATAAACATGACTCCTTCATCTCTCTACCTCTCTACCACCATGTCCTCCATAATAAACATGACTCCTTCATCTCTACGACTGTCCTCCATAATAAACATGACTCCTTCATCTCTACCACTGTCCTCCATAATAAACATGACTCCATCATCTCTACCTCTCTACCACTGTCCTCCATAATAAACATGACTCCTTCATCTCTACCTCTCTACCACCATGTCCTCCATAATAAACATGACTCCTTCATCTCTACCACTGTCCTCCATAATAAACATGACTCCTTCATCTCTCCCACTGTCCTCCATAATAAACATGACTCCTTCATCTCTACCACTGCCCTCCATAATAAACATGACTCCTTCATCTCTACCACTGTCCTCCATAATAAACATGACTCCTTCATCTCTACCACTATGTCATCCATAATAAACATGACTCCTTCATCTCTCTACCTCTCTACCACCATGTCCTCCATAATAAACATGACTCCTTCATCTCTTCGACTGTCCTCCATAATAAACATGACTCCTTCATCTCTCCCACTGTCCTCCATAATAAACATGACTCCTTCATCTCTACCACTGTCCTCCATAATAAACATGACTCCTTCATCTCTACCACTTTCCTCCATAATAAACATGACTCCTTCATCTCTACCACTATGTCATCCATAATAAACATGACTCCTTCATCTCTCTACCTCTCTACCACCATGTCCTCCATAATAAACATGACTCCTTCATCTCTACCACTGTCCTCCATAATAAACATGACTCCATCATCTCTACCTCTCTAACACTGTCCTCCATAATAAACATGACTCCTTCATCTGTACCTCTCTACCACCATGTCCTCCATAATAAACATGACTCCTTCATCTCTACCACTGTCCTCCATAATAAACATGACTCCATCATCTCTACCTCTCTACCACTGTCCTCCATAATAAACATGACTCCTTCATCTCTACCTCTCTACCACCATGTCCTCCATAATAAACATGACTCCTTCATCTCTACCACTGCCCTCCATAATAAACATGACTCCTTCATCTCTACCACTGTCCTCCATAATAAACATGACTCCTTCATCTCTACCACTATGTCATCCATAATAAACATGACTCCTTCATCTCTCTACCTCTCTACCACCATGTCCTCCATAATAAACACGACTCTTTCATCTCTCCCACTGTCCTCCATAATAAACATGACTCCTTCATCTCTACCACTGTCCTCCATAATAAACATGACTCCTTCATCTCTACCACTTTCCTCCATAATAAACATGACTCCTTCATCTCTACCACTATGTCATCCATAATAAACATGACTCCTTCATCTCTCTACCTCTCTACCACCATGTCCTCCATAATAAACATGACTCCTTCATCTCTACCACTGTCCTCCATAATAAACATGACTCCATCATCTCTACCTCTCTAACACTGTCCTCCATAATAAACATGACTCCTTCATCTGTACCTCTCTACCACCATGTCCACCATAATAAACATGACTCCTTCATCTCTACCACTGTCCTCCATAATAAACATGACTCCTTCATCTCTACCTCTGTCCTCCATAATAAACACGACTCCTTCATCTCTACCACTGTCCTCCATAATAAACATGACTCCTTCATCACTACCTCTCTACCACCATGTCCTCCATAATAAACATGACTCCTTCATCTCTACCACTGTCCTCCATAATAAACATGACTCCTTCATCTCTACCACTGTCCTCCATAATAATCATGAATCCTTCATCTCTACCACTATGTCATCCATAATAAACATGACTCCTTCATCTCTCTACCTCTCTACCACCATGTCCTCCATAATAAACATGACTCCTTCATCTCTACGACTGTCCTCCATAATAAACATGACTCCTTCATCTCTACCACTGTCCTCCATAATAAACATGACTCCATCATCTCTACTTCTCTACCACTGTCCTCCATAATAAACATGACTCCTTCATCTCTCCCACTGTCCTCCATAATAAACATGACTCCTTCATCTCTACCACTGCCCTCCATAATAAACATGACTCCTTCATCTCTACCACTGTCATCCATAATAAACATGACTCCTTCATCTCTACCACTATGTCATCCATTATAAACATGACTCCTTCATCTCTCTACCTCTCTACCACCATGTCCTCCATAATAAACATGACTCCTTCATCTCTACGACTGTCCTCCATAATAAACATGACTCCTTCATCTCTACCACTGTCCTCCATAATAAACATGACTCCATCATCTCTACCTCTCTACCACTGTCCTCCAAAATAAACATGACTCCTTCATCTCTACCTCTCTACCACCATGTCCTCCATAATAAACATGACTCCTTCAACTCTACCACTGTCCTCCATAATAAACATGACTCCTTCATCTCTACCACTGTCCTCCATAATAAACATGACTCCTTCATCTCTCCCACTGTCCTCCATAATAAACATGACTCCTTCATCTCTACCACTGCCCTCCATAATAAACATGACTCCTTCATCTCTACCACTGTCCTCCATAATAAATATGACTCCTTCATCTCTACCACTATGTCATCCATAATAAACATGACTCCTTCATCTGTACCTCTCTACCACCATGTCCACCATAATAAACATGACTCCATCTGTACCACTGTCCTCCATAATAAACATGACTCCTTCATCTCTCCCACTGTCCTCCATAATAAACATGACTCCTTCATCTCTCCCACTGTCCTCCATAATAAACATGACTCCTTCATCTCTACCACTGTCCTCCATAATAAACATGACTCCTTCATCTCTACCTCTGTCCTACATAATAAACATGACTCCTTCATCTCTACCACTGTCCTCCATAATAAACATGACTCCTTCATCTCTACCACTTTCCTCCATAATAAACATGACTCCTTCATCTCTACCACTATGTCATCCATAATAAACATGACTCCTTCATCTCTCTACCTCTCTACCACCATGTCCTCCATAATAAACATGACTCCTTCATCTCTACCACTGTCCTCCATAATAAACATGACTCCATCATCTCTACCTCTCTAACACTGTCCTCCATAATAAACATGACTCCTTCATCTGTACCTCTCTACCACCATGTCCACCATAATAAACATGACTCCTTCATCTCTACCACTGTCCTCCATAATAAACATGACTCCTTCATCTCTACCTCTGTCCTCCATAATAAACACGACTCCTTCATCTCTACCACTGTCCTCCATAATAAACATGACTCCTTCATCTCTACCTCTCTACCACCATGTCCTCCATAATAAACATGACTCCTTCATCTCTACCACTGTCCTCCATAATAAACATGACTCCTTCATCTCTACCACTGTCCTCCATAATAAACATGAATCCTTCATCTCTACCACTGTGTCATCCATAATAAACATGACTCCTTCATCTCTCTACCTCTCTACCAACATGTCCTCCATAATAAACATGACTCCTTCATCTCTACGACTGTCCTCCATAATAAACATGACTCCTTCATCTCTACCAATGTCCTCCATAATAAACATGACTCCATCATCTCTACTTCTCTACCACTGTCCTCCATAATAAACATGACTCCTTCATCTCTACCTCTCTACCACCATGTCCTCCATAATAAACATGACTCCTTCATCTCTACCACTGTCCTCCATAATAAACATGACTCCTTCATCTCTACCACTGTCCTCCATAATAAACATTACTCCTTCATCTCTCCCACTGTCCTCCATAATAAACATGACTCCTTCATCTCTACCACTGCCCTCCATAATAAACATGACTCCTTCATCTCTACCACTGTCATCCATAATAAACATGACTCCTTCATCTCTACCACTATGTCATCCATAATAAACATGACTCCTTCATCTCTCTACCTCTCTACCACCATGTCCTCCATAATAAACATGACTCCTTCATCTCTACGACTGTCCTCCATAATAAACATGACTCCTTCATCTCTACCACTGTCCTCCATAATAAACATGACTCCATCATCTCTACCTCTCTACCACTGTCCTCCATAATAAACATGACTCCTTCATCTCTACCTCTCTACCACCATGTCGTCCATAATAAACATGACTCCTTCATCTCTACCACTGTCCTCCATAATAAACATGACTCCTTCATCTCTACCACTGTCCTCCATAATAAACATGACTCCTTCATCTCTCCCACTGTCCTCCATAATAAACATGACTCCTTCATCTCTACCACTGCCCTCCATAATAAACATGACTCCTTCATCTCTACCACTGTCCTCCATAATAAACATGACTCCTTCATCTCTACCACTATGTCATCCATAATAAACATGACTCCTTCATCTCTCTACCTCTCTACCACCATGTCCTCCATAATAAACACGACTCCTTCATCTCTCCCACTGTCCTCCATAATAAACATGACTCCTTCATCTCTACCACTGTCCTCCATAATAAACATGACTCCTTCATCTCTACCACTTTCCTCCATAATAAACATGACTCCTTCATCTCTACCACTATGTCATCCATAATAAACATGACTCCTTCATCTCTCTACCTCTCTACCACCATGTCCTCCATAATAAACATGACTCCTTCATCTCTACCACTGTCCTCCATAATAAACATGACTCCATCATCTCTACCTCTCTAACACTGTCCTCCATAATAAACATGACTTCTTCATCTGTACCTCTCTACCACCATGTCCTCCATAATAAACACGACTCCTTCATCTCTCCCACTGTCCTCCATAATAAACATGACTCCTTCATCTCTACCACTGTCCTCCATAATAAACATGACTCCTTCATCTCTACCACTTTCCTCCATAATAAACATGACTCCTTCATCTCTACCACTATGTCATCCATAATAAACATGACTCCTTCATCTCTCTACCTCTCTACCACCATGTCCTCCATAATAAACATGACTCCTTCATCTCTACCACTGTCCTCCATAATAAACATGACTCCATCATCTCTACCTCTCTAACACTGTCCTCCATAATAAACATGACTTCTTCATCTGTACCTCTCTACCACCATGTCCACCATAATAAACATGACTCCTTCATCTCTACCACTGTCTTCCATAATAAACATGACTCCTTCATCTCTACCTCTGTCCTCCATAATAAACATGACTCCTTCATCTCTACCTCTCTACCACCATGTCCTCCATAATAAACATGACTCCTTCATCTCTACCACTGTCCTCCATAATAAACATGACTCCTTCATCTCTACCACTGTCCTCCATAATAAACATGAATCCTTCATCTCTACCACTATGTCATCCATAATAAACATGACTCCTTCATCTCTCTAACTCTCTACCACCATGTCCTCCATAATAAACATGACTCCTTCATCTCTACGACTGTCCTCCATAATAAACATGACTCCTTCATCTCTAACACTGTCCTCCATAATAAACATGACTCCATCATCTCTACTTCTCTACCACTGTCCTCCATAATAAACATGAGTCCTTCATCTCTACCTCTCTACCACCATGTCCTCCATAATAAACATGACTCCTTCATCTCTACCACTGTCCTCCATAATAAACATGACTCCTTCATCTCTACCACTGTCCTCCATAATAAACATGACTCCTTCATCTCTCCCACTGTCCTCCATAATAAACATGACTCCTTCATCTCTACCACTGCCCTCCATAATAAACATGACTCCTTCATCTCTACCACTGTCATCCATAATAAACATGACTCCTTCATCTCTACCACTATGTCATCCATAATAAACATGACTCCTTCATCTCTCTACCTCTCTACCACCATGTCCTCCATAATAAACATGACTCCTTCATCTCTACGACTTTCCTCCATAATAAACATGACTCCTTCATCTCTACCACTGTCCTCCATAATAAACATGACTCCATCATCTCTACCTCTCTACCACTGTCCTCCAAAATAAACATGACTCCTTCATCTCTACCTCTCTACCACCATGTCCTCCATAATAAACATGACTCCTTCATCTCTACCACTGTCCTCCATAATAAACATGACTCCTTCATCTCTACCACTGTCCTCCATAATAAACATGACTCCTTCATCTCTACCACTGCCCTCCATAATAAACATGACTCCTTCATCTCTCCCACTGTCCTCCATAATAAGCATGACTCCTTCATCTCTACCACTGCCCTCCATAATAAACATGACTCCTTCATCTCTACCACTGTCCTCCATAATAAACATGACTCCTTCATCTCTACCACTATGTCATCCATAATAAACATGACTCCTTCATCTGTACCTCTCTACCACCATGTCCACCATAATAAACATGACTCCATCTGTACCACTGTCCTCCATAATAAACATGACTCCTTCATCTCTCCCACTGTCCTCCATAATAAACATGACTCCTTCATCTCTCCCACTGTCCTCCATAATAAACATGACTCCTTCATCTCTACCACTGTCCTCCATAATAAACATGACTCCTTCATCTCTACCACTTTCCTCCATAATAAACATGACTCCTTCATCTCTACCACTATGTCATCCATAATAAACATGACTCCTTCATCTCTCTACCTCTCTACCACCATGTCCTCCATAATAAACATGACTCCTTCATCTCTACCACTGTCCTCCATAATAAACATGACTCCATCATCTCTACCTCTCTACCACTGTCCTCCATAATAAACATGACTCCTTCATCTCTACCACTGTCCTCCATAATAAACATGAATCCTTCATCTCTACCACTATGTCATCCATAATAAACATGACTCCTTCATCTCTCTACCTCTCTCCCAACATGTCCTCCATAATAAACATGACTCCTTCATCTCTACGACTGTCCTCCATAATAAACATGACTCCTTCATCTCTACCACTGTCTTCCATAATAAACGTGACTCCATCATCTCTACTTCTCTACCACTGTCCTCCATAATAAACATGACTCCTTCATCTCTACCTCTCTACCACCATGTCCTCCATAATAAACATGACTCCTTCATCTCTACCACTGTCCTCCATAATAAACATGACTCCTTCATCTCTACCACTGTCCTCCATAATAAACATGACTCCTTCATCTCTCCCACTGTCCTCCATAATAAACATGACTCCTTCATCTCTACCACTGCCCTCCATAATAAACATGACTCCTTCATCTCTACCACTGTCATCCATAATAAACATGACTCCTTCATCTCTACCACTATGTCATCCATAATAAACATGACTCCTTCATCTCTCTACCTCTCTACCACCATGTCCTCCATAATAAACATGACTCCTTCATCTCTACCACTATGTCATCCATAATAAACATGACTCCTTCATCTCTCTACCTCTCTACCACCATGTCCTCCATAATAAACATGACTCCTTCATCTCTACCACTGTCCTCCATAATAAACATGACTCCATCATCTCTACCTCTCTACCACTGTCCTCCATAATAAACATGACTCCTTCATCTCTACCTCTCTACCACCATGTCCTCCATAATAAACATGACTCCTTCATCTCTACCACTATCCTCCATAATAAACATGACTCCTTCATCTCTCCCACTGTCCTCCATAATAAACATGACTCCTTCATCTCTACCACTGCCCTCCATAATAAACATGACTCCTTCATCTCTACCACTGTCCTCCATAATAAACATGACTCCTTCATCTCTACCACTATGTCATCCATAATAAACATGACTCCTTCATCTCTCTACCTCTCTACCACCATGTCCTCCATAATAAACATGACTCCTTCATCTCTACGACTGTCCTCCATAATAAACATGACTCCTTCATCTCTACCACTGTCCTCCATAATAAACATGACTCCATCATCTCTACCTCTCTACCACTGTCCTCCATAATAAACATGACTCCTTCATCTCTACCTCTCTACCACCATGTCCTCCATAATAAACATGACTCCTTCATCTCTACCACTGCCCTCCATAATAAACATGACTCCTTCATCTCTACCACTGTCATCCATAATAAACATGACTCCTTCATCTCTACCACTATGTCATCCATAATAAACATGACTCCTTCATCTCTCTACCTCTCTACCACCATGTCCTCCATAATAAACATGACTCCTTCATCTCTACGACTTTCCTCCATAATAAACATGACTCCTTCATCTCTACCACTGTCCTCCATAATAAACATGACTCCATCATCTCTACCTCTCTACCACTGTCCTCCAAAATAAACATGACTCCTTCATCTCTACCTCTCTACCACCATGTCCTCCATAATAAACATGACTCCTTCATCTCTACCACTGTCCTCCATAATAAACATGACTCCTTCATCTCTACCACTGTCCTCCATAATAAACATGACTCCTTCATCTCTACCACTGCCCTCCATAATAAACATGACTCCTTCATCTCTCCCACTGTCCTCCATAATAAGCATGACTCCTTCATCTCTACCACTGCCCTCCATAATAAACATGACTCCTTCATCTCTACCACTGTCCTCCATAATAAACATGACTCCTTCATCTCTACCACTATGTCATCCATAATAAACATGACTCCTTCATCTGTACCTCTCTACCACCATGTCCACCATAATAAACATGACTCCATCTGTACCACTGTCCTCCATAATAAACATGACTCCTTCATCTCTCCCACTGTCCTCCATAATAAACATGACTCCTTCATCTCTCCCACTGTCCTCCATAATAAACATGACTCCTTCATCTCTACCACTGTCCTCCATAATAAACATGACTCCTTCATCTCTACCACTTTCCTCCATAATAAACATGACTCCTTCATCTCTACCACTATGTCATCCATAATAAACATGACTCCTTCATCTCTCTACCTCTCTACCACCATGTCCTCCATAATAAACATGACTCCTTCATCTCTACCACTGTCCTCCATAATAAACATGACTCCATCATCTCTACCTCTCTACCACTGTCCTCCATAATAAACATGACTCCTTCATCTCTACCACTGTCCTCCATAATAAACATGAATCCTTCATCTCTACCACTATGTCATCCATAATAAACATGACTCCTTCATCTCTCTACCTCTCTCCCAACATGTCCTCCATAATAAACATGACTCCTTCATCTCTACGACTGTCCTCCATAATAAACATGACTCCTTCATCTCTACCACTGTCCTCCATAATAAACGTGACTCCATCATCTCTACTTCTCTACCACTGTCCTCCATAATAAACATGACTCCTTCATCTCTACCTCTCTACCACCATGTCCTCCATAATAAACATGACTCCTTCATCTCTACCACTGTCCTCCATAATAAACATGACTCCTTCATCTCTACCACTGTCCTCCATAATAAACATGACTCCTTCATCTCTCCCACTGTCCTCCATAATAAACATGACTCCTTCATCTCTACCACTGCCCTCCATAATAAACATGACTCCTTCATCTCTACCACTGTCATCCATAATAAACATGACTCCTTCATCTCTACCACTATGTCATCCATAATAAACATGACTCCTTCATCTCTCTACCTCTCTACCACCATGTCCTCCATAATAAACATGACTCCTTCATCTCTACCACTATGTCATCCATAATAAACATGACTCCTTCATCTCTCTACCTCTCTACCACCATGTCCTCCATAATAAACATGACTCCTTCATCTCTACCACTGTCCTCCATAATAAACATGACTCCATCATCTCTACCTCTCTACCACTGTCCTCCATAATAAACATGACTCCTTCATCTCTACCTCTCTACCACCATGTCCTCCATAATAAACATGACTCCTTCATCTCTACCACTATCCTCCATAATAAACATGACTCCTTCATCTCTCCCACTGTCCTCCATAATAAACATGACTCCTTCATCTCTACCACTGCCCTCCATAATAAACATGACTCCTTCATCTCTACCACTGTCCTCCATAATAAACATGACTCCGTCATCTCTACCTCTCTACCACTGTCCTCCATAATAAACATGACTCCTTCATCTCTACCTCTCTACCACCATGTCCTCCATAATAAACATGACTCCTTCATCTCTACCACTGTCCTCCATAATAAACATGACTCCTTCATCTCTACCACTGTCCTCCATAATAAACATGACTCCTTCATCTCTCCCACTGTCCTCCATAATAAACATGACTCCTTCATCTCTACCACTGTCCTCCATAATAAACATGACTCCTTCATCTCTACCACTATGTCCTCCATAATAAACATGACTCCTTCATCTCTCTACCTCTCTACCACCATGTCCTCCATAATAAACACGACTCCTTCATCTCTCCCACTGTCCTCCATAATAAACATGACTCCTTCATCTCTACCACTGTCCTCCATAATAAACATGACTCCTTCATCTCTACCACTTTCCTCCATAATAAACATGACTCCTTCATCTCTACCACTATGTCATCCATAATAAACATGACTCCTTCATCTCTCTACCTCTCTACCACCATGTCCTCCATAATAAACATGACTCCTTCATCTCTACCACTGTCCTCCATAATAAACATGACTCCATCATCTCTACGTCTCTAACACTGTCCTCCATAATAAACATGACTCCTTCATCTGTACCTCTCTACCACCATGTCCACCATAATAAACATGACTCCTTCATCTCTACCACTGTCCTCCATAATAAACATGACTCCTTCATCTCTACCTCTGTCCTCCATAATAAACATGACTCCTTCATCTCTACCACTGTCCTCCATAATAAACACGACTCCTTCATCTCTACCACTGTCCTCCATAATAAACATGACTCCTTCATCTCTACCTCTCTACCACCATGTCCTCCATAATAAACATGACTCCTTCATCTCTACCACTGTCCTCCATAATAAACATGACTCCTTCATCTCTACCACTGTCCTCCATAATAAACATGACTCCTTCATCTCTACCACTGTCCTCCATAATAAACATGACTCCTTCATCTCTCCCACTGTCCTCCATAATAAACATGACTCCTTCATCTCTACCACTGTCCTCCATAATAAACATGACTCCTTCATCTCTACCACTATGTCATCCATAATAAACATGACTCCTTCATCTCTCTACCTCTCTACCACCATGTCCTCCATAATAAACACGACTCCTTCATCTCTCCCACTGTCCTCCATAATAAACATGACTCCTTCATCTCTACCACTGTCCTCCATAATAAACATGACTCCTTCATCTCTACCACTTTCCTCCATAATAAACATGACTCCTTCATCTCTACCACTATGTCATCCATAATAAACATGACTCCTTCATCTCTCTACCTCTCTACCACCATGTCCTCCATAATAAACATGACTCCTTCATCTCTACCACTGTCCTCCATAATAAACATGACTCCATCATCTCTACCTCTCTAACACTGTCCTCCATAATAAACATGACTCCTTCATCTGTACCTCTCTACCACCATGTCCACCATAATAAACATGACTCCTTCATCTCTACCACTGTCCTCCATAATAAACATGACTCCTTCATCTCTACCACTGTCCTCCATAATAAACACGACTCCTTCATCTCTACCACTGTCCTCCATAATAAACATGACTCCTTCATCTCTACCTCTCTACCACCATGTCCTCCATAATAAACATGACTCCTTCATCTCTACCACTGTCCTCCATAATAAACATGACTCCTTCATCTCTACCACTGTCCTCCATAATAAACATGAATCCTTCATCTCTACCACTATGTCATCCATAATAAACATGACTCCTTCATCTCTCTACCTCTCTCCCAACATGTCCTCCATAATAAACATGACTCCTTCATCTCTACGACTGTCCTCCATAATAAACATGACTCCTTCATCTCTACCACTGTCCTCCATAATAAACATGACTCCATCATCTCTACTTCTCTACCACTGTCCTCCATAATAAACATGACTCCTTCATCTCTACCTCTCTACCACCATGTCCTCCATAATAAACATGACTCCTTCATCTCTACCACTGTCCTCCATAATAAACATGACTCCTTCATCTCTACCACTGTCCTCCATAATAAACATGACTCCTTCATCTCTCCCACTGTCCTCCATAATAAACATGACTCCTTCATCTCTACCACTGCCCTCCATAATAAACATGACTCCTTCATCTCTACCACTGTCATCCATAATAAACATGACTCCTTCATCTCTACCACTATGTCATCCATAATAAACATGACTCCTTCATCTCTCTACCTCTCTACCACCATGTCCTCCATAATAAACATGACTCCTTCATCTCTACCACTATGTCATCCATAATAAACATGACTCCTTCATCTCTCTACCTCTCTACCACCATGTCCTCCATAATAAACATGACTCCTTCATCTCTACCACTGTCCTCCATAATAAACATGACTCCATCATCTCTACCTCTCTACCACTGTCCTCCATAATAAACATGACTCCTTCATCTCTACCTCTCTACCACCATGTCCTCCATAATAAACATGACTCCTTCATCTCTACCACTGTCCTCCATAATAAACATGACTCCTTCATCTCTCCCACTGTCCTCCATAATAAACATGACTCCTTCATCTCTACCACTGCCCTCCATAATAAACATGACTCCTTCATCTCTACCACTGTCCTCCATAATAAACATGACTCCTTCATCTCTACCACTATGTCATCCATAATAAACATCACTCCTTCATCTCTCTACCTCTCTACCACCATGTCCTCCTTAATAAACATGACTCCTTCATCTCTACGACTGTCCTCCATAATAAACATGACTCCTTCATCTCTACCACTGTCCTCCATAATAAACATGACTCCATCATCTCTACCTCTCTACCACTGTCCTCCATAATAAACATGACTCCTTCATCTCTACCTCTCTACCACCATGTCCTCCATAATAAACATGACTCCTTCATCTCTACCACTGTCCTCCATAATAAACATGACTCCTTCATCTCTACCACTGTCCTCCATAATAAACATGACTCCTTCATCTCTCCCACTGTCCTCCATAATAAACATGACTCCTTCATCTCTACCACTGTCCTCCATAATAAACATGACTCCTTCATCTCTACCACTATGTCATCCATAATAAACATGACTCCTTCATCTCTCTACCTCTCTACCACCATGTCCTCCATAATAAACACGACTCCTTCATCTCTCCCACTGTCCTCCATAATAAACATGACTCCTTCATCTCTACCACTGTCCTCCATAATAAACATGACTCCTTCATCTCTACCACTTTCCTCCATAATAAACATGACTCCTTCATCTCTACCACTATGTCATCCATAATAAACATGACTCCTTCATCTCTCTACCTCTCTACCACCATGTCCTCCATAATAAACATGACTCCTTCATCTCTACCACTGTCCTCCATAATAAACATGACTCCATCATCTCTACCTCTCTAACACTGTCCTCCATAATAAACATGACTCCTTCATCTGTACCTCTCTACCACCATGTCCACCATAATAAACATGACTCCTTCATCTCTACCACTGTCCTCCATAATAAACATGACTCCTTCATCTCTACCTCTGTCCTCCATAATAAACATGACTCCTTCATCTCTACCACTGTCCTCCATAATAAACACGACTCCTTCATCTCTACCACTGTCCTCCATAATAAACATGACTCCTTCATCTCTACCTCTCTACCACCATGTCCTCCATAATAAACATGACTCCTTCATCTCTACCACTGTCCTCCATAATAAACATGACTCCTTCATCTCTACCACTGTCCTCCATAATAAACATGAATCCTTCATCTCTACCACTATGTCATCCATAATAAACATGACTCCTTCATCTCTCTACCTCTCTACCACCATGTCCTCCAAAATAAACATGACTCCTTCATCTCTACGACTGTCCTCCATAATAAACATGACTCCTTCATCTCTACCACTGTCCTCCATAATAAACATGACTCCTTCATCTCTACCACTGTCCTCCATAATAAACATGACTCCTTCATCTCTACCACTGTCCTCCATAATAAACATGACTCCTTCATCTCTCCCACTGTCCTCCATAATAAACATGACTCCTTCATCTCTACCACTGTCCTCCATAATAAACATGACTCCTTCATCTCTACCACTATGTCATCCATAATAAACATGACTCCTTCATCTCTCTACCTCTCTACCACCATGTCCTCCATAATAAACACGACTCCTTCATCTCTCCCACTGTCCTCCATAATAAACATGACTCCTTCATCTCTACCACTTTCCTCCATAATAAACATGACTCCTTCATCTCTACCACTATGTCATCCATAATAAACATGACTCCTTCATCTCTCTACCTCTCTACCACCATGTCCTCCATAATAAACATGACTCCTTCATCTCTACCACTGTCCTCCATAATAAACATGACTCCTTCATCTCTACCACTGCCCTCCATAATAAACATGACTCCTTCATCTCTCCCACTGTCCTCCATAATAAGCATGACTCCTTCATCTCTACCACTGCCCTCCATAATAAACATGACTCCTTCATCTCTACCACTGTCCTCCATAATAAACATGACTCCTTCATCTCTACCACTATGTCATCCATAATAAACATGACTCCTTCATCTGTACCTCTCTACCACCATGTCCACCATAATAAACATGACTCCATCTGTACCACTGTCCTCCATAATAAACATGACTCCTTCATCTCTCCCACTGTCCTCCATAATAAACATGACTCCTTCATCTCTCCCACTGTCCTCCATAATAAACATGACTCCTTCATCTCTACCACTGTCCTCCATAATAAACATGACTCCTTCATCTCTACCACTTTCCTCCATAATAAACATGACTCCTTCATCTCTACCACTATGTCATCCATAATAAACATGACTCCTTCATCTCTCTACCTCTCTACCACCATGTCCTCCATAATAAACATGACTCCTTCATCTCTACCACTGTCCTCCATAATAAACATGACTCCATCATCTCTACCTCTCTACCACTGTCCTCCATAATAAACATGACTCCTTCATCTCTACCACTGTCCTCCATAATAAACATGAATCCTTCATCTCTACCACTATGTCATCCATAATAAACATGACTCCTTCATCTCTCTACCTCTCTCCCAACATGTCCTCCATAATAAACATGACTCCTTCATCTCTACGACTGTCCTCCATAATAAACATGACTCCTTCATCTCTACCACTGTCCTCCATAATAAACGTGACTCCATCATCTCTACTTCTCTACCACTGTCCTCCATAATAAACATGACTCCTTCATCTCTACCTCTCTACCGCCATGTCCTCCATAATAAACATGACTCCTTCATCTCTACCACTGTCCTCCATAATAAACATGACTCCTTCATCTCTACCACTGTCCTCCATAATAAACATGACTCCTTCATCTCTCCCACTGTCCTCCATAATAAACATGACTCCTTCATCTCTACCACTGCCCTCCATAATAAACATGACTCCTTCATCTCTACCACTGTCATCCATAATAAACATGACTCCTTCATCTCTACCACTATGTCATCCATAATAAACATGACTCCTTCATCTCTCTACCTCTCTACCACCATGTCCTCCATAATAAACATGACTCCTTCATCTCTACCACTATGTCATCCATAATAAACATGACTCCTTCATCTCTCTACCTCTCTACCACCATGTCCTCCATAATAAACATGACTCCTTCATCTCTACCACTGTCCTCCATAATAAACATGACTCCATCATCTCTACCTCTCTACCACTGTCCTCCATAATAAACATGACTCCTTCATCTCTACCTCTCTACCACCATGTCCTCCATAATAAACATGACTCCTTCATCTCTACCACTATCCTCCATAATAAACATGACTCCTTCATCTCTCCCACTGTCCTCCATAATAAACATGACTCCTTCATCTCTACCACTGCCCTCCATAATAAACATGACTCCTTCATCTCTACCACTGTCCTCCATAATAAACATGACTCCTTCATCTCTACCACTATGTCATCCATAATAAACATGACTCCTTCATCTCTCTACCTCTCTACCACCATGTCCTCCATAATAAACATGACTCCTTCATCTCTACGACTGTCCTCCATAATAAACATGACTCCTTCATCTCTACCACTGTCCTCCATAATAAACATGACTCCGTCATCTCTACCTCTCTACCACTGTCCTCCATAATAAACATGACTCCTTCATCTCTACCTCTCTACCACCATGTCCTCCATAATAAACATGACTCCTTCATCTCTACCACTGTCCTCCATAATAAACATGACTCCTTCATCTCTACCACTGTCCTCCATAATAAACATGACTCCTTCATCTCTCCCACTGTCCTCCATAATAAACATGACTCCTTCATCTCTACCACTGTCCTCCATAATAAACATGACTCCTTCATCTCTACCACTATGTCCTCCATAATAAACATGACTCCTTCATCTCTCTACCTCTCTACCACCATGTCCTCCATAATAAACACGACTCCTTCATCTCTCCCACTGTCCTCCATAATAAACATGACTCCTTCATCTCTACCACTGTCCTCCATAATAAACATGACTCCTTCATCTCTACCACTTTCCTCCATAATAAACATGACTCCTTCATCTCTACCACTATGTCATCCATAATAAACATGACTCCTTCATCTCTCTACCTCTCTACCACCATGTCCTCCATAATAAACATGACTCCTTCATCTCTACCACTGTCCTCCATAAAAAACATGACTCCATCATCTCTACGTCTCTAACACTGTCCTCCATAATAAACATGACTCCTTCATCTGTACCTCTCTACCACCATGTCCACCATAATAAACATGACTCCTTCATCTCTACCACTGTCCTCCATAATAAACATGACTCCTTCATCTCTACCTCTGTCCTCCATAATAAACATGACTCCTTCATCTCTACCACTGTCCTCCATAATAAACACGACTCCTTCATCTCTACCACTGTCCTCCATAATAAACATGACTCCTTCATCTCTACCTCTCTACCACCATGTCCTCCATAATAAACATGACTCCTTCATCTCTACCACTGTCCTCCATAATAAACATGACTCCTTCATCTCTACCACTGTCCTCCATAATAAACATGACTCCTTCATCTCTACCACTGTCCTCCATAATAAACATGACTCCTTCATCTCTCCCACTGTCCTCCATAATAAACATGACTCCTTCATCTCTACCACTGTCCTCCATAATAAACATGACTCCTTCATCTCTACCACCATGTCATCCATAATAAACATGACTCCTTCATCTCTCTACCTCTCTACCACCATGTCCTCCATAATAAACACGACTCCTTCATCTCTCCCACTGTCCTCCATAATAAACATGACTCCTTCATCTCTACCACTGTCCTCCATAATAAACATGACTCCTTCATCTCTACCACTTTCCTCCATAATAAACATGACTCCTTCATCTCTACCACTATGTCATCCATAATAAACATGACTCCTTCATCTCTCTACCTCTCTACCACCATGTCCTCCATAATAAACATGACTCCTTCATCTCTACCACTGTCCTCCATAATAAACATGACTCCATCATCTCTACCTCTCTAACACTGTCCTCCATAATAAACATGACTCCTTCATCTGTACCTCTCTACCACCATGTCCACCATAATAAACATGACTCCTTCATCTCTACCACTGTCCTCCATAATAAACATGACTCCTTCATCTCTACCTCTGTCCTCCATAATAAACATGACTCCTTCATCTCTACCACTGTCCTCCATAATAAACACGACTCCTTCATCTCTACCACTGTCCTCCATAATAAACATGACTCCTTCATCTCTACCTCTCTACCACCATGTCCTCCATAATAAACATGACTCCTTCATCTCTACCACTGTCCTCCATAATAAACATGACTCCTTCATCTCTACCACTATGTCCTCCATAATAAACATGACTCCTTCATCTCTCTACCTCTCTACCACCATGTCCTCCATAATAAACACGACTCCTTCATCTCTCCCACTGTCCTCCATAATAAACATGACTCCTTCATCTCTACCACTGTCCTCCATAATAAACATGACTCCTTCATCTCTACCACTTTCCTCCATAATAAACATGACTCCTTCATCTCTACCACTATGTCATCCATAATAAACATGACTCCTTCATCTCTCTACCTCTCTACCACCATGTCCTCCATAATAAACATGACTCCTTCATCTCTACCACTGTCCTCCATAATAAACATGACTCCATCATCTCTACGTCTCTAACACTGTCCTCCATAATAAACATGACTCCTTCATCTGTACCTCTCTACCACCATGTCCACCATAATAAACATGACTCCTTCATCTCTACCACTGTCCTCCATAATAAACATGACTCCTTCATCTCTACCACTGTCCTCCATAATAAACACGACTCCTTCATCTCTACCACTGTCCTCCATAATAAACATGACTCCTTCATCTCTACCTCTCTACCACCATGTCCTCCATAATAAACATGACTCCTTCATCTCTACCACTGTCCTCCATAATAAACATGACTCCTTCATCTCTACCACTGTCCTCCATAATAAACATGACTCCTTCATCTCTACCACTGTCCTCCATAATAAACATGACTCCTTCATCTCTCCCACTGTCCTCCATAATAAACATGACTCCTTCATCTCTACCACTGTCCTCCATAATAAACATGACTCCTTCATCTCTACCACTATGTCATCCATAATAAACATGACTCCTTCATCTCTCTACCTCTCTACCACCATGTCCTCCATAATAAACACGACTCCTTCATCTCTCCCACTGTCCTCCATAATAAACATGACTCCTTCATCTCTACCACTGTCCTCCATAATAAACATGACTCCTTCATATCTACCACTTTCCTCCATAATAAACATGACTCCTTCATCTCTACCACTATGTCATCCATAATAAACATGACTCCTTCATCTCTCTACCTCTCTACCACCATGTCCTCCATAATAAACATGACTCCTTCATCTCTACCACTGTCCTCCATAATAAACATGACTCCATCATCTCTACCTCTCTAACACTGTCCTCCATAATAAACATGACTCCTTCATCTGTACCTCTCTACCACCATGTCCACCATAATAAACATGACTCCTTCATCTCTACCACTGTCCTCCATAATAAACATGACTCCTTCATCTCTACCTCTGTCCTCCATAATAAACATGACTCCTTCATCTCTACCTCTGTCCTCCATAATAAACATGACTCCTTCATCTCTACCACTGTCCTCCATAATAAACACGACTCCTTCATCTCTACCACTGTCCTCCATAATAAACATGACTCCTTCATCTCTACCTCTCTACCACCATGTCCTCCATAATAAACATGACTCCTTCATCTCTACCACTGTCCTCCATAATAAACATGACTCCTTCATCTCTACCACTGTCCTCCATAATAAACATGAATCCTTCATCTCTACCACTATGTCATCCATAATAAACATGACTCCTTCATCTCTCTACCTCTCTCCCAACATGTCCTCCATAATAAACATGATTCCTTCATCTCTACGACTGTCCTCCATAATAAACATGACTCCTTCATCTCTACCACTGTCCTCCATAATAAACATGACTCCATCATCTCTACTTCTCTACCACTGTCCTCCATAATAAACATGACTCCTTCATCTCTACCTCTCTACCACCATGTCCTCCATAATAAACATGACTCCTTCATCTCTACCACTGTCCTCCATAATAAACATGACTCCTTCATCTCTACCACTGTCCTCCATAATAAACATGACTCCTTCATCTCTCCCACTGTCCTCCATAATAAACATGACTCCTTCATCTCTACCACTGCCCTCCATAATAAACATGACTCCTTCATCTCTACCACTGTCATCCATAATAAACATGACTCCTTCATCTCTACCACTATGTCATCCATAATAAACATGACTCCTTCATCTCTCTACCTCTCTACCACCATGTCCTCCATAATAAACATGACTCCTTCATCTCTACCACTATGTCATCCATAATAAACATGACTCCTTCATCTCTCTACCTCTCTACCACCATGTCCTCCATAATAAACATGACTCCTTCATCTCTACCACTGTCCTCCATAATAAACATGACTCCATCATCTCTACCTCTCTACCACTGTCCTCCATAATAAACATGACTCCTTCATCTCTACCTCTCTACCACCATGTCCTCCATAATAAACATGACTCCTTCATCTCTACCACTGTCCTCCATAATAAACATGACTCCTTCATCTCTCCCACTGTCCTCCATAATAAACATGACTCCTTCATCTCTACCACTGCCCTCCATAATAAACATGACTCCTTCATCTCTACCACTGTCCTCCATAATAAACATGACTCCTTCATCTCTACCACTATGTCATCCATAATAAACATCACTCCTTCATCTCTCTACCTCTCTACCACCATGTCCTCCTTAATAAACATGACTCCTTCATCTCTACGACTGTCCTCCATAATAAACATGACTCCTTCATCTCTACCACTGTCCTCCATAATAAACATGACTCCATCATCTCTACCTCTCTACCACTGTCCTCCATAATAAACATGACTCCTTCATCTCTACCTCTCTACCACCATGTCCTCCATAATAAACATGACTCCTTCATCTCTACCACTGTCCTCCATAATAAACATGACTCCTTCATCTCTACCACTGTCCTCCATAATAAACATGACTCCTTCATCTCTCCCACTGTCCTCCATAATAAACATGACTCCTTCATCTCTACCACTGTCCTCCATAATAAACATGACTCCTTCATCTCTACCACTATGTCATCCATAATAAACATGACTCCTTCATCTCTCTACCTCTCTACCACCATGTCCTCCATAATAAACACGACTCCTTCATCTCTCCCACTGTCCTCCATAATAAACATGACTCCTTCATCTCTACCACTGTCCTCCATAATAAACATGACTCCTTCATCTCTACCACTTTCCTCCATAATAAACATGACTCCTTCATCTCTACCACTATGTCATCCATAATAAACATGACTCCTTCATCTCTCTACCTCTCTACCACCATGTCCTCCATAATAAACATGACTCCTTCATCTCTACCACTGTCCTCCATAATAAACATGACTCCATCATCTCTACCTCTCTAACACTGTCCTCCATAATAAACATGACTCCTTCATCTGTACCTCTCTACCACCATGTCCACCATAATAAACATGACTCCTTCATCTCTACCACTGTCCTCCATAATAAACATGACTCCTTCATCTCTACCTCTGTCCTCCATAATAAACATGACTCCTTCATCTCTACCACTGTCCTCCATAATAAACACGACTCCTTCATCTCTACCACTGTCCTCCATAATAAACATGACTCCTTCATCTCTACCTCTCTACCACCATGTCCTCCATAATAAACATGACTCCTTCATCTCTACCACTGTCCTCCATAATAAACATGACTCCTTCATCTCTACCACTGTCCTCCATAATAAACATGAATCCTTCATCTCTACCACTATGTCATCCATAATAAACATGACTCCTTCATCTCTCTACCTCTCTACCACCATGTCCTCCAAAATAAACATGACTCCTTCATCTCTACGACTGTCCTCCATAATAAACATGACTCCTTCATCTCTACCACTGTCCTCCATAATAAACATGACTCCTTCATCTCTACCACTGTCCTCCATAATAAACATGACTCCTTCATCTCTACCACTGTCCTCCATAATAAACATGACTCCTTCATCTCTCCCACTGTCCTCCATAATAAACATGACTCCTTCATCTCTACCACTGTCCTCCATAATAAACATGACTCCTTCATCTCTACCACTATGTCATCCATAATAAACATGACTCCTTCATCTCTCTACCTCTCTACCACCATGTCCTCCATAATAAACACGACTCCTTCATCTCTCCCACTGTCCTCCATAATAAACATGACTCCTTCATCTCTACCACTGTCCTCCATAATAAACATGACTCCTTCATCTCTACCACTTTCCTCCATAATAAACATGACTCCTTCATCTCTACCACTATGTCATCCATAATAAACATGACTCCTTCATCTCTCTACCTCTCTACCACCATGTCCTCCATAATAAACATGACTCCTTCATCTCTACCACTGTCCTCCATAATAAACATGACTCCATCATCTCTACTTCTCTACCACTGTCCTCCATAATAAACATGACTCCTTCATCTCTACCTCTCTACCACCATGTCCTCCATAATAAACATGACTCCTTCATCTCTACCACTGTCCTCCATAATAAACATGACTCCTTCATCTCTACCACTGTCCTCCATAATAAACATGACTCCTTCATCTCTCCCACTGTCCTCCATAATAAACATGACTCCTTCATCTCTACCACTGCCCTCCATAATAAACATGACTCCTTCATCTCTACCACTGTCATCCATAATAAACATGACTCCTTCATCTCTACCACTATGTCATCCATAATAAACATGACTCCTTCATCTCTCTACCTCTCTACCACCATGTCCTCCATAATAAACATGACTCCTTCATCTCTACCACTATGTCATCCATAATAAACATGACTCCTTCATCTCTCTACCTCTCTACCACCATGTCCTCCATAATAAACATGACTCCTTCATCTCTACCACTGTCCTCCATAATAAACATGACTCCATCATCTCTACCTCTCTACCACTGTCCTCCATAATAAACATGACTCCTTCATCTCTACCTCTCTACCACCATGTCCTCCATAATAAACATGACTCCTTCATCTCTACCACTGTCCTCCATAATAAACATGACTCCTTCATCTCTCCCACTGTCCTCCATAATAAACATGACTCCTTCATCTCTACCACTGCCCTCCATAATAAACATGACTCCTTCATCTCTACCACTGTCCTCCATAATAAACATGACTCCTTCATCTCTACCACTATGTCATCCATAATAAACATCACTCCTTCATCTCTCTACCTCTCTACCACCATGTCCTCCTTAATAAACATGACTCCTTCATCTCTACGACTGTCCTCAATAATAAACATGACTCCTTCATCTCTACCACTGTCCTCCATAATAAACATGACTCCATCATCTCTACCTCTCTACCACTGTCCTCCATAATAAATATGACTCCTTCATCTCTACCTCTCTACCACCATGTCCTCCATAATAAACATGACTCCTTCATCTCTACCACTGTCCTCCATAATAAACATGACTCCTTCATCTCTACCACTGTCCTCCATAATAAACATGACTCCTTCATCTCTCCCACTGTCCTCCATAATAAACATGACTCCTTCATCTCTACCACTGTCCTCCATAATAAACATGACTCCTTCATCTCTACCACTATGTCATCCATAATAAACATGACTCCTTCATCTCTCTACCTCTCTACCACCATGTCCTCCATAATAAACACGACTCCTTCATCTCTCCCACTGTCCTCCATAATAAACATGACTCCTTCATCTCTACCACTGTCCTCCATAATAAACATGACTCCTTCATCTCTACCACTTTCCTCCATAATAAACATGACTCCTTCATCTCTACCACTATGTCATCCATAATAAACATGACTCCTTCATCTCTCTACCTCTCTACCACCATGTCCTCCATAATAAACATGACTCCTTCATCTCTACCACTGTCCTCCATAATAAACATGACTCCATCATCTCTACCTCTCTAACACTGTCCTCCATAATAAACATGACTCCTTCATCTGTACCTCTCTACCACCATGTCCACCATAATAAACATGACTCCTTCATCTCTACCACTGTCCTCCATAATAAACATGACTCCTTCATCTCTACCTCTGTCCTCCATAATAAACATGACTCCTTCATCTCTACCACTGTCCTCCATAATAAACACGACTCCTTCATCTCTACCACTGTCCTCCATAATAAACATGACTCCTTCATCTCTACCTCTCTACCACCATGTCCTCCATAATAAACATGACTCCTTCATCTCTACCACTGTCCTCCATAATAAACATGACTCCTTCATCTCTACCACTGTCCTCCATAATAAACATGAATCCTTCATCTCTACCACTATGTCATCCATAATAAACATGACTCCTTCATCTCTCTACCTCTCTACCACCATGTCCTCCAAAATAAACATGACTCCTTCATCTCTACGACTGTCCTCCATAATAAACATGACTCCTTCATCTCTACCACTGTCCTCCATAATAAACATGACTCCATCATCTCTACTTCTCTACCACTGTCCTCCATAATAAACATGACTCCTTCATCTCTACCTCTCTACCACCATGTCCTCCATAATAAACATGACTCCTTCATCTCTACCACTGTCCTCCATAATAAACATGACTCCTTCATCTCTACCACTATGTCATCCATAATAAACATCACTCCTTCATCTCTCTACCTCTCTACCACCATGTCCTCCTTAATAAACATGACTCCTTCATCTCTACGACTGTCCTCAATAATAAACATGACTCCTTCATCTCTACCACTGTCCTCCATAATAAACATGACTCCATCATCTCTACCTCTCTACCACTGTCCTCCATAATAAATATGACTCCTTCATCTCTACCTCTCTACCACCATGTCCTCCATAATAAACATGACTCCTTCATCTCTACCACTGTCCTCCATAATAAACATGACTCCTTCATCTCTACCACTGTCCTCCATAATAAACATGACTCCTTCATCTCTCCCACTGTCCTCCATAATAAACATGACTCCTTCATCTCTACCACTGTCCTCCATAATAAACATGACTCCTTCATCTCTACCACTATGTCATCCATAATAAACATGACTCCTTCATCTCTCTACCTCTCTACCACCATGTCCTCCATAATAAACACGACTCCTTCATCTCTCCCACTGTCCTCCATAATAAACATGACTCCTTCATCTCTACCACTGTCCTCCATAATAAACATGACTCCTTCATCTCTACCACTTTCCTCCATAATAAACATGACTCCTTCATCTCTACCACTATGTCATCCATAATAAACATGACTCCTTCATCTCTCTACCTCTCTACCACCATGTCCTCCATAATAAACATGACTCCTTCATCTCTACCACTGTCCTCCATAATAAACATGACTCCATCATCTCTACCTCTCTAACACTGTCCTCCATAATAAACATGACTCCTTCATCTGTACCTCTCTACCACCATGTCCACCATAATAAACATGACTCCTTCATCTCTACCACTGTCCTCCATAATAAACATGACTCCTTCATCTCTACCTCTGTCCTCCATAATAAACATGACTCCTTCATCTCTACCACTGTCCTCCATAATAAACACGACTCCTTCATCTCTACCACTGTCCTCCATAATAAACATGACTCCTTCATCTCTACCTCTCTACCACCATGTCCTCCATAATAAACATGACTCCTTCATCTCTACCACTGTCCTCCATAATAAACATGACTCCTTCATCTCTACCACTGTCCTCCATAATAAACATGAATCCTTCATCTCTACCACTATGTCATCCATAATAAACATGACTCCTTCATCTCTCTACCTCTCTACCACCATGTCCTCCAAAATAAACATGACTCCTTCATCTCTACGACTGTCCTCCATAATAAACATGACTCCTTCATCTCTACCACTGTCCTCCATAATAAACATGACTCCATCATCTCTACTTCTCTACCACTGTCCTCCATAATAAACATGACTCCTTCATCTCTACCTCTCTACCACCATGTCCTCCATAATAAACATGACTCCTTCATCTCTACCACTGTCCTCCATAATAAACATGACTCCTTCATCTCTACCACTGTCCTCCATAATAAACATGACCCCTTCATCTCTCCCACTGTCCTCCATAATAAACATGACTCCTTCATCTCTACCACTGCCCTCCATAATAAACATGACTCCTTCATCTCTACCACTGTCATCCATAATAAACATGACTCCTTCATCTCTCCCACTGTCCTCCAAAATAAACATGACTCCTTCATCTCTACGACTGTCCTCCATAATAAACATGACTCCTTCATCTCTACCACTGTCCTCCATAATAAACATGACTCCATCATCTCTACTTCTCTACCACTGTCCTCCATAATAAACATGACTCCTTCATCTCTACCTCTCTACCACCATGTCCTCCATAATAAACATGACTCCTTCATCTCTACCACTGTCCTCCATAATAAACATGACTCCATCATCTCTACCTCTCTAACACTGTCCTCCATAATAAACATGACTCCTTCATCTGTACCTCTCTACCACCATGTCCACCATAATAAACATGACTCCTTCATCTGTACCACTGTCCTCCATAATAAACATGACTCCTTCATCTCTCCCACTGTCCTCCATAATAAACATGACTCCTTCATCTCTCCCACTGTCCTCCATAATAAACATGACTCCTTCATCTCTACCACTGTCCTCCATAATAAACATGACTCCTTCATCTCTACCTCTGTCCTACATAATAAACATGACTCCTTCATCTCTACCACTGTCCTCCATAATAAACATGACTCCTTCATCTCTACCACTTTCCTCCATAATAAACATGACTCCTTCATCTCTACCACTATGTCATCCATAATAAACATGACTCCTTCATCTCTCTACCTCTCTACCACCATGTCCTCCATAATAAACATGACTCCTTCATCTCTACCGCTGTCCTCCATAATAAACATGACTCCATCATCTCTACCTCTCTAACACTGTCCTCCATAATAAACATGACTCCTTCATCTGTACCTCTCTACCACCATGTCCACCATAATAAACATGACTCCTTCATCTCTACCTCTGTCCTCCATAATAAACATGACTCCTTCATCTCTACCACTGTCCTCCATAATAAACATGACTCCATCATCTCTACTTCTCTACCACTGTCCTCCATAATAAACACGACTCCTTCATCTCTACCTCTCTACCACCATGTCCTCCATAATAAACATGACTCCTTCATCTCTACCACTGTCCTCCATAATAAACATGACTCCTTCATCTCTACCACTGTCCTCCATAATAAACATGAATCCTTCATCTCTACCACTATGTCATCCATAATAAACATGACTCCTTCATCTTTCTACCTCTCTACCAACATGTCCTCCATAATAAACATGACTCCTTCATCTCTACGACTGTCCTCCATAATAAACATGACTCCTTCATCTCTACCACTGTCCTCTATAATAAACATGACTCCATCATCTCTACTTCTCTACCACTGTCCTCCATAATAAACATGACTCCTTCATCTCTACCTCTTTACCACCATGTCCTCCATAATAAACATGACTCCTTCATCTCTACCACTGTCCTCCATAATAAACATGACTCCTTCATCTCTACCACTGTCCTCCATAATAAACATGACTCCTTCATCTCTCCCACTGTCCTCCATAATAAACATGACTCCTTCATCTCTACCACTGCCCTCCATAATAAACATGACTCCTTCATCTCTACCACTGTCATCCATAATAAACATGACTCCTTCATCTCTACCACTATGTCATCCATAATAAACATGACTCCTTCATCTCTCTACCTCTCTACCACCATGTCCTCCATAATAAACATGACTCCTTCATCTCTACGACTGTCCTCCATAATAAACATGACTCCTTCATCTCTACCACTGTCCTCCTTAATAAACATGACTCCATCATCTCTACCTCTCTACCACTGTCCTCCAAAATAAACATGACTCCTTCATCTCTACCTCTCTACCACCATGTCCTCCATAATAAACATGACTCCTTCATCTCTACCACTGTCCTCCATAATAAACATGACTCCTTCATCTCTACCACTGCCCTCCATAATAAACATGACTCCTTCATCTCTACCCCTGTCCTCCATAATAAACATGACTCCTTCATCTCTACCACTATGTCATCCATAATAAACATGACTCCTTCATCTCTACCACTGTCATCCATAATAAACATGACTCCTTCATCTCTACCACTATGTCATCCATAATAAACATGACTCCTTCATCTCTCTACCTCTCTACCACCATGTCCTCCATAATAAACATGACTCCTTCATCTCTACGACTGTCCTCCATAATAAACATGACTCCTTCATCTCTACCACTGTCCTCCTTAATAAACATGACTCCATCATCTCTACCTCTCTACCACTGTCCTCCAAAATAAACATGACTCCTTCATCTCTACCTCTCTACCACCATGTCCTCCATAATAAACATGACTCCTTCATCTCTACCACTGTCCTCCATAATAAACATGACTCCTTCATCTCTACCACTGCCCTCCATAATAAACATGACTCCTTCATCTCTACCCCTGTCCTCCATAATAAACATGACTCCTTCATCTCTACCACTATGTCATCCATAATAAACATGACTCCTTCATCTCTCTACCTCTCTACCACCATGTCCTCCATAATAAACATGACTCCTTCATCTCTACGACTGTCCTCCATAATAAACATGACTCCTTCATCTCTACCACTGTCCTCCTTAATAAACATGACTCCATCATCTCTACCTCTCTACCACTGTCCTCCAAAATAAACATGACTCCTTCATCTCTACCTCTCTACCACCATGTCCTCCATAATAAACATGACTCCTTCATCTCTACCACTGTCCTCCATAATAAACATGACTCCTTCATCTCTACCACTGCCCTCCATAATAAACATGACTCCTTCATCTCTACCCCTGTCCTCCATAATAAACATGACTCCTTCATCTCTACCACTATGTCATCCATAATAAACATGACTCCTTCATCTCTCTACCTCTCTACCACCATGTCCTCCATAATAAACACGACTCCTTCATCTCTCCCACTGTCCTCCATAATAAACATGACTCCTTCATCTCTACCACTGTCCTCCATAATAAACATGACTCCTTCATCTCTACAACTTTCCTCCATAATAAACATGACTCCTTCATCTCTACCACTATGTCATCCATAATAAACATGACTCCTTCATCTCTCTACCTCTCTACCACCATGTCCTCCATAATAAACATGACTCCTTCATCTCTACCACTGTCCTCCATAATAAACATGACTCCATCATCTCTACCTCTCTAACACTGTCCTCCATAATAAACATGACTCCTTCATCTGTACCTCTCTACCACCATGTCCACCATAATAAACATGACTCCTTCATCTGTACCACTGTCCTCCATAATAAACATGACTCCTTCATCTCTCCCACTGTCCTCCATAATAAACATGACTCCTTCATCTCTCCCACTGTCCTCCATAATAAACATGACTCCTTCATCTCTACCACTGTCCTCCATAATAAACATGACTCCTTCATGTCTACCTCTGTCCTACATAATAAACATGACTCCTTCATCTCTACCACTGTCCTCCATAATAAACATGACTCCTTCATCTCTACCACTGTCCTCCATAATAAACATGACTCCTTCATCTCTACCACTTTCCTCCATAATAAACATGACTCCTTCATCTCTACCTCTGTCCTCCATAATAAACATGACTCCTTCATCTCTTTACCTCTCTACCACCATGTCATCCATAATAAACATGACTCCTTCATCTCTACCACTGTCCTCCATAA
Source organism: Salmo salar (assembly GCF_965601325.2). NCBI lineage: Eukaryota > Metazoa > Chordata > Actinopteri > Salmoniformes > Salmonidae > Salmo > Salmo salar. Next base: position 109,419,638 of record NC_138291.1, on the reverse strand, counting down.
TAAACATGACTCCTTCATCTCTACCACTATGTCATCCATAATAAACATGACTCCTTCATCTTTCTACCTCTCTACCACCATGTCCTCCATAACAAACATGACTCCTTCATCTCTCCAACTCTCCTCCATAATAAACATGACTCCTTCATCTCTACCACTGTCCTCCATAATAAACATGACTCCTTCATCTCTACCACTGTCCACCATAATAAACATGACTCCTTCATCTCTACCACTGTCCTCCATAATAAACATGACTCCTTCATCTCTACAACTGTCCTCCATAATAAACATGACTCCTTCATCTCTACCACTGTCCTCCATAATAAACATGACTCCTTCATCTCTCCCACTGTCCTCCATAATAAACATGAATCCTTCATCTCTACCACTGTCCTCCATAATAAACATGACTCCTTCATCTCTACCACTATGTCATCCATAATAAACATGACTCCTTCATCTCTCTACCACCATGTCCTCCATAATAAACATGACTCCTTCATCTCTACCACTGTCCTCCATAATAAACATGACTCCATCATCTGTACCTCTCTACCACCATGTCCACCATAATAAACATGACTCCTTCATATCTACCACTGTCCTCCATAATAAACATGACTCCTTCATCTGTACCACTGTCCTCCATAATAAACATGACTCCTTCATCTCTCCCACTGTCCTCCATAATAAACATGACTCCTTCATCTCTACCACTGTCCTCCATAATAAACATGACTCCTTCATCTCTACCTCTGTCCTACATAATAAACATGACTCCTTCATCTCTACCACTGTCCTCCATAATAAACATGACTCCTTCATCTCTACCACTTTCCTCCATAATAAACATGACTCCTTCATCTCTACCACTATGTCATCCATAATAAACATGACTCCTTCATCTCTCTACCTCTCTACCACCATGTCCTCCATAATAAACATGACTCCTTCATCTCTACCACTGTCCTCAATAATAAACATGACTCCATCATCTCTACCTCTCTAACACTGTCCTCCATAATAAACATGACTCCTTCATCTGTACCTCTCTACCACCATGTCCACCATAATAAACATGACTCCTTCATCTCTACCTCTGTCCTCCATAATAAACATGACTCCTTCATCTCTACCACTGTCCTCCATAATAAACACGACTCCTTCATCTCTACCTCTCTACCACCATGTCCTCCATAATAAACATGACTCCTTCATCTCTACCACTGTCCTCCATAATAAACATGACTCCTTCATCTCTACCACTGTCCTCCATAATAAACATGAATCCTTCATCTCTACCACTATGTCATCCATAATAAACATGACTCCTTCATCTTTCTACCTCTCTACCAACATGTCCTCCATAATAAACATGACTCCTTCATCTCTACGACTGTCCTCCATAATAAACATGACTCCTTCATCTCTACCACTGTCCTCCATAATAAACATGACTCCATCATCTCTACTTCTCTACCACTGTCCTCCATAATAAACACGACTCCTTCATCTCTACCTCTCTACCACCATGTCCTCCATAATAAACATGACTCCTTCATCTCTACCACTGTCCTCCATAATAAACATGACTCCTTCATCTCTACCACTGTCCTCCATAATAAACATGAATCCTTCATCTCTACCACTATGTCATCCATAATAAACATGACTCCTTCATCTTTCTACCTCTCTACCAACATGTCCTCCATAATAAACATGACTCCTTCATCTCTACGACTGTCCTCCATAATAAACATGACTCCTTCATCTCTACCACTGTCCTCCATAATAAACATGACTCCATCATCTCTACTTCTCTACCACTGTCCTCCATAATAAACATGACTCCTTCATCTCTACCTCTTTACCACCATGTCCTCCATAATAAACATGACTCCTTCATCTCTACCACTGTCCTCCATAATAAACATGACTCCTTCATCTCTACCACTGTCCTCCATAATAAACATGACTCCTTCATCTCTCCCACTGTCCTCCATAATAAACATGACTCCTTCATCTCTACCACTGCCCTCCATAATAAACATGACTCCTTCATCTCTAACACTGTCATCCATAATAAACATGACTCCTTCATCTCTACCACTATGTCATCCATAATAAACATGACTCCTTCATCTCTCTACCTCTCTACCACCATGTCCTCCATAATAAACATGACTCCTTCATCTCTACGACTGTCCTCCATAATAAACATGACTCCTTCATCTCTACCACTGTCCTCCATAATAAACATGACTCCATCATCTCTACCTCTCTACCACTGTCCTCCAAAATAAACATGACTCCTTCATCTCTACCTCTCTACCACCATGTCCTCCATAATAAACATGACTCCTTCATCTCTACCACTGTCCTCCATAATAAACATGACTCCTTCATCTCTACCACTGTCCTCCATAATAAACATGACTCCTTCATCTCTACCACTGCCCTCCATAATAAACATGACTCCTTCATCTCTACCACTGTCCTCCATAATAAACATGACTCCTTCATCTCTACCACTATGTCATCCATAATAAACATGACTCCTTCATCTCTCTACCTCTCTACCACCATGTCCTCCATAATAAACACGACTCCTTCATCTCTCCCACTGTCCTCCATAATAAACATGACTCCTTCATCTCTACCACTGTCCTCCATAATAAACATGACTCCTTCATCTCTACAACTTTCCTCCATAATAAACATGACTCCTTCATCTCTACCACTATGTCATCCATAATAAACATGACTCCTTCATCTCTCTACCTCTCTACCACCATGTCCTCCATAATAAACATGACTCCTTCATCTCTACCACTGTCCTCCATAATAAACATGACTCCATCATCTCTACCTCTCTAACACTGTCCTCCATAATAAACATGACTCCTTCATCTGTACCTCTCTACCACCATGTCCACCATAATAAACATGACTCCTTCATCTGTACCACTGTCCTCCATAATAAACATGACTCCTTCATCTCTCCCACTGTCCTCCGTAATAAACATGACTCCTTCATCTCTCCCACTGTCCTCCATAATAAACATGACTCCTTCATCTCTACCACTGTCCTCCATAATAAACATGACTCCTTCATGTCTACCTCTGTCCTACATAATAAACATGACTCCTTCATCTCTACCACTGTCCTCCATAATAAACATGAATTCTTCATCTCTACCACTGTCCTCCATAATAAACATGACTCCTTCATCTCTACCACTTTCCTCCATAATAAACATGACTCCTTCATCTCTACCTCTGTCCTCCATAATAAACATGACTCCTTCATCTCTTTACCTCTCTACCACCATGTCATCCATAATAAACATGACTCCTTCATCTCTACCACTGTCCTCCATAATAAACATGACTCCTTCATCTCTACCACTATGTCATCCATAATAAACATGACTCCTTCATCTTTCTACCTCTCTACCACCATGTCCTCCATAACAAACATGACTCCTTCATCTCTCCAACTCTCCTCCATAATAAACATGACTCCTTCATCTCTACCACTGTCCTCCATAATAAACATGACTCCTTCATCTCTACCACTGTCCTCAATAATAAACATGACTCCTTCATCTCTACCTCTCTACCACCATGTCCTCCATAATAAACATGACTCCTTCATCTCTACCACTGTCCTCCATAATAAACATGACTCCTTCATCTCTACCACTGTCCTCCATAATAAACATGAATCCTTCATCTCTACCACTATGTCATCCATAATAAACATGACTCCTTCATCTTTCTACCTCTCTACCAACATGTCCTCCATAATAAACATGACTCCTTCATCTCTACGACTGTCCTCCATAATAAACATGACTCCTTCATCTCTACCACTGTCCTCCATAATAAACATGACTCCATCATCTCTACTTCTCTACCACTGTCCTCCATAATAAACACGACTCCTTCATCTCTACCTCTCTACCACCATGTCCTCCATAATAAACATGACTCCTTCATCTCTACCACTGTCCTCCATAATAAACATGACTCCTTCATCTCTACCACTGTCCTCCATAATAAACATGAATCCTTCATCTCTACCACTATGTCATCCATAATAAACATGACTCCTTCATCTTTCTACCTCTCTACCAACATGTCCTCCATAATAAACATGACTCCTTCATCTCTACGACTGTCCTCCATAATAAACATGACTCCTTCATCTCTCCCACTGTCCTCCATAATAAACATGACTCCTTCATCTCTACCACTGCCCTCCATAATAAACATGACTCCTTCATCTCTACCACTGTCATCCATAATAAACATGACTCCTTCATCTCTACCACTATGTCATCCATAATAAACATGACTCCTTCATCTCTCTACCTCTCTACCACCATGTCCTCCATAATAAACATGACTCCTTCATCTCTACGACTGTCCTCCATAATAAACATGACTCCTTCATCTCTACCACTGTCCTCCATAATAAACATGACTCCATCATCTCTACCTCTCTACCACTGTCCTCCAAAATAAACATGACTCCTTCATCTCTACCTCTCTACCACCATGTCCTCCATAATAAACATGACTCCTTCATCTCTACCACTGTCCTCCATAATAAACATGACTCCTTCATCTCTACCACTGTCCTCCATAATAAACATGACTCCTTCATCTCTACCACTGCCCTCCATAATAAACATGACTCCTTCATCTCTACCACTGTCCTCCATAATAAACATGACTCCTTCATCTCTACCACTATGTCATCCATAATAAACATGACTCCTTCATCTCTCTACCTCTCTACCACCATGTCCTCCATAATAAACACGACTCCTTCATCTCTCCCACTGTCCTCCATAATAAACATCACTCCTTCATCTCTACCACTGTCCTCCATAATAAACATGACTCCTTCATTTCTACAACTTTCCTCCATAATAAACATGACTCCTTCATCTCTACCACTATGTCATCCATAATAAACATGACTCCTTCATCTCTCTACCTCTCTACCACCATGTCCTCCATAATAAACATGACTCCTTCATCTCTACCACTGTCCTCCATAATAAACATGACTCCATCATCTCTACCTCTCTAACACTGTCCTCCATAATAAACATGACTCCTTCATCTGTACCTCTTTACCACCATGTCCTCCATAATAAACATGACTCCTTCATCTCTACGACTGTCCTCCATAATAAACATGACTCCTTCATCTCTACCACTGTCCTCCATAATAAACATGACTCCTTCATCTCTCCCACTGTCCTCCATAATAAACATGACTCCTTCATCTCTACCACTGCCCTCCATAATAAACATGACTCCTTCATCTCTACCACTGTCATCCATAATAAACATGACTCCTTCATCTCTACCACTATGTCATCCATAATAAACATGACTCCTTCATCTCTCTACCTCTCTACCACCATGTCCTCCATAATAAACATGACTCCTTCATCTCTACGACTGTCCTCCATAATAAACATGACTCCTTCATCTCTACCACTGTCCTCCATAATAAACACGACTCCATCATCTCTACCTCTCTACCACTGTCCTCCAAAATAAACATGACTCCTTCATCTCTACCTCTCTACCACCATGTCCTCCATAATAAACATGACTCCTTCATCTCTACCACTGTCCTCCATAATAAACATGACTCCTTCATCTCTACCACTGTCCTCCATAATAAACATGACTCCTTCATCTCTACCACTGCCCTCCATAATAAACATGACTCCTTCATCTCTACCACTGTCCTCCATAATAAACATGACTCCTTCATCTCTACCACTATGTCATCCATAATAAACATGACTCCTTCATCTCTCTACCTCTCTACCACCATGTCCTCCATAATAAACACGACTCCTTCATCTCTCCCACTGTCCTCCATAATAAACATCACTCCTTCATCTCTACCACTGTCCTCCATAATAAACATGACTCCTTCATTTCTACAACTTTCCTCCATAATAAACATGACTCCTTCATCTCTACCAATATGTCATCCATAATAAACATGACTCCTTCATCTCTCTACCTCTCTACCACCATGTCCTCCATAATAAACATGACTCCTTCATCTCTACCACTGTCCTCCATAATAAACATGACTCCATCATCTCTACCTCTCTAACACTGTCCTCCATAATAAACATGACTCCTTCATCTGTACCTCTTTACCACCATGTCCTCCATAATAAACATGACTCCTTCATCTCTACGACTGTCCTCCATAATAAACATGACTCCTTCATCTCTACCACTGTCCTCCATAATAAACATGACTCCTTCATCTCTCCCACTGTCCTCCATAATAAACATGACTCCTTCATCTCTACCACTGCCCTCCATAATAAACATGACTCCTTCATCTCTACCACTGTCATCCATAATAAACATGACTCCTTCATCTCTACCACTATGTCATCCATAATAAACATGACTCCTTCATCTCTCTACCTCTCTACCACCATGTCCTCCATAATAAACATGACTCCTTCATCTCTACGACTGTCCTCCATAATAAACATGACTCCTTCATCTCTACCACTGTCCTCCATAATAAACATGACTCCATCATCTCTACCTCTCTACCACTGTCCTCCAAAATAAACATGACTCCTTCATCTCTACCTCTCTACCACCATGTCCTCCATAATAAACATGACTCCTTCATCTCTACCACTGTCCTCCATAATAAACATGACTCCTTCATCTCTACCACTGTCCTCCATAATAAACATGACTCCTTCATCTCTACCACTGCCCTCCATAATAAACATGACTCCTTCATCTCTACCACTGTCCTCCATAATAAACATGACTCCTTCATCTCTACCACTATGTCATCCATAATAAACATGACTCCTTCATCTCTCTACCTCTCTACCACCATGTCCTCCATAATAAACACGACTCCTTCATCTCTCCCACTGTCCTCCATAATAAACATGACTCCTTCATCTCTACCACTGTCCTCCATAATAAACATGACTCCTTCATCTCTACAACTTTCCTCCATAATAAACATGACTCCTTCATCTCTACCACTATGTCATCCATAATAAACATGACTCCTTCATCTCTCTACCTCTCTACCACCATGTCCTCCATAATAAACATGACTCCTTCATCTCTACCACTGTCCTCCATAATAAACATGACTCCATCATCTCTACCTCTCTAACACTGTCCTCCATAATAAACATGACTCCTTCATCTGTACCTCTCTACCACCATGTCCACCATAATAAACATGACTCCTTCATCTGTACCACTGTCCTCCATAATAAACATGACTCCTTCATCTCTCCCACTGTCCTCCATAATAAACATGACTCCTTCATCTCTCCCACTGTCCTCCATAATAAACATGACTCCTTCATCTCTACCACTGTCCTCCATAATAAACATGACTCCTTCATGTCTACCTCTGTCCTACATAATAAACATGACTCCTTCATCTCTACCACTGTCCTCCATAATAAACATGACTCCTTCATCTCTACCACTGTCCTCCATAATAAACATGACTCCTTCATCTCTACCACTATGTCATCCATAATAAACATGACTCCTTCATCTTTCTACCTCTGTACCACCATGTCCTCCATAACAAACATGACTCCTTCATCTCTCCAACTCTCCTCCATAATAAACATGACTCCTTCATCTCTACCACTGTCCTCCATAATAAACATGACTCCTTCATCTCTACCACTGTCCACCATAATAAACATGACTCCTTCATCTCTACCACTGTCCTCCATAATAAACATGACTCCTTCATCTCTACAACTGTCCTCCATAATAAACATGACTCCTTCATCTCTACCACTGTCCTCCATAATAAACATGACTCCTTCATCTCTCCCACTGTCCTCCATAATAAACATGAATCCTTCATCTCTACCACTGTCCTCCATAATAAACATGACTCCTTCATCTCTACCACTATGTCATCCATAATAAACATGACTCCTTCATCTCTCTACCACCATGTCCTCCATAATAAACATGACTCCTTCATCTCTACCACTGTCCTCCATAATAAACATGACTCCATCATCTGTACCTCTCTACCACCATGTCCACCATAATAAACATGACTCCTTCATATCTACCACTGTCCTCCATAATAAACATGACTCCTTCATCTGTACCACTGTCCTCCATAATAAACATGACTCCTTCATCTCTCCCACTGTCCTCCATAATAAACATGACTCCTTCATCTCTACCACTGTCCTCCATAATAAACATGAGTCCTTCATCTCTACATCTCTCCTCCATAATAAACATGACTCCTTCATCTCTCTATCTCTCTACCACCATGTCCTCCATCATAAACATGACTCCTTCATCTCTACCACTGTCCTCCATAATAAACATGACTCCTTCATCTCTACCACTGTCCTCCATAATAAACATGAGTCCTTCATCTCTCCCACTGTCCTCCATAATAAACATGACTCCATCTCTACCACTGTCCTCCATAATAAACATGACTCCTTCATCTCTACCACTGTCCTCCATAATAAACATGACTTCTTCATCTCTACCTCTGTCCTCCATAATAAACATGACACCTTCATCTCTCTACCTCTCTACCACCATGTCATCCATAATAAACATGACTCCTTCATCTCTACCACTGTCATCCATAATAAACATGACTCCTTCATCTCTCTACCTCTACCACAATTTCCTCCATAATAAGCATGACTCCATCATCTCTCCCAATGTCCTCCATAATAAACATGACTCCTTCATCTCTCCACCACTCTACCACTGTCCTCCATAATAAACATGACTCCTTCATCTCTACCACTGTCCTCCATAATAAACATGACTCCTTCATCTCTACCACTGTGTCATCCATAATAAACATGACTCCTTCATCTCTCTACCTCTCTACCACCATGTCCTCCATAATAAACATGACTCCTTCATCTCTACCACTGTCCATCCATAATAAACATGACTCCTTCATCTCTACCACTATGTCATCCATAATAAACATGACTCCTTCATCTCTCTACCACCATGTCCTCCATAATAAACATGACTCCTTCATCTCTACCACTGTCCTCCATAATAAACATGACTCCATCATCTCTACCTCTCTAACACTGTCCTCCATAATAAACATGACTCCTTCATCTGTACCTCTCTACCACCATGTCCACCATAATAAACATGACTCCTTCATCTGTACCTCTCTACCACCATGTCCACCATAATAAACATTACTCCTTCATCTCTACCACTGTCCTCCATAATAAACATGACTCCTTCATCTGTACCACTGTCCTCCATAATAAACATGACTCCTTCATCTCTACCACTGTCATCCATAATAAACATGACTCCTTCATCTCTACCACTGTCCTCCATAATAAACATGACTCCTTCATCTCTACCACTATGTCATCCATAATAAACACTACTCCATCTCTCCCACTGTCCTCCATAATAAACATGACTCCTTCATCTCTACCACTGTCCTCCATAAAAAACATGACTCCTTCATCTCTACCACTATGTCATCCATAATAAACATGACTCCTTCATCTCTCTACCACCATGTCCTCCATAATAAACATGACTCCTTCATCTCTACCACTGTCCTCCATAATAAACATGACTCCATCATCTCTACCTCTCTAACACTGTCCTCCATAATAAACATGACTCCTTCATCTGTACCTCTCTACCACCATGTCCACCATAATAAACATTACTCCTTCATCTCTACCACTGTCCTCCATAATAAACATGACTCCTTCATCTGTACCACTGTCCTCCATAATAAACATGACTCCTTCATCTCTACCACTGTCATCCATAATAAACATGACTCCTTCATCTCTACCACTGTCCTCCATAATAAACATGACTCCTTCATCTCTACCACTATGTCATCCATAATAAACATGACTCCTTCATCTCTACCACTGTCCTCCATAATAAACATGACTCCTTCATCTCTACCACTATGTCATTCATAATAAACATGACTCCTTCATCTCTACCACTATGTCATCCATAATAAACATGACTCCTTCATCTCTCTACCTCTCTACCACCATGTCCTCCATAATAAACACTACTCCATCTCTCCCACTGTCCTCCATAATAAACATGACTCCTTCATCTCTACCACTGTCCTCCATAAAAAACATGACTCCTTCATCTCTACCACTATGTCATCCATAATAAACATGACTCCTTCATCTCTCTACCACCATGTCCTCCATAATAAACATGACTCCTTCATCTCTACCACTGTCCTCCATAATAAACATGACTCCATCATCTCTACCTCTCTAACACTGTCCTCCATAATAAACATGACTCCTTCATCTGTACCTCTCTACCACCATGTCCACCATAATAAACATGACTCCTTCATCTGTACCTCTCTACCACCATGTCCACCATAATAAACATTACTCCTTCATCTCTACCACTGTCCTCCATAATAAACATGACTCCTTCATCTGTACCACTGTCCTCCATAATAAACATGACTCCTTCATCTCTACCACTGTCATCCATAATAAACATGACTCCTTCATCTCTACCACTGTCCTCCATAATAAACATGACTCCTTCATCTCTACCACTATGTCATCCATAATAAACACTACTCCATCTCTCCCACTGTCCTCCATAATAAACATGACTCCTTCATCTCTACCACTGTCCTCCATAAAAAACATGACTCCTTCATCTCTACCACTATGTCATCCATAATAAACATGACTCCTTCATCTCTCTACCTCTCTACCACCATGTCCTCCATAATAAACATGACTCCTTCATCTCTCCCACTGTCCTCCATAATAAACATGACTCCTTCATCTCTACCACTGTCCTCCATAATAAACATGACTCCTTCATGTCTACCACTGTCCTCCATAATAAACATGACTCCTTCATCTCTACCACTGTCCTCCATAATAAACATGACTCCTTCATCTCTACCTCTGTCCTACATAATAAACATGACTCCTTCATCTCTACCACTGTCCTCCATAATAAACATGACTCCTTCATCTCTACCACTGTCCTCCATAATAAACATGACTCCTTCATCTCTCTACCTCTCTACCACCATGTCATCCATAATAAACATGACTCCTTCATCTCTACCACTGTCCTCCATAATAAACATGACTCTTTCATCTCTACCTCTGTCCTCCATAATAAACACGACTCCTTCATCTCTCTACCTCTCTACCCCCATGTAATCCATAATAAACATGACTCCTTCATCTCTACCACTGTCATCCATAATAAACATGACTCCTTCATCTCTACCACTGTCCTCCATAATAAACATGACTCCTTCATCTCTACCACTATGTCATCCATAATAAACATGACTCCTTCATCTCTACCACTGTCCTCCATAATAAACATGACTCCTTCATCTCTACCACTGTCCTCCATAATAAACATGACTCCTTCATCTCTACCACTGTCCTCCATAATAAACATGACTCCTTCATCTCTCCCACTGTCCTCCATAATAAACATGACTCCTTCATCTCTACCACTGTCCTCCATAATAAACATGACTCCTTCATCTCTACCACTGTCCTCCATAATAAACATGACTCCTTCATCTCTACCACTGTCCTCCATAATAAACATGACTCCTTCATCTCTACCTCTGTCCTCCATAATAAACATGACTCCTTCATCCCTCTACCTCTCTACCACCATGTCATCCATAATAAACATGACTCCTTCATCTCTACCACTGTCATCCATAATAAACATGACTCCTTCATCTCTCTACCTCTACCACAATTTCCTCCATAATAAGCATGACTCCTTCATCTCTACCACTGTCCTCCATAATAAACATGACTCCTTCATCTCTACCACTGTCCTCCATAATAAACATGACTCCTTCATCTCTACCTCTGTCCTCCATAATAAACACGACTCCTTCATCTCTCTACCTCTCTACCCCCATGTAATCCATAATAAACATGACTCCTTCATCTCTACCACTGTCCTCCATAATAAACATGACTCCTTCATCTCTACCACTGTCCTCCATAATAAACATGACTCCTTCATCTCTACCACTATGTCATCCATAATAAACATGACTCCTTCATCTCTACCACTGTCCTCCATAATAAACATGACTCCTTCATCTCTACCACTGTCCTCCATAATAAACATGACTCCTTCATCTCTACCACTGTCCTCCATAATAAACATGACTCCTTCATCTCTCCCACTGTCCTCCATAATAAACATGACTCCTTCATCTCAACCACTGTCCTCCATAATAAACATGACTCCTTCATCTCTCCCACTGTCCTCCATAATAAACATGACTCCTTCATCTCTCCCACTGTCCTCCATAATAAACATGACTCCTTCATCTCTACCTCTGTCCTCCATAATAAACATGACTCCTTCATCCCTCTACCTCTCTACCACCAGGTCATCCATAATAAACATGACTCCTTAATCTCTACCACTGTCATCCATAATAAACATGACTCCTTCATCTCTCTACCTCTACCACAATTTCCTCCATAATAAGCATGACTCCTTCATCTCTCCCAATGTCCTCCATAATAAACATGACTCCTTCATCTCTACCACTGTCCTCCATAATAAACATGACTCCTTCATCTCTACCTCTGTCCTCCATAATAAACATGACTCCTTCATCTCTACCACTGTCCTCCATAATAAACATGACTCCTTCATCTCTACCACTGTCCTCCATAATAAACATGACTCCTTCATCTCTACCTCTGTCCTCCATAATAAACATGACTCCTTCATCTCTACCTCTCTACCACCATGTCCTCCATAATAAACATGACTCCTTCATCTCTACCACTGTCCTCCATAATAAACATGACTCCTTCATCTCTCCCACTGTCCTCCATAATAAACATGACTCCTTCATCTCTACCACTGCCCTCCATAATAAACATGACTCCTTCATCTCTACCACTGTCCTCCATAATAAACATGACTCCTTCATCTCTACCACTATGTCATCCATAATAAACATGACTCCTTCATCTCTACCACTGTCCTCCATAATAAACATGACTCCTTCATCTCTACCACTGTCCTCCATAATAAACATGACTCCTTCATCTCTACCACTGTCCTCCATAATAAACATGACTCCTTCATCTCTCCCACTGTCCTCCATAATAAACATGACTCCTTCATCTCAACCACTGTCCTCCATAATAAACATGACTCCTTCATCTCTCCCACTGTCCTCCATAATAAACATGACTCCTTCATCTCTCCCACTGTCCTCCATAATAAACATGACTCCTTCATCTCTACCTCTGTCCTCCATAATAAACATGACTCCTTCATCCCTCTACCTCTCTACCACCAGGTCATCCATAATAAACATGACTCCTTAATCTCTACCACTGTCATCCATAATAAATATGACTCCTTCATCTCTCTACCTCTACCACAATTTCCTCCATAATAAGCATGACTCCTTCATCTCTCCCAATGTCCTCCATAATAAACATGACTCCTTCATCTCTACCACTGTCCTCCATAATAAACATGACTCCTTCATCTCTACCTCTGTCCTCCATAATAAACATGACTCCTTCATCTCTCTACCTCTCTACCACCATGTCATCCATAATAAACATGACTCCTTCATCTCTACCACTGTCCTCCATAATAAACATGACTCCTTCATCTCTACCTCTGTCCTACATAATAAACATGACACCTTCATCTCTACCACTGTCCTCCATAACAAACATGACTCCTTCATCTCTCCCACTGTCCTCCATAATAAACATCACTCCTTCATCTCTACCACTGTCCTCCATAATAAACATGACTCCTTCATCTCTACCTCTGTCCTACATAATAAACATGACTCCTTCATCTCTACCACTGTCCTCCATAATAAACATGACTCCTTCATCTCTACCACTGTCCTCCATAATAAACATGACTCCTTCATCTCTACCTCTGTCCTCCATAATAAACATGACTCCTTCATCTCTTCCTCTCTACCACCATGTCCTCCATAATAAACATGACTCCTTCATCTCTCTACCTCTCTACCACTGTCCTCCATAATAAACATGACTCCTTCATCTCTACCACTGTCCTCCATAATAAACATGACTCCTTCATCTCTACCAATGTCCTCCATAATAAACATGACTCCTTCATCTCTACCTCTGTCCTACATAATAAACATGACTCCTTCATCTCTACCACTGTCCTCCATAACAAACATGACTCCTTCATCTCTCCCACTGTCCTCCATAATAAACATGACTCCTTCATCTCTAGCACTGTCCTCCATAACAAACATGACTCCTTCATCTCTCCCACTGTCCTCCATAATAAACATGACTCCTTCATCTCTAGCACTGTCCTCCATAATAAACATGACTCCTTCATCTCTACCTCTGTCCTACATAATAAACATGACTCCTTCATCTCTACCACTGTCCTCCATAATAAACATGACTCCTTCATCTCTACCACTGTCCTCCATAATAAACATGACTCCTTCATCTCTACCTCTGTCCTCCATAATAAACATGACTCCTTCATCTCTACCTCTCTACCAACATGTCCTCCATAATAAACATGACTCCTTAATCTCTCCCACTGTCCTCCATAATAAACATGACTCCTTCATGTCTACCACTGCCCTCCATAATAAACATGACTCCTTCATCTCTACCACTGTCCTCCATAATAAACATGACTCCTTCATCTCTACCACTATGTCATCCATAATAAACATGACTCCTTCATCTCTCTACCTCTCTACCACCATGTCCTCCATAATAAACACTACTCCATCTCTCCCACTGTCCTCCATAATAAACATGACTCCTTCATCTCTACCACTGTCCTCCATAAAAAACATGACTCCTTCATCTCTACCACTGTCCTCCATAATAAACATGACTCCTTCATCTCTACCACTATGTCATCCATAATAAACATGACTCCTTCATCTCTCTACCACCATGTCCTCCATAATAAACATGACTCCTTCATCTCTACCACTGTCCTCCATAATAAACATGACTCCATCATCTCTACCTCTCTAACACTGTCCTCCATAATAAACATGACTCCTTCATCTGTACCTCTCTACCACCATGTCCACCATAATAAACATTACTCCTTCATCTCTACCACTGTCCTCCATAATAAACATGACTCCTTCATCTGTACCACTGTCCTCCATAATAAACATGACTCCTTCATCTCTACCACTGTCATCCATAATAAACATGACTCCTTCATCTCTACCACTGTCCTCCATAATAAACATGACTCCTTCATCTCTACCACTATGTCATCCATAATAAACATGACTCCTTCATCTCTACCACTGTCCTCCATAATAAACATGACTCCTTCATCTCTACCACTATGTCATCCATAATAAACATGACTCCTTCATCTCTCTACCTCTCTACCACCATGTCCTCCATAATAAACATGACTCCTTCATCTCTCCCACTGTCCTCCATAATAAACATGACTCCTTCATCTCTACCACTGTCCTCCATAATAAACATGACTCCTTCATGTCTACCACTGTCCTCCATAATAAACATGACTCCTTCATCTCTACCACTGTCCTCCATAATAAACATGACTCCTTCATCTCTACCTCTGTCCTACATAATAAACATGACTCCTTCATCTCTACCACTGTCCTCCATAATAAACATGACTCCTTCATCTCTACCACTGTCCTCCATAATAAACATGACTCCTTCATCTCTCTACCTCTCTACCACCATGTCATCCATAATAAACTTGACTCCTTCATCTCTACCACTGTCCTCCATAATAAACATGACTCCTTCATCTCTAACTCTGTCCTACATAATAAACATGACTCCTTCATCTCTACCACTGTCCTCCATAATAAACATGACTCCTTCATCTCTACCACTGTCCTCCATAATAAACATGACTCCTTCATCTCTACCTCTGTCCTCCATAATAAACATGACTCCTTCATCTCTACCTCTCTACCACCATGTCCTCCATAATAAACATGACTCCTTAATCTCTCCCACTGTCCTCCATAATAAACATGACTCCTTCATGTCTACCACTGCCCTCCATAATAAACATGACTCCTTCATCTCTACCACTGTCCTCCATAATAAACATGACTCCTTCATCTCTACCACTATGTCATCCATAATAAACATGACTCCTTCATCTCTCTACCTCTCTACCACCATGTCCTCCATAATAAACACTACTCCATCTCTCCCACTGTCCTCCATAATAAACATGACTCCTTCATCTCTACCACTGTCCTCCATAAAAAACATGACTCCTTCATCTCTACCACTGTCCTCCATAATAAACATGACTCCTTCATCTCTACCACTATGTCATCCATAATAAACATGACTCCTTCATCTCTCTACCACCATGTCCTCCATAATAAACATGACTCCTTCATCTCTCCCACTGTCCTCCATAATAAACATGACTCCTTCATCTCTACCACTGCCCTCCATAATAAACATGACTCCTTCATCTCTACCACTGTCCTCCATAATAAACATGACTCCTTCATCTCTACCACTATGTCATCCATAATAAACATGACTCCTTCATCTCTACCACTGTCCTCCATAATAAACATGACTCCTTCATCTCTACCACTGTCCTCCATAATAAACATGACTCCTTCATCTCTACCACTGTCCTCCATAATAAACATGACTCCTTCATCTCTCCCACTGTCCTCCATAATAAACATGACTCCTTCATCTCAACCACTGTCCTCCATAATAAACATGACTCCTTCATCTCTCCCACTGTCCTCCATAATAAACATGACTCCTTCATCTCTCCCACTGTCCTCCATAATAAACATGACTCCTTCATCTCTACCTCTGTCCTCCATAATAAACATGACTCCTTCATCCCTCTACCTCTCTACCACCAGGTCATCCATAATAAACATGACTCCTTAATCTCTACCACTGTCATCCATAATAAATATGACTCCTTCATCTCTCTACCTCTACCACAATTTCCTCCATAATAAGCATGACTCCTTCATCTCTCCCAATGTCCTCCATAATAAACATGACTCCTTCATCTCTACCACTGTCCTCCATAATAAACATGACTCCTTCATCTCTACCTCTGTCCTCCATAATAAACATGACTCCTTCATCTCTCTACCTCTCTACCACCATGTCATCCATAATAAACATGACTCCTTCATCTCTACCACTGTCCTCCATAATAAACATGACTCCTTCATCTCTACCTCTGTCCTACATAATAAACATGACACCTTCATCTCTACCACTGTCCTCCATAACAAACATGACTCCTTCATCTCTCCCACTGTCCTCCATAATAAACATCCCTCCTTCATCTCTACCACTGTCCTCCATAATAAACATGACTCCTTCATCTCTACCTCTGTCCTACATAATAAACATGACTCCTTCATCTCTACCACTGTCCTCCATAATAAACATGACTCCTTCATCTCTACCACTGTCCTCCATAATAAACATGACTCCTTCATCTCTACCTCTGTCCTCCATAATAAACATGACTCCTTCATCTCTTCCTCTCTACCACCATGTCCTCCATAATAAACATGACTCCTTCATCTCTCTACCTCTCTACCACTGTCCTCCATAATAAACATGACTCCTTCATCTCTACCACTGTCCTCCATAATAAACATGACTCCTTCATCTCTACCAATGTCCTCCATAATAAACATGACTCCTTCATCTCTACCTCTGTCCTACATAATAAACATGACTCCTTCATCTCTACCACTGTCCTCCATAACAAACATGACTCCTTCATCTCTCCCACTGTCCTCCATAATAAACATGACTCCTTCATCTCTAGCACTGTCCTCCATAACAAACATGACTCCTTCATCTCTCCCACTGTCCTCCATAATAAACATGACTCCTTCATCTCTAGCACTGTCCTCCATAATAAACATGACTCCTTCATCTCTACCTCTGTCCTACATAATAAACATGACTCCTTCATCTCTACCACTGTCCTCCATAATAAACATGACTCCTTCATCTCTACCACTGTCCTCCATAATAAACATGACTCCTTCATCTCTACCTCTGTCCTCCATAATAAACATGACTCCTTCATCTCTACCTCTCTACCACCATGTCCTCCATAATAAACATGACTCCTTAATCTCTCCCACTGTCCTCCATAATAAACATGACTCCTTCATGTCTACCACTGCCCTCCATAATAAACATGACTCCTTCATCTCTACCACTGTCCTCCATAATAAACATGACTCCTTCATCTCTACCACTATGTCATCCATAATAAACATGACTCCTTCATCTCTCTACCTCTCTACCACCATGTCCTCCATAATAAACACTACTCCATCTCTCCCACTGTCCTCCATAATAAACATGACTCCTTCATCTCTACCACTGTCCTCCATAAAAAACATGACTCCTTCATCTCTACCACTGTCCTCCATAATAAACATGACTCCTTCATCTCTACCACTATGTCATCCATAATAAACATGACTCCTTCATCTCTCTACCACCATGTCCTCCATAATAAACATGACTCCTTCATCTCTACCACTGTCCTCCATAATAAACATGACTCCATCATCTCTACCTCTCTAACACTGTCCTCCATAATAAACATGACTCCTTCATCTGTACCTCTCTACCACCATGTCCACCATAATAAACATTACTCCTTCATCTCTACCACTGTCCTCCATAATAAACATGACTCCTTCATCTGTACCACTGTCCTCCATAATAAACATGACTCCTTCATCTCTACCACTGTCATCCATAATAAACATGACTCCTTCATCTCTACCACTGTCCTCCATAATAAACATGACTCCTTCATCTCTACCACTATGTCATCCATAATAAACATGACTCCTTCATCTCTACCACTGTCCTCCATAATAAACATGACTCCTTCATCTCTACCACTATGTCATCCATAATAAACATGACTCCTTCATCTCTCTACCTCTCTACCACCATGTCCTCCATAATAAACATGACTCCTTCATCTCTCCCACTGTCCTCCATAATAAACATGACTCCTTCATCTCTACCACTGTCCTCCATAATAAACATGACTCCTTCATGTCTACCACTGTCCTCCATAATAAACATGACTCCTTCATCTCTACCACTGTCCTCCATAATAAACATGACTCCTTCATCTCTACCTCTGTCCTACATAATAAACATGACTCCTTCATCTCTACCACTGTCCTCCATAATAAACATGACTCCTTCATCTCTACCACTGTCCTCCATAATAAACATGACTCCTTCATCTCTCTACCTCTCTACCACCATGTCATCCATAATAAACTTGACTCCTTCATCTCTACCACTGTCCTCCATAATAAACATGACTCCTTCATCTCTAACTCTGTCCTACATAATAAACATGACTCCTTCATCTCTACCACTGTCCTCCATAATAAACATGACTCCTTCATCTCTACCACTGTCCTCCATAATAAACATGACTCCTTCATCTCTACCTCTGTCCTCCATAATAAACATGACTCCTTCATCTCTACCTCTCTACCACCATGTCCTCCATAATAAACATGACTCCTTAATCTCTCCCACTGTCCTCCATAATAAACATGACTCCTTCATGTCTACCACTGCCCTCCATAATAAACATGACTCCTTCATCTCTACCACTGTCCTCCATAATAAACATGACTCCTTCATCTCTACCACTATGTCATCCATAATAAACATGACTCCTTCATCTCTCTACCTCTCTACCACCATGTCCTCCATAATAAACACTACTCCATCTCTCCCACTGTCCTCCATAATAAACATGACTCCTTCATCTCTACCACTGTCCTCCATAAAAAACATGACTCCTTCATCTCTACCACTGTCCTCCATAATAAACATGACTCCTTCATCTCTACCACTATGTCATCCATAATAAACATGACTCCTTCATCTCTCTACCACCATGTCCTCCATAATAAACATGACTCCTTCATCTCTACCACTGTCCTCCATAATAAACATGACTCCATCATCTCTACCTCTCTAACACTGTCCTCCATAATAAACATGACTCCTTCATCTGTACCTCTCTACCACCATGTCCACCATAATAAACATTACTCCTTCATCTCTACCACTGTCCTCCATAATAAACATGACTCCTTCATCTGTACCACTGTCCTCCATAATAAACATGACTCCTTCATCTCTACCACTGTCATCCATAATAAACATGACTCCTTCATCTCTACCACTGTCCTCCATAATAAACATGACTCCTTCATCTCTACCACTATGTCATCCATAATAAACATGACTCCTTCATCTCTACCACTGTCCTCCATAATAAACATGACTCCTTCATCTCTACCACTATGTCATCCATAATAAACATGACTCCTTCATCTCTCTACCTCTCTACCACCATGTCCTCCATAATAAACATGACTCCTTCATCTCTCCCACTGTCCTCCATAATAAACATGACTCCTTCATCTCTACCACTGTCCTCCATAATAAACATGACTCCTTCATGTCTACCACTGTCCTCCATAATAAACATGACTCCTTCATCTCTACCACTGTCCTCCATAATAAACATGACTCCTTCATCTCTACCTCTGTCCTACATAATAAACATGACTCCTTCATCTCTACCACTGTCCTCCATAATAAACATGACTCCTTCATCTCTACCACTGTCCTCCATAATAAACAGGACTCCTTCATCTCTCTACCTCTCTACCACCATGTCATCCATAATAAACATGACTCCTTCATCTCTACCACTGTCCTCCATAATAAACATGACTCTTTCATCTCTACCTCTGTCCTCCATAATAAACACGACTCCTTCATCTCTCTACCTCTCTACCCCCATGTCATCCATAATAAACATGACTCCTTCATCTCTACCACTGTCCTCCATAATAAACATGACTCCTTCATCTCTACCACTGTCATCCATAATAAACATGACTCCTTCATCTCTACCACTGTCCTCCATAATAAACATGACTCCTTCATCTCTACCACTATGTCATCCATAATAAACATGACTCCTTCATCTCTCTACCTCTCTACCACCATGTCCTCCATAATAAACATGACTCCTTCATCTCTCCCACTGTCCTCCATAATAAACATGACTCCTTCATCTCTACCACTGTCCTCCATAATAAACATGACTCCTTCATGTCTACCACTGTCCTCCATAATAAACATGACTCCTTCATCTCTACCACTGTCCTCCATAATAAACATGACTCCTTCATCTCTACCTCTGTCCTACATAATAAACATGACTCCTTCATCTCTACCACTGTCCTCCATAATAAACATGACTCCTTCATCTCTACCACTGTCCTCCATAATAAACAGGACTCCTTCATCTCTCTACCTCTCTACCACCATGTCATCCATAATAAACATGACTCCTTCATCTCTACCACTGTCCTCCATAATAAACATGACTCCTTCATCTCTACCACTGTCCTCCATAATAAACATGACTCCTTCATCTCTACCACTGTCCTCCATAATAAACATGACTCCTTCATCTCTCCCACTGTCCTCCATAATAAACATGACTCCTTCATCTCAACCACTGTCCTCCATAATAAACATGACTCCTTCATCTCTCCCACTGTCCTCCATAATAAACATGACTCCTTCATCTCTCCCACTGTCCTCCATAATAAACATGACTCCTTCATCTCTACCTCTGTCCTCCATAATAAACATGACTCCTTCATCCCTCTACCTCTCTACCACCAGGTCATCCATAATAAACATGACTCCTTAATCTCTACCACTGTCATCCATAATAAACATGACTCCTTCATCTCTCTACCTCTACCACAATTTCCTCCATAATAAGCATGACTCCTTCATCTCTCCCAATGTCCTCCATAATAAACATGACTCCTTCATCTCTACCTCTGTCCTCCATAATAAACATGACTCCTTCATCTCTCTACCTCTCTACCACCATGTCCTCCATAATAAACATGACTCCTTCATCTCTACCTCTGTCCTACATAATAAACATGACACCTTCATCTCTACCTCTCTACCACCATGTCCTCCATAATAAACATGACTCCTTCATCTCTAACACTGTCCTCCATAATAAACATGACTCCTTCATCTCTCCCACTGTCCTCCATAATAAACATGACTCCTTCATCTCTACCACTGTCCTCCATAATAAACATGACTCCTTCATCTCTACCACTGTCCTCCATAATAAACATGACTCCTTCATCTCTACCACTATGTCATCCATAATAAACATGACTCCTTCATCTCTCTACCTCTCTACCACCATGTCCTCCATAATAAACACGACTCCTTCATCTCTCCCACTGTCCTCCATAATAAACATGACTCCTTCATCTCTACCACTGTCCTCCATAATAAACATGACTCCTTCATCTCTCCCACTGTCCTCCATAATAAACATGACTCCTTCATCTCTACCACTATGTCATCCATAATAAACATGACTCCTTCATCTCTCTACCACCATGTCCTCCATAATAAACATGACTCCTTCATCTCTACCACTGTCCTCCATAATAAACATGACTCCATCATCTCTACCTCTCTAACACTGTCCTCCATAATAAACATGACTCCTTCATCTGTACCTCTCTACCACCATGTCCACCATAATAAACATGACTCCTTCATCTCTACCACTGTCCTCCATAATAAACATGACTCCTTCATCTGTACCACTGTCCTCCATAATAAACATTACTCCTTCATCTCTTCCACTGTCCTCCATAATAAACATGACTCCTTCATCTCTACCACTGTCCTCCATAATAAACATGACTCCTTCATCTCTACCTCTGTCCTCCGTAATAAACATGACTCCTTCATCTCTCTAACTCTCTACCACCATGTCCTCGATAATAAACATGACTCCTTCATCTCTACCACTGTCCTCCATAATAAACATGACTCCTTCATCTCTCCCACTGTCCTCCATAATAAACATGACTCCTTCATCTCTACCACTGTCCTCCATAATAAACATGACTCCTTCATCTCTACCACTGTCATCCATAATAAACATGACTCCTTCATCTCTACCACTGTCATCCTAAATAAACATGACTCCTTCATCTCTCTACCTCTACCACAATTTCCTCCATAATAAGCATGACTCCTTCATCTCTCCCAATGTGCTCCATAATAAACATGACTCCTTCATCTCTCTACCTCTGTCCTCCATAATAAACATGACTCCTTCATCTCTACCACTGTCCTCCATAATAAACATGACTCCTTCATCTCTACCACTGTCCTCCATAATAAACATGACTCCTTCATCTCTCTACCTCTCTACCACCATGTCATCCATAATAAACATGACTCCTTCATCTCTACCACTGTCCTCCATAATAAACATGACTCTTTCATCTCTACCTCTGTCCTCCATAATAAACACGACTCCTTCATCTCTCTACCTCTCTACCCCCATGTCATCCATAATAAACATGACTCCTTCATCTCTACCACTGTCCTCCATAATAAACATGACTCCTTCATCTCTACCACTGTCATCCATAATAAACATGACTCCTTCATCTCTACCACTGTCCTCCATAATAAACTTGACTCCTTCATCTCTACCACTATGTCATCCATAATAAACATGACTCCTTCATCTCTACCACTGTCCTCCATAATAAACATGACTCCTTCATCTCTACCACTGTCCTCCATAATAAACATGACTCCTTCATCTCTACCACTGTCCTCCATAATAAACATGACTCCTTCATCTCTCCCACTGTCCTCCATAATAAACATGACTCCTTCATCTCAACCACTGTCCTCCATAATAAACATGACTCCTTCATCTCTCCCACTGTCCTCCATAATAAACATGACTCCTTCATCTCTCCCACTGTCCTCCATAATAAACATGACTCCTTCATCTCTACCTCTGTCCTCCATAATAAACATGACTCCTTGATCCCTCTACCTCTCTTCCACCAGGTCATCCATAATAAACATGACTCCTTAATCTCTACCACTGTCATCCATAATAAACATGACTCCTTCATCTCTCTACCTCTACCACAATTTCCTCCATAATAAGCATGACTCCTTCATCTCTCCCAATGTCCTCCATAATAAACATGACTCCTTCATCTCTACCTCTGTCCTCCATAATAAACATGACTCCTTCATCTCTCTACCTCTCTACCACCATGTCCTCCATAATAAACATGACTCCTTCATCTCTACCTCTGTCCTACATAATAAACATGACTCCTTCATCTCTCTACCTCTCTACCACCATGTCATCCATAATAAACATGACTCCTTCATCTCTACCACTGTCCTCCATAATAAACATGACTCTTTCATCTCTACCTCTGTCCTCCATAATAAACACGACTCCTTCATCTCTCTACCTCTCTACCCCCATGTCATCCATAATAAACATGACTCCTTCATCTCTACCACTGTCCTCCATAATAAACATGACTCCTTCATCTCTACCACTGTCATCCATAATAAACATGACTCCTTCATCTCTACCACTGTCCTCCATAATAAACATGACTCCTTCATCTCTACCACTATGTCATCCATAATAAACATGACTCCTTCATCTCTACCACTGTCCTCCATAATAAACATGACTCCTTCATCTCTACCACTGTCCTCCATAATAAACATGACTCCTTCATCTCTACCACTGTCCTCCATAATAAACATGACTCCTTCATCTCTCCCACTGTCCTCCATAATAAACATGACTCCTTCATCTCAACCACTGTCCTCCATAATAAACATGACTCCTTCATCTCTCCCACTGTCCTCCATAATAAACATGACTCCTTCATCTCTCCCACTGTCCTCCATAATAAACATGACTCCTTCATCTCTACCTCTGTCCTCCATAATAAACATGACTCCTTCATCCCTCTACCTCTCTACCACCAGGTCATCCATAATAAACATGACTCCTTAATCTCTACCACTGTCATCCATAATAAACATGACTCCTTCATCTCTCTACCTCTACCACAATTTCCTCCATAATAAGCATGACTCCTTCATCTCTCCCAATGTCCTCCATAATAAACATGACTCCTTCATCTCTACCTCTGTCCTCCATAATAAACATGACTCCTTCATCTCTCTACCTCTCTACCACCATGTCCTCCATAATAAACATGACTCCTTCATCTCTACCTCTGTCCTACATAATAAACATGACATCTTCATCTCTACCACTGTCCTCCATAACAAACATGACTCCTTCATCTCTCCCACTGTCCTCCATAATAAACATCACTCCTTCATCTCTACCACTGTCCTCCATAATAAACATGACTCCTTCATCTCTACCTCTGTCCTACATAATAAACATGACTCCTTCATCTCTACCACTGTCCTCCATAATAAACATGACTCCTTCATCTCTACCACTGTCCTCCATAATAAACATGACTCCTTCATCTCTACCTCTGTCCTCCATAATAAACATGACTCCTTCATCTCTACCTCTCTACCACCATGTCCTCCATAATAAACATGACTCCTTCATCTCTACCACTGTCCTCCATAATAAACATGACTCCTTGATCTCTCCCACTGTCCTCCATAATAAACATGACTCCTTCATCTCTACCACTGCCCTCCATAATAAACATGACTCCTTCATCTCTACCTCTGTCCTCCATAATAAACATGACTCCTTCATCTCTACCACTATGTCATCCATAATAAACATGACTCCTTCATCTCTCTACCTCTCTACCACCATGTCCTCCATAATAAACACGACTCCTTCATCTCTCCCACTGTCCTCCATAATAAACATGACTCCTTCATCTCTACCACTGTCCTCCATAATAAACATGACTCCTTCATCTCTACCACTGTCCTCCATAATAAACATGACTCCTTCATCTCTACCACTATGTCATCCATAATAAACATGACTCCTTCATCTCTCTACCACCATGTCCTCCATAATAAACATGACTCCTTCATCTCTACCACTGTCCTCCATAATAAACATGACTCCATCATCTCTACCTCTCTAACACTGTCCTCCATAATAAACATGACTCCTTCATCTGTACCTCTCTACCACCATGTCCACCATAATAAACATGACTCCTTCATATCTACCACTGTCCTCCATAATAAACATGACTCCTTCATCTGTACCAATTTCCTCCATAATAAACATTACTCCTTCATCTCTTCCACTGTCCTCCATAATAAACATGACTCCTTCATCTCTACCACTGTCCTCCATAATAAACATGACTCCTTCATCTCTACCTCTGTCCTCCGTAATAAACATGACTCCTTCATCTCTCTAACTCTCTACCACCATGTCCTCGATAATAAACATGACTCCTTCATCTCTACCACTGTCCTCCATAATAAACATGACTCCTTCATCTCTCCCATTGTCCTCCATAATAAACATGACTCCTTCATCTCTACCACTGTCCTCCATAATAAACATGACTCCTTCATCTCTACCACTGTCATCCATAATAAACATGACTCCTTCATCTCTACCACTGTCATCCATAATAAACATGACTCCTTCATCTCTCTACCTCTACCACAATTTCCTCCATAATAAGCATGACTCCTTCATCTCTCCCAATGTCCTCCATAATAAACATGACTCCTTCATCTCTCTACCTCTCTACCACTGTCCTCCATAATAAACATGACTGCTTCATCTCTACCACTGTCCTCCATAATAAACATGACTCCTTCATCTCTACCACTGTCCTCCATAATAAACATGACTCCTTCATCTCTCCCACTGTCCTCCATAATAAACATGACTCCATCATCTCTACCACTGTCCTCCATAATAAACATGACTCCTTCATCTCTACCACTGTCCTCCACAATAAACATGACTCCTTCATCTCTACCACTGTCCTCCATAATAAACATGACTCCTTCATCTCTCTACCTCTGTCCTCCATAATAAACATGACTCCTTCATCTCTCTACCTCTCTACCACCAGGTCATCCATAATAAACATGACTCCTTCATCTCTACCACTGTCATCCATAATAAACATGACTCCTTCATCTCTCTAACTCTACCACAATTTCCTCCATAATAAGCATGACTCCTTCATCTCTCCCAATGTCCTCCATAATAAACATGACTCCTTCATCTCTCTACCTCTCTCCCACTGTCCTCCATAATAAACATGACTCCTTCATCTCTACCACTGTCCTCCATAATAAACATGACTCCTTCATCTCTACCACTGTCCTCCATAATAAACATGACTCCTTCATCTCTACCACTGTCCTCCATAACAAACATGACTCCTTCATCTCTACCTCTGTCCTACATAATAAACATGACTCCTTCATCTCTACCACTGTCCTCCATAATAAACATGAGTCCTTCATCTCTACCACTGTCCTCCATAATAAACATGACTCCTTCATCTCTACATCTGTCCTCCATAATAAACATGACTCCTTCATCTCTCTACCTCTCTACCACCATGTCATCCATAATAAACATGACTCCTTCATCTCTACCACTGTCCTCCATAATAAACACGACTCCTTCATCTCTACCACTGTCATCCATAAAAAACATGACTCCTTCATCTCTCTACCTCTCTACCCCCATGTCATCCATAATAAACATGACTCCTTCATCTCTTCCACTGTCCTCCATAATAAACATGACTCCTTCATCTCTACCACTAGGTCATCCATAATAAACATGATTCCTTCATCTCTCTACCTCTCTACCACCATGTCCTCCATAATAAACATGACTCCTTCATCTCTCCCACTGTCCTCCATAATAAACATGACTCCTTCATCTCTACCACTGTCCTCCATAATAAACATGACTCCTTCATCTCTACCACTGTCATCCATAATAAACATGACTCCTTCATCTCTACCACTGTCATCCATAATAAACATGACTCCTTCATCTCTCTACCTCTACCACAATTTCCTCCATAATAAGCATGACTCCTTCATCTCTCCCAATGTCCTCCATAATAAACATGACTCCTTCATCTCTACCACTGTCCTCCATAATAAACATGACTCCTTCATCTCTACCACTGTCATCCATAATAAACATGACTCCTTCATCTCTACCACTGTCATCCATAATAAACATGACTCCTTCATCTCTCTACCTCTACCACAATTTCCTCCATAATAAGCATGACTCCTTCATCTCTCCCAATGTCCTCCATAATAAACATGACTCCTTCATCTCTACCACTGTCCTCCATAATAAACATGACTCCTTCATCTCTCCCACTGTCCTCCATAATAAACATGACTCCTTCATCTCTACCACTGTCCTCCATAATAAACATGACTCCTTCATCTCTACCACTGTCCTTCACAATAAACATGACTCCTTCATCTCTACCACTGTCCTCCATAATAAACATGACTCCTTCATCTCTCTACCTCTGTCCTCCATAATAAACATGACTCCTTCATCTCTCTACCTCTCTACCACCAGGTCATCCATAATAAACATGACTCCTTCATCTCTACCACTGTCATCCATAATAAACATGACTCCTTCATCTCTCTAACTCTACCACAATTTCCTCCATAATAAGCATGACTCCTTCATCTCTCCCAATGTCCTCCATAATAAACATGACTCCTTCATCTCTCTACCTCTCTACCACTGTCCTCCATAATAAACATGACTCCTTCATCTCTACCACTGTCCTCCATAATAAACATGACTCCTTCATCTCTACCACTGTCCTCCATAATAAACATGACTCCTTCATCTCTACCACTGTCCTCCATAATAAACATGACTCCTTCATCTCTACCTCTGTCCTACATAATAAACATGACTCCTTCATCTCTACCACTGTCCTCCATAATAAACATGACTCCTTCATCTCTACCACTGTCCTCCATAATAAACATGACTCCTTCATCTCTACCTCTGTCCTCCATAATAAACATGACTCCTTCATCCTCTACCTCTCTACCACCATGTCATCCATAATAAACATGACTCCTTCATCTCTACCACTGTCCTCCATAATAAACATGACTCCTTCATCTCTACCACTGTCCTCCATAATAAACATGACTCCTTCATCTCTCTACCTCTCTACCCCCATGTCATCCATAATAAACATGACTCCTTCATCTCTACCACTGTCCTCCATAATAAACATGACTCCTTCATCTCTACCACTAGGTCCTCCATAATAAACATGACTCCTTCATCTCTCTACCTCTCTACCACCATGTCCTCCATAATAAACATGACTCCTTCATCTCTCCCACTGTCCTCCATAATAAACATGACTCCTTCATACTCTACCACTGTCCTCCATAATAAACATGACTCCTTCATCTCTACCACTGTCCTCCATAATAAACATGACTCCTTCATCTCTACCACTGTCCTCCATAATAAACATGACTCCTTCATCTCTACCACTGTCCTCCATAATAAACATGACTCCTTCATCTCTCCCACTGTCCTCCATAATAAACATGACTCCTTCATCTCTACCACTGTCCTCCATAATAAACATGACTCCTTCATCTCTACCACTGTCCTCCATAATAAACATGACTCCTTCATCTCTACCTCTGTCCTCCATAATAAACATGACTCCTTCATCTCTCTACCTCTCTACCACCATGTCATCCATAATAAACATGACTCCTTCATCTCTACCTCTGTCCTCCATAATAAACATGACACCTTCATCTCTCTACCTCTCTACCACCATGTCATCCATAATAAACATGACTCCTTCATCTCTACCACTGTCATCCATAATAAACATGACTCCTTCATCTCTCTACCTCTACCACAATTTCCTCCATAATAAGCATGACTCCTTCATCTCTCCCAATGTCCTCCATAATAAACATGACTCCTTCATCTCTCTACCGCTTTACCACTGTCCTCCATAATAAACATGACTCCTTCATCTCTACCACTGTCCTCCATAATAAACATGACTCCTTCATCTCTACCTCTGTCCTCCATAATAAACATGACTCCTTCATCTCTCTACCTCTCTACCACCATGTCCTCCATAATAAACATGACTCCTTCATCTCTACCACTGTCCTCCATAATAAACATGACTCCTTCATCTCTACCACTGTCCTCCATAATAAACATGACTCCTTCATCTCTACCACTGTCCTCCATAATAAACATGACTCCTTCATCTCTACCTCTCTACCACTGTCCTCCATAATAAACATGACTCCTTCATCTCTACCTCTCTACCACCATGTCCTCCATAATAAACATGACTCCTTCATCTCTACCACTGTCCTCCATAATAAACATGACTCCTTCATCTCTCCCACTGTCCTCCATAATAAACATGACTCCTTCATCTCTACCACTGTCCTCCATAATGAACATGACTCCTTCATCTCTACCACTGTCCTCCATAATAAACATGACTCCTTCATCTCTACCACTGTCCTCCATAATAAACATGACTCCTTCATCTCTACCACTGTCCTCCATAATAAACATGACTCCTTCATCTCTACCTCTTGTCCTCCATAATAAACATGACTCCTTCATCTCTCTACCTCTCTACCACCATGTCCTCCATAATAAACATGACTCCTTCATCTCTACCACTGTCCTCCATAATAAACATGACTCCTTCATCTCTTCCACTGTCCTCCATAATAAACATGACTCCTTCATCTCTACCACTATGTCATCCATAATAAACATGACTCCTTCATCTCTCTACCTCTCTACCACCATGTCCTCCATAATAAACATGACTCCTTCATCTCTACGACTGTCCTCCATAATAAACATGACTCCTTCATCTCTACCACTGTCCTCCATAATAAACATGACTCCATCATCTCTACCTCTCTAACACTGTCCTCCATAATAAACATGACTCCTTCATCTCTACCACTGTCCTCCATAATAAACATGACTCCTTCATCTCTACCACTGTCCTCCATAATAAACATGACTCCTTCATCTCTCCCACTGTCCTCCATAATATACATGACTCCTTCATCTCTACCATTGCCCTCCATAATAAACATGACTCCTTCATCTCTACCACTGTCCTCCATAATAAACATGACTCCTTCATCTCTACCACTTTCCTCCATAATAAACATGACTCCTTCATCTCTACCACTATGTCATCCATAATAAACATGACTCCTTCATCTCTCTACCACCATGTCCTCCATAATAAACATGACTCCTTCATCTCTACCACTGTCCTCCATAATAAACATGACTCCATCATCTCTACCTCTCTACCACTGTCCTCCATAATAAACATGACTCCTTCATCTCTACCTCTCTACCACCATGTCCTCCATAATAAACATGACTCCTTCATCTCTACCACTGTCCTCCATAATAAACATGACTCCTTCATCTCTCTCACAGTCCTCCATAATAAACATGACTCCTTCATATCTCTACCTCTCTACCACCATGTCATCCATAATAAACATGACTCCTTCATCTCTACCACTGTCATCCATAATAAACATGACTCCATCTCTCTACCTCTACCACAATTTCCTCCATAATAAGCATGACTCCTTCATCTCTCCCAATGTCCTCCATAATAAACATGACTCCTTCATCTCTCTACCTATTTTCCACTGTCCTCCATAATAAACATGACTCCTTCATCTCTACCACTGTCCTCCATAATAAACATGACTCCTTCATCTCTACCACTATGTCATCCATAATAAACATGACTCCTTCATCTCTCTACCTCTCTACCACCATGTCCTCCATAATAAACATGACTCCTTCATCTCTCCCACTGTCCTCCATAATAAACATGAATCCTTCATCTGTACCACTGTCCTCCATAATAAACATGACTCCTTCATCTCTACCACTGTCCTCCATAATAAACATGACTCCTTCATCTCTACCTCTGTCCTCCATAATAAACATGACTCCTTCATCTCTCTACCTCTCTACCACCATGTCATCCATAATAAACATGACTCCTTCATCTCTCTACCACCATGTCCTCCATAATAAACATGACTCCTTCATCTCTACCACTGTCCTCCATAATAAACATGACTCCTTCATCTGTACCTCTCTACCACCATGTCCACCATAATAAACATGACTCCTTCATCTCTACCACTGTCCTCCATAATAAACATGAATCCTTCATCTGTACCACTGTCCTCCATAATAAACATGACTCCTTCATCTCTACCACTGTCCTCCATAATAAACATGACTCCTTCATCTCTACCTCTGTCCTCCATAATAAACATGACTCCTTCATCTCTCTACCTCTCTACCACCATGTCCTCCATAATAAACATGACTCCTTCATCCTCCATAATAAACACGACTCCTTCATCTCTACCACTGTCCTCCATAATAAACATGACTCCTTCATCTCTACCTCTCTACCACCATGTCCTCCATAATAAACATGACTCCTTCATCTCTACCACTGTCCTCCATAATAAACATGACTACTTCATCTCTACCACTGTCCTCCATAATAAACATGACTCCTTCATCTCTCCCACTGTCCACCATAATAAACATGACTCCGTCATCTCTACCACTGCCCTCCATAATAAACATGACTCCTTCATCTCTACCACTGTCCTCCATAATAAACATGACTCCTTCATCTCTACCTTTGTCCTCCATAATAAACATGACTCCTTCATCTCTACCACTGTCATCCATAATAAACATGACTCCTTCATCTCTCTACCTCTACCACAATTTCCTCCATAATAAGCATGACTTCTTCATTTCTCCCAATGTCCTCCATAATAAACATGACTCCTTCATCTCTCTACCTCTCTACCACTGTCCTCCATAATAAACATGACTCCTTCATCTCTACCACCGTCCTCCATAATAAACATGACTCCTTCATCTCTACCTCTGTCCTACATAATAAACATGACTCCTTCATCTCTACCACTGTCCTTCATAATAAACATGACTCCTTCATCTCTACCTCTGTCCTCCATAATAAACATGACTCCTTCATCTCTCTACCTCTCTACCACCATGTCATCCATAATAAACATGACTCCTTCATCTCTACCATTGTCATGACTCCTTCATCTTTCTACCTCTCTACCACCATGTCCTCCATAATAAACATGACTCCTTCATCTCTCTACCTCTCTACCACCAGGTCATCCATAATAAACATGACTCCTTCATCTCTACCACTGTCATCCATAATAAACATGACTCCTTCATCTCTCTACCTCTACCACAATTTCCTCCATAATAAGCATGACTTCTTCATTTCTCTCAATGTCCTCCATAATAAACATGACTCCTTCATCTCTCTACCTCTCTACCACTGTCCTCCATAATAAACATGACTCCTTCATCTCTACCACTGTCCTCCATAATAAACATGACTCCTTCATCTCTACCACCGTCCTCCATAATAAACATGACTCCTTCATCTCTACCTCTGTCCTACATAATAAACATGACTCCTTCATCTCTCCCACTGTCCTCCATAATAAACATGACTCCTTCATCTCTACCACTGTCCTCCATAATAAACATGACTCCTTCATCTCTACCACTGTCCTTCATAATAAACATGACTCCTTCATCTCTACCACTGTCCTCCATAATAAACACGACTCCTTCATCTCTCTACCTCTCTACCACTGTCCTCCATAATAAACATGACTCCTTCATCTCTACCACTGTCCTCCATAATAAACATGACTCCTTCATCTCTACCACTATGTCATCCATAATAAACATGACTCCTTCATCTTTCTACCTCTCTACCACTGTCCTCCATAATAAACATGACTCCTTCATCTCTACCACTGTCCTCCATAATAAACATGACTCCTTCATCTCTACCACTATGTCATCCATAATAACCATGACTCCTTCATCTTTCTACCTCTCTACCACCATGTCCTCCATAATAAACATGACTCCTTCATCTCTCTACCTCTTTACCACTGTCCTCCATAATAAACATGACTCCTTCATCTCTACCACTGTCCTCAATAATAAACATGACTCCTTCATCTCTACCACTATGTCATCCATAATAAACATGACTCCTTCATCTTTCTACCTCTCTACCACCATGTCCTCCATAATAAACATGACTCCTTCATCTCTCTACCTCTCTACCACTGTCCTCCATAATAAACATGACTCCTTCATCTCTACCACTGTCCTCCATAATAAACATGACTCCTTCATCTCTACCACCGTCCTCCATAATAAACATGACTCCTTCATCTCTACCTCTGTCCTACATAATAAACATGACTCCTTCATCTCTACCACTGTCCTCCATAATAAACATGACTCCTTCATCTCTACCACTGTCCTCCATAATAAACATGACTTATTCATCTCTACCACTGTCCTTCATAATAAACATGACTCCTTCATTACTACCTCTGTCCTCCATAATAAACATGACTCCTTCATCTCTCTACCTCTCTACCACCATGTCATCCATAATAAACATGACTCCTTCATCTCTACCACTGTCCTCCATAATAAACACGACTCCTTCATCTCTCTACCTCTCTACCACTGTCCTCCATAATAAACATGACTCCTTCATCTCTACCACTGTCCTCCATAATAAACATGACTCCTGCATCTCTACCACTATGTCATCCATAATAAACATGACTCCTTCATCTTTCTACCTCTCTACCACCATGTCCTCCATAATAAACATGACTCCTTCATCTCTCTACCTCTCTACCACTGTCCTCCATAATAAACATGACTCCTTCATCTCTACCACTGTCCTCCATAATAAACATGACTCCTTCATCTCTACCACTATGTCATCCATAATAAACATGACTCCTTCATCTTTCTACCTCTCTACCACCATGTCCTCCATAATAAACATGACTCCTTCATCTCTCTACCTCTATACCACTGTCCTCCATAATAAACATGACTCCTTCATCTCTACCACTGTCCTCCATAATAAACATGACTCCTTCATCTCTCCCACTGTCCTCCATAATAAACATGACTCCTTCATCTCTACCACTGTCCTCCATAATAAACATGACTCCTTCATCTCTACCACTATGTCATCCATAATAAACATGACTCCTTCATCTTTCTACCTCTCTACCACCATGTCCTCCATAATAAACATGACTCCTTCATCTCTCTACCTCTATACCACTGTCCTCCATAATAAACATGACTCCTTCATCTCTACCACTGTCCTCCATAATAAACATGACTCCTTCATCTCTCCCACTGTCCTCCATAATAAACATGACTCCTTCATCTCTACCACTGTCCTCCATAATAAACATGACTCCTTCATCTCTACCACTATGTCATCCATAATAAACATGACTCCTTCATCTTTCTACCTCTCTACCACCATGTCCTCCATAATAAACATGACTCCTTCATCTCTCTACCTCTATACCACTGTCCTCCATAATAAACATGACTCCTTCATCTCTACCACTGTCCTCCATAATAAACATGACTCCTTCATCTCTACCACTGTCCTCCATAATAAACATGACTCCTTCATCTCTACCACTATGTCATCCATAATAAACATGACTCCTTCATCTCTCTACCTCTCTACCACCATGTCCTCCATAATAAACACGACTCCTTCATCTCTCCCACTGTCCTCCATAATAAACATGACTCCTTCATCTCTACCACTGTCCTCCATAATAAACATGACTCCTTCATCTCTACCACTGTCCTCCATATTAAACATGACTCCTTCATCTCTCTACCTCTCTACCACCATGTCCTCCATAATAAACATGACTCCTTCATCTCTCCCACTGTCCTCCATAATAAACATGACTCCTTCATCTCTACCACTGTCCTCCATAATAAACATGACTCCTTCATCTCTACCACTGTCCTCCATAATAAACATGACTCCTTCATCTCTACCACTGTCCTCCATAATAAACATGACTCCTTCATCTCTCCCACTGTCCACCATAATAAACATGACTCCGTCATCTCTACCACTGCCCTCCATAATAAACATGACTCCTTCATCTCTACCACTGTCCTCCATAATAAACATGACTCCTTCATCTCTACCTCTGTCCTCCATAATAAACATGACTCCTTCATCTCTCTACCTCTCTACCACCAGGTCATCCATAATAAACATGACTCCTTCATCTCTACCACTGTCATCCATAATAAACATGACTCCTTCATCTCTCTACCTCTACCACAATTTCCTCCATAATAAGCATGACTTCTTCATTTCTCCCAATGTCCTCCATAATAAACATGACTCCTTCATCTCTCTACCTCTCTACCACTGTCCTCCATAATAAACATGACTCCTTCATCTCTACCACCGTCCTCCATAATAAACATGACTCCTTCATCTCTACCACCGTCCTCCATAATAAACATGACTCCTTCATCTCTACCTCTGTCCTACATAATAAACATGACTCCTTCATCTCTACCACTGTCCTTCATAATAAACATGACTCCTTCATCTCTACCTCTGTCCTCCATAATAAACATGACTCCTTCATCTCTCTACCTCTCTACAACCATGTCATCCATAATAAACATGACTCCTTCATCTCTACCATTGTCATGACTCCTTCATCTTTCTACCTCTCTACCACCATGTCCTCCATAATAAACATGACTCCTTCATCTCTCTACCTCTCTACCACCAGGTCATCCATAATAAACATGACTCCTTCATCTCTACCACTGTCATCCATAATAAACATGACTCCTTCATCTCTCTACCTCTACCACAATTTCCTCCATAATAAGCATGACTTCTTCATTTCTCCCAATGTCCTCCATAATAAACATGACTCCTTCATCTCTCTACCTCTCTACCACTGTCCTCCATAATAAACATGACTCCTTCATCTCTACCACTGTCCTCCATAATAAACATGACTCCTTCATCTCTACCACCGTCCTCCATAATAAACATGACTCCTTCATCTCTACCTCTGTCCTACATAATAAACATGACTCCTTCATCTCTACCACTGTCCTCCATAATAAACATGACTCCTTCATCTCTACCACTGTCCTCCATAATAAACATGACTCCTTCATCTCTACCACTGTCCTCCATAATAAACATGACTCCTTCATCTCTACCACTATGTCATCCATAATAAACATGACTCCTTCATCTTTCTACCTCTCTACCACCATGTCCTCCATAATAAACATGACTCCTTCATCTCTCTACCTCTCTACCACTGTCCTCCATAATAAACATGACTCCTTCATCTCTACCACTGTCCTCCATAATAAACATGACTCCTTCATCTCTACCACTATGTCATCCATAATAAACATGACTCCTTCATCTTTCTACCTCTCTACCACCATGTCCTCCATAATAAACATGACTCCTTCATCTCTCTACCTCTTTACCACTGTCCTCCATAATAAACATGACTCCTTCATCTCTACCACTGTCCTCCATAATAAACATGACTCCTTCATCTCTACCACTATGTCATCCATAATAAACATGACTCCTTCATCTTTCTACCTCTCTACCACCATGTCCTCCATAATAAACATGACTCCTTCATCTCTCTACCTCTCTACCACTGTCCTCCAATATAAACATGACTCCTTCATCTCTACCACTGTCCTCCATAATAAACATGACTCCTTCATCTCTACCACCGTCCTCCATAATAAACATGACTCCTTCATCTCTACCTCTGTCCTACATAATAAACATGACTCCTTCATCTCTACCACTGTCCTCCATAATAAACATGACTCCTTCATCTCTACCACTATGTCATCCATAATAAACATGACTCCTTCATCTTTCTACCTCTCTACCACCATGTCCTCCATAATAAACATGACTCCTTCATCTCTCTACCTCTATACCACTGTCCTCCATAATAAACATGACTCCTTCATCTCTACCACTGTCCTCCATAATAAACATGACTCCTTCATCTCTCCCACTGTCCTCCATAATAAACATGACTCCTTCATCTCTACCACTGTCCTCCATATAAAACATGACTCCCTCATCTCTACCACTGTCCTCCATAATAAACATGACTCCTTCATCTCTACCACTATGTCATCCATAATAAACATGACTCCTTCATCTCTCTACCTCTCTACCACCATGTCCTCCATAATAAACACGACTCCTTCATCTCTCCCACTGTCCTCCATAATAAACATGACTCCTTCATCTCTACCACTGTCCTCCATAATAAACATGACTCCTTCATCTCTACCACTGTCCTCCATAATAAACATGACTCCTTCATCTCTCTACCTCTCTACCACCATGTCCTCCATAATAAACATGACTCCTTCATCTCTCCCACTGTCCTCCATAATAAACATGACTCCTTCATCTCTACCACTGTCCTCCATAATAAACATGACTCCTTCATCTCTACCTCTGTCATACATAATAAACATGACTCCTTCATCTCTACCACTGTCCTCCATAATAAACATGACTCCTTCATCTCTACCACTGTCCTCCATAATAAACATGACTCCTTCATCTCTACCACTGTCCTTCATAATAAACATGACTCCTTCATCTCTACCTCTGTCCTCCATAATAAACATGACTCCTTCATCTCTCTACCTCTCTACCACCATGTCATCCATAATAAACATGACTCCTTCATCTCTACCACTGTCCTCCATAATAAACACGACTCCTTCATCTCTCTACCTCTCTACCACTGTCCTCCATAATAAACATGACTCCTTCATCTCTACCACTGTCCTCCATAATAAACATGACTCCTTCATCTCTACCACTATGTCATCCATAATAAACATGACTCCTTCATCTTTCTATCTCTCTACCACCATGTCCTCCATAATAAACATGACTCCTTCATCTCTCTACCTCTCTACCACTGTCCTCCATAATAAACATGACTCCTTCATCTCTACCACTGTCCTCCATAATAAACATGACTCCTTCATCTCTACCACTATGTCATCCATAATAAACATGACTCCTTCATCTTTCTACCTCTCTACCACCATGTCCTCCATAATAAACATGACTCCTTCATCTCTCTACCTCTTTACCACTGTCCTCCATAATAAACAGGACTCCTTCATCTCTACCACTGTCCTCCATAATAAACATGACTCCTTCATCTCTCCCACTGTCCTCCATAATAAACATGACTCCTTCATCTCTACCACTGTCCTCCATAATAAACATGACTCCTTCATCTCTACCACTGTCCTCCATAATAAACATGACTCCTTCATCTCTACCACTATGTCATCCATAATAAACATGACTCCTTCATCTCTCTACCTCTCTACCACCATGTCCTCCATAATAAACATGACTCCTTCATCTCTCCCACTGTCCTCCATAATAAACATGACTCCTTCATCTCTACCACTGTCCTCCATAATAAACATGACTCCTTCATCTCTACCACTGTCCTCCATAATAAACATGACTCCTTCATCTCTCTACCTCTCTACCACCATGTCCTCCATAATAAACATGACTCCTTCATCTCTCCCACTGTCCTCCATAATAAACATGACTCCTTCATCTCTACCACTGTCCTCCATAATAAACATGACTCCTTCATCTCTACCTCTGTCATACATAATAAACATGACTCCTTCATCTCTACCACTGTCCTCCATAATAAACATGACTCCTTCTTCTCTACCACTGTCCTCCATAATAAACATGACTCCTTCATCTCTACCACTGTCCTTCATAATAAACATGACTCCTTCATCTCTACCTCTGTCCTCCATAATAAACATGACTCCTTCATCTCTCTACCTCTCTACCACCATGTCATCCATAATAAACATGACTCCTTCATCTCTACCACTGTCCTCCATAATAAACACGACTCCTTCATCTCTCTACCTCTCTACCACTGTCCTCCATAATAAACATGACTCCTTCATCTCTACCACTGTCCTCCATAATAAACATGACTCCTTCATCTCTACCACTATGTCATCCATAATAAACATGACTCCTTCATCTTTCTATCTCTCTACCACCATGTCCTCCATAATAAACATGACTCCTTCATCTCTCTACCTCTCTACCACTGTCCTCCATAATAAACATGACTCCTTCATCTCTACCACTGTCCTCCATAATAAACATGACTCCTTCATCTCTACCACTATGTCATCCATAATAAACATGACTCCTTCATCTTTCTACCTCTCTACCACCATGTCCTCCATAATAAACATGACTCCTTCATCTCTCTACCTCTTTACCACTGTCCTCCATAATAAACAGGACTCCTTCATCTCTACCACTGTCCTCCATAATAAACATGACTCCTTCATCTCTCCCACTGTCCTCCATAATAAACATGACTCCTTCATCTCTACCACTGTCCTCCATAATAAACATGACTCCTTCATCTCTACCACTGTCCTCCATAATAAACATGACTCCTTCATCTCTACCACTATGTCATCCATAATAAACATGACTCCTTCATCTCTCTACCTCTCTACCACCATGTCCTCCATAATAAACACGACTCCTTCATCTCTCCCACTGTCCTCCATAATAAACATGACTCCTTCATCTCTCCCACTGTCCTCCATAATAAACATGACTCCTTCATCTCTACCACTGTCCTCCATAATAAACATGACTCCTTCATCTCTACCA
This sequence comes from Salmo salar, assembly GCF_965601325.2. Lineage (NCBI taxonomy): Eukaryota > Metazoa > Chordata > Actinopteri > Salmoniformes > Salmonidae > Salmo > Salmo salar. The sequence continues at coordinate 109,378,792 of NC_138291.1, read as the reverse complement.
CTGTCCTCCATAATAAACATGACTCCTTCATCTCTACCACTGTCCTCCATAATAAACATGACTCCTTCATCTCTCTACCTCTCTACCACCATGTCCTCCATAATAAACATGACTCCTTCATCTCTCTACCTCTCTACCACCATGTCATCCATAATAAACATGACTCCTTCATCTCTACCACTGCCCTCCATAATAAACATGACTCCTTCATCTCTCTACCTCTCTACCACCATGTCCTCCATAATAAACATGACTCCTTCATCTCTACCACTGTCCTCCATAATAAACACGACTCCTTCATCTCAACCACTGTCATCCATAAAAAACATGACTCCTTCATCTCTCTACCTCTCTACCCCCATGTCATCCATAATAAACATGACTCCTTCATCTCTCTACCTCTCTACCACCATGTCCTCCATAATAAACATGACTCCTTCATCTCTACCACTGTCCTCCATAATAAACATGACTCCTTCATCTCTACCACTGTCCTCCATAATAATCATGACTCCTTCATCTCTACCACTGTCCTCCATAATAAACATGACTCCTTCATCTCTCTACCTCTCTACCACCATGTCCTCCATAATAAACATGACTCCTTCATCTCTCTACCTCTCTACCACCATGTCATCCATAATAAACATGACTCCTTCATCTCTACCACTGCCCTCCATAATAAACATGACTCCTTCATCTCTACCACTGTCATCCATAATAAACATGACTCCTTCATCTCTCTACCTCTCTACCACCATGTCCTCCATAATAAACATGACTCCTTCATCTCTACCACTGTCCTCCATAATAAACACGACTCCTTCATCTTTACCACTGTCCTCCATAATAAACATGACTCCTTCATCTCTACCACTGTCCTCCATAATAAACATGACTCCTTCATCTCTACCTCTGTCCTCCATAATAAACATGACTCCTTCATCTCTCTACCTCTCTACCACCATGTCATCCATAATAAACATAACTCCTTCATCTCTACCACTGTCCTCCATAATAAACATGACTCCTTCATCTCTACCACTGTCCTCCATAACAAACATGACTCCTTCATCTCTACCACTGTCATCCATAATAAACATGACTCCTTCATCTCTCTACCTCTACCACAATTTCCTCCATAATAAGCATGACTCCTTCATCTCTCCCAATGTCCTCCATAATAAACATGACTCCTTCATCTCTCTACCTCTCTACCCCCATGTCATCCATAATAAACATGACTCCTTCATCTCTACCACTGTCCTCCATAATAAACATGACTCCTTCATCTCTACCACTATGTCATCCATAATAAACATGACTCCTTCATCTCACTACCTCTCTAAAACCATGTCCTCCATAATAAGCATGACTCCTTCATCTCTCCCACTGTCCTCCATAACAAACATGACTCCTTCATCTCTACCACTGTCCTCCATAATAAACATGACTCCTTCATCTCTACCACTATGTCATCCATAATAAACATGACTCCTTCATCTCTCTACCTCTGTACCACCATGTCCTCCATAATAAACATGACTCCTTCATCTCTCCCACTGTCCTCCATAATAAACATGACTCCTTCATCTCTACCACTGTCCTCCATAATAAACATGACTCCATCATCTCTACCTCTCTACCACTGTCCTCCATAATAAACATGACTCTTTCATCTCTACCACTGTCCTCCATAATAAACATGACTCCTTCATCTCTACCACTGTCCTCCATAATAAACATGACTCCTTCATCTCTACTAATGTCCTCCATAATAAACATGACTCCTTCATCTCTACCACTGTCCTCCATAATAAACATGACTCCTTCATCTCTACCACTGTCCTCCATAATAAACATGGCTCCTTCATCTCTCTACCACTGTCCTCTATAATAAACATGACTCCCATCTCTACCACTGTCATCCATAATAAACATGACTCCTTCATCTCTCTACCTCTCTACCACTGTCCTCCATAAGAAACATGACTCCTTCATCTCTACCACTGTCCTCCATAATAAACATGACTCCTTCATCTCTACCACTATGTCCTCCATAATAAACATGACTCCTTAATCTCTACCACTATTTCCTCCGTAATAAACATGACTCCTTCATCTCTACCACTATGTCATCCATAATAAACATGACTCCTTCATCTCTCTACATCTCTACCACCATGTCCTCCATAATAAACATGACTCCTTCATCTCTACCACTATGTCATCCATAATAAACATGACTCCTTCATCTCTACCACCATGTCCTCCATAATAAACATGACTCCTTCATCTCTACCACTATGTCATCCATAATAAACATGACTCCTTCATCTCTCTACATCTCTACCACCATGTCCTCCATAATAAACATGACTCCTTCATCTCTACCACTGTCCTCCATAATAAACATGACTCCTTCATCTCACTACCTCTCTACCACCATGTCCTCCATAATAAGCATGACTCCTTCATCTCTCCCACTGTCCTCCATAACAAACATGACTCCTTCATCTCTACCACTGTCCTTCATAATAAACATGACTCCTTCATCTCTACCACTATGTCATCCATAATAAACATGACTCCTTCATCTCTCTACCTCTGTACCACCATGTCCTCCATAATAAACATGACTCCTTCATCTCTCCCACTGTCCTCCATAATAAACATGACTCCTTCATCTCTACCACTGTCCTCCATAATAAACATGACTCCATCATCTCTACCTCTCTACCACTGTCCTCCATAATAAACATGACTCTTTCATCTCTACCACTGTCCTCCATAATAAACATGACTCCTTCATCTCTACCACTGTCCTCCATAATAAACATGACTCCTTCATCTCTACTAATGTCCTCCATAATAAACATGACTCCTTCATCTCTACCACTGTCCTCCATAATAAACATGACTCCTTCATCTCTACCACTGTCCTCCATAATAAACATGGCTCCTTCATCTCTCTACCACTGTCCTCTATAATAAACATGACTCCATCTCTACCACTGTCATCCATAATAAACATGACTCCTTCATCTCTCTACCTCTCTACCACTGTCCTCCATAAGAAACATGACTCCTTCATCTCTACCACTGTCCTCCATAATAAACATGACTCCTTCATCTCTACCACTATGTCCTCCATAATAAACATGACTCCTTAATCTCTACCACTATTTCCTCCATAATAAACATGACTCCTTCATCTCTACCACTATGTCATCCATAATAAACATGACTCCTTCATCTCTCTACATCTCTACCACCATGTCCTCCATAATAAACATGACTCCTTCATCTCTACCACTATGTCATCCATAATAAACATGACTCCTTCATCTCTACCACCATGTCCTCCATAATAAACATGACTCCTTCATCTCTACCACTATGTCATCCATAATAAACATGACTCCTTCATCTCTCTACATCTCTACCACCATGTCCTCCATAATAAACATGACTCCTTCATCTCTACCACTGTCCTCCATAATAAACATGACTCCTTCATCTCTACCACCATGTCCTCCATAATAAACATGATTCCTTCATCTCTACCACTGTCCTCCATAATAAACATGACTCCTTCATCTCTACCACTATGTCATCCATAATAAACATGACTCCTTCATCTCTCTACATCTCTACCACCATGTCCTCCATAATAAACATGACTCCTTCATCTCTACCACTGTCATCCATAATAAACATGACTCCTTCATCTCTACCACTGTCCTCCATAATAAACATGACTCCTTCATCTCTACCACCATGTCCTCCATAATAAACATGATTCCTTCATCTCTACCACTGTCCTCCATAATAAACATGACTCCTTCATCTCTACCACTATGTCATCCATAATAAACATGACTCCTTCATCTCTCTACATCTCTACCACCATGTCCTCCATAATAAACATGACTCCTTCATCTCTACCACTGTCATCCATAATAAACATGACTCCTTCATCTCTCTACCTCTCTACCACTATCCTCCATAATAAACATGACTCCTTCATCTCTACCACTGTCCTCCATAATAAACATGACCCCTTCATCTCTACCACTGTCCTCCATAATAAACATGATTCCTTCATCTCTACCACTATGTCCTCCATAATAAACATGACTCCTTCATCTCTACCACTGTCCTCCATAATAAACATGACTCCTTCATCTCTACCACTGTCCTCCATAATAAACATGACTCCTTCATCTCTCTACCTCTCTACCACCATGTCATACAAGTATTTGTGAAAACGCTGATGCTGACGACGTAGAAACCAAAAAAAGACGTAATTAGAAAGTGAAAAATGCCACATCCCAGAGCTCATAATGATGATTAAAGGACTGTCTCTGTAGTGTTTAATAATGACACATGCCCATATATTCTCCAACACAATGCTAATTACACCGCTAACCTTGTTACCATTAATCGCTCATGAAATATTAAGCGCCATTAGCTAATAAAAGCAAGACGAAAAAATAACTCATGGATCATTTGTGTGTGTGTGTGTGTGTGTGTGTGTGTGTGTGTGTGTGTGTGTGTGTGTGTGTGTGTGTGTGTGTGTGTGTGTGTGTGTGTGTGTGTGTGTGTGTGTGTGTGTGTGTGTGTGTGTGTGTGTGGTGTGTTGTGTGTGAATTCTGGGCCATTCTAAATCTGAAGAGCAGGTACTGTAGAGGTATACAGTCTGTCTCTGATGGTGAAACATGGCTGAGTTCATTAATAGGACTCCTGTTGGGGCTACAGGTTAGCAATGAACCCCAAGCCGGGATTGCTAACAAGGCTGGAAATTCAAAACATCAAAAATCTAATAATTTCAATTTCTCAAACAATCAACTATTTTACACAATTTAAATGATAAACATCTCCTTTATCTAACCACATTGTTCGATTTTCAAAGAGGCTTTACGGCAAAAGCATAAAGTTAGATTATGTTAGGACAGTACATAGCCACAAAAGTACAAACATCCATTTTCAATTCAAGGTCAGGCGTCACCAAAAGCAGAAACCAGCTTGAATTATGCACTAACTTTTGTCAATCTCCATCAGATGACACTCCTAGGACATTATGTTATACAATACATGCATTTTTTGTTCCATCAAGTTCATATTTATATCCAAAAACAGCATTTTACAGTAGCGTGAAATTCAGATTTTTTTCTTCTCTGAAATGCTTCCGGTGAACATAACAAAATTACTATTCGAAAACATTGGTAAATTATAATATTGTCATTCAAAGAATAATATATTATCATCTCGTAATTGCTACCGAATGGCCAGATCTCAAAATAACTTTACTGGGAAATCACATTTTGCAATAAATGGGGTGCTATGCTAAGAACAACAGGCTATGCTATACAGTTAGCATCATCTAAAATCGATAATAACATTGTAAATATCCCCTTACCTTTGATTATCTCCATCAGAAGACAGGCATCCCAGGTCCGGAAGGCATCCCAGGTCCGGAACAAATGTGGTTTCTTTTGACAAAGTTCATAATTTATGTCCAAATAACACCAAGTACTTAGCGTTCATTATGCTCCCACAAAACGTGGTGGGGGGACTGTAAAATCACGCCGAAAAGCTAAAAAAACCTAGTAAATAATCTATTTATGTTCGTTCAAACATGTCAAATGTTGTTTAGCATTAATCTTTTGGTCCATTTTTAACGTTAAACATCAGTAATATTTTCACACAACCTATCCTATGTCGAGATAAACAATGAAGACAAAACTCACGTTTCTCAGATTTATGCGCAGGCGCAAAAAAATGAAGTGATGACATGTCAACTTCCTTGGATTCTAATTTGCTCTCTGTTTATCATAGACGCTTCAAACAACTTTATAAAGATCGTTGACATCTAGTGGAAGCCGTAGGTGTTGCGAAATGAATCCTTTCTCACTATGGTATCTATAAAACAATGACACTAAATAGTACAGTCACAAGATTCACATTTTTTGTAATCTATTTTTCACAGGTTTTTGCCTGCAATATGAGTTTTGTTATACTTACAGACACCATTCAAACTGTTTTAGAAAATTCAGAGTGTTTTCTATCCGAATGTGTTAATAATATGCATATCCTAGCTTCTGAGTTGGTGTAGGAGGCAGTTACAAATGGGCACATATTTTTTTCAAAATGTCTCAATACTGCCCCCGAGCCCCAACAGGTTTTAAGGAGACAGAGACAGAGTGAGCATGGGGGTGAGGACCATTGACTACACTCCCTACCAAGGATCCCATGTCATTAAAAACCTCTAAAATGTGAGGTGATGTTA